>NC_083585.1:4121588-4466588 GCF_027579695.1 Neoarius graeffei
GACTTGCAGGGCATGCACTGGGGCTGGGTTGGTCACGGAGGGCTTCCCACACTCGTTCTTCGATGTCCCAGGTCAGAGCAGCAACGATACAGGGGTCAGGTAGGATGGGAGCAGGATCCTTGGAGGAGGCATCATCCTTCTGGAACTGGCGGGAGAGTGCGTCAGGCTTGGTGTTGCGAGATCCGGGCCGGTATGAAAGGGTGAAATTGAATCTGGTGAAAAAGAGAGCCCAGCGGGCCTGTCTGGGGTTGAGTCGTTTGGCGGTGCGGATGTATTCCAGATTCTTATGGTCTGTCCAGACCAGGAATGGGACTACGCACCCCTCCAGCCAGTGACGCCATTCCTCCAGCTTGACTGCCAGCAGTTCCCAGTTGCCTATGTCATAATTGCGTTCGGCCGGTGATAGCTGGCAGGAGAAGAACGCACAGGGGTGGAGTTTGTTGTCATCCGCTGACCTCTGTGAGAGCACTGCCCCAACTCCCACATCCGAGGCGTCCACCTCAACGATGAATTGCTGCTCCGCATCTGGCACCTGGAGGACGGGAGCAGTGGTGAACCGAGCCTTGAGGGTGGCAAAGGCTTCGTTGGCAGCCGGAGTCCAGGTGAAGGGCTGTTTGGTGCTGGTCAAGGCGGTGAGGGGTGACGCAATGGTGCTGTAATTACGAATTAATTTCCTGTAGAAATTAGCAAAGCCCAGGAACTGCTGAAGCTTCTTCCTGCTCTCTGGTACTGGCCATGAAGTCACTGCTGAGACTTTGGCAGGGTCCATCTGGATGCTCCCCTCTGCCATGATGTACCCCAGGAACACCATAGACTTGGCGTGAAACTCACACTTCTCTGCCTTGATGAAGAGGGAGTTTTCAAGGAGACGATGGAGCACTTGCTGGACATGCTGGGTGTGTTCAGACAGGGTTTTTGAGAAGATCAGGATGTCGTCGAGGAAAACGAACACGAACTTGTTCAACATATCTCGCAGGACATCATTCACCAGAGCCTGGAATACCGCTGGCGTGTTGGTAAGGCCAAATGGCATCACCCGGTATTCATAGTGACCGGTGGGGGTGTTGAATGCGGTCTTCCACTCGTTTCCCTCCCTTATCCGAACCAGGTGGTAGGCATTCCGGAGATCGAGTTTGGTGAAGATCGTGGCTCCCTGGAGCAGCTCGAAGGCAGAGGTAAGCAGTGGGAGAGGGTATCGGTTCTTGACGGTGATGTCATTGAGACCCCTGTAATCGATGCAGGGGCGCAGGGATCCATCCTTCTTTCCCACAAAGAAGAACCCAGCGCCGCCGGGAGAAGAGGATGGACGGATGAGGCTGGCAGCCAGAGAGTCACTGATGTAGGCCTCCATCGCCTTCCTTTCCGGGGTGGACAGAGAGTAGAGACGGCCCTTGAGTGGTGCAGTGCCTGGGAGGAGATCAATGGCACAGTCGTAGGGCTGGTGAGGAGGCAAGGAAGTGGCCTTGGCTTTGCTGAATACCTCCCGAAGGCTGTGATAACACACTGGGACATTAGTGAGGTCGGGGGCAGAGCTGGCAGGTGGAGTATGAGGGGTTAGAGTGGAGGCTCGTAAGCAGGTCCGGTGGCAGTCCTTGCCCCATTCTCTTATCGCTCCAGTGGCTCAGTCGAGGTGAGGACTGTGCTGGCGGAGCCATGGATAGCCCAGGATGAGAGGTTGGCTGGGGGAACAGAGCAGGTGAAACTGGATGGTTTCGTGGTGGTTGCCTGGCAGAGTCATCGGGACAGGGGCAGTGAGGCGGGTGACGGTGCCAAGGAGATGGCCATCCAGCGCCCTGGCTGGAATGGGAGAGGATAAGTGATGGCTTTGCAGACCCAACTGGTGCGCAAGCTCGGTGTCCATGATGTTAGCCTCGGCGCCAGAGTCAACCAGGGCGGCCAGGGTGTGGGTGGAATCCGACAGACGAAGGCAAACTTGGAGCATAGGTTTCTGGCTGGTGGAGGATTGGATGATCATTGAGCTCAGCCGGGCCCCTCCTATGTCTGGTGAGCTCGGGCTTCTCTGTGCGCTGATGACTGACTGAGTCTGGCGGGCCCTCTCTCGTCGACGGGTCTGGACCCGGCGGTCAATGTGGACGGCCAGGGCGATGGCCTCATCGAGTGTCGACGGTTGTTCGTACTTCATGTAGTCAGCCAAGCTGTGCAGAAAGGCGTCCACCAGCGCCTGCATGTTCCACTTGCTGTGCTGGGCCAAGGTCCGGAAATCGATCGAGTAGTCAGCCACTGTTCTTCTGCCTTGGTGAATACTCATCAGTCCTCCTGATGCCTCTACTGCCGATGAGCCCAGGTCGAAGACCTTAATCATTTCCGCTGCAAACAGGGAGAAGGAGGCACACGCCAGTGTCCGGCATTCATACTCAGCAGTCCCCCACAGGCGAGCACGGCCAGTCAGACGAGTGATGACTAAGGCCACCTTCGCTGCCTCTGACGCGAAGGTTCTGGGCTGCAGGTCAAACAGCAACCGGCAGCTGGTCAGGAAAGCATGGACTTGGGAGGGGTCACTGTCAAAACGCTCCGGACTGCCGACCTTGGGTTCCGGGGCATTGAGTGCAGCAGGAGCACCTCCCGGAGCTGGCCAGTCAGCGGCAGGTATGACAGGGACTGATGCAACGAGGGGCGGCGATGGTTGACTCGGAAGAGCAGGGGGTGCTAGGGCGGTGAGCAGCTGGAGTGCTTGGTCCAGTTGTTGTTGCTGATGACCAAGCTGGATCAGGGCTGCAACGTCGGCAGACATCCGACTGACATCTCCTTCGGTGTGCTGCAGCCGGTCTAGGGCAGAGGGTTCAGGCGCTGACTCCATGTCTTGGTCAGATCGTTCTGTCAAGGACCAGACAGGAGAGGAGATCAAATGCACTCAAACCACAGTTTAATAATAACAGGGGAAAAGGGAGTTGGGAGAATGTGTGAAGTTCAGTGGCAGGAGGACTGAGAGGCAGGGATGGCTGGTGGGAGCATGATGGTGACATCTGAGGTCTCCCATCCAAGTATTGGCCAGGCCTGACCCTGCTTAGCTTCTGAGATCAGATGGGATCAGGCGTTGACAGAGAGGTGTGACTGTAGGCTGACAGCACTTGGGTTTTAGGCAGTCTCCCAGCAGTCATCCCTCAGCAGGCTGGAGTTAGTGAGCAGGCTGGAACACAGAGTCACAGATCAGATAGCAAGATAGGGGACAGAAATGCAGGGTCAGGTTACCGGGGCTGAAGAGTAGGGCTCCAGGCAGGGCTGCTCACACCGGGCTGATGGAGAGGCAGGCGAGCAGCAGGGCTGGGCAAGCTGGAGATCAGGCGAAGGTACAGGAGAGGCAGGCAAGCGGCAGAGTCAACAGGACAGAAGGCGGATCAGGTTACCAGGGCTGGAGAGCAGACAGAGTCAGACGGAACAGAATATCGTCAGGAGTCAGAGTAGTAGGAACACAGAGCAGGTTATCACGCTGGAAGTTGCAGATGATCTGACACTCAGGCTTGGGAGAACTGCAGCTTAAATACACACGGGGGGAAGCAGGTGATCGGCAACAGCCAATGACAGTCACTGAAAGTTAATAAGAGGAAGTTAGAGCGGGCATGGCCGCTAATGCTGAGTGGAGATGTTACATGAAGAGAGAAGCCCACAGGTAGGACCATGACAGACCATAGCACAAACACCCCCCCTTTTCTGCCAACAAAATATCAAGGGCCATACGATTTTGAGTAGTCATTAGACGCAGGGCGGTTAATTCAGTCCTAATACCATCTACAGCTCTAATGGTTTCATTAACAAAGCTGACTAAGCGATAATGTGTTATTTCTACTTCCCTCCACAGACCAGATACGCCAAAATGAGGAAACATCGGTGTCCAAAAATGGTGCCATCTAGAAGTAAGCTGATGTGTCAGGGGTGGGAAATTACCATAGACATCTCGTTTCGGGTGATGAGCAGAGAGAGGATGGATAGCAGTGATAGTGTTCTTGAGTCGTATGGGAGCACAAATGCCTGACCACTTGGTGGGAAAAGAAACAAAGAGATTAGATCTATTACCGCAGTACCAGTACCAGTTTAATGCTAATTTAACACCAGGATAATTACTAGGGTGTGGTAGAACACAATTAGGATGAGCCCTACATGTATTACTGACATACCCGATACTGTTGCGTATACAATTAGTTAGTGGAGGGTTACATTGGCATGAATTTGGGACCCAGCGAGGACATGGAGAGTTGGCGGAATTCTGATCATATATGTGATTACATTGAGACTTAGGAATGTGTCCCAAATACACGTTACTTCTTTTAGAGTAATTTGTTCTAAAACAGTGAGGGAAAATGAAATTAGAAGGCATATCTACCTGCAGAGTAGTGAGGATAGAATCTTGTAGTATAATGTCAGGGGTATCTGTGCCAGATACTGAAGAAGTCTGGTTTAACATTGCTACCACAGAGGGGTGCGGAGAGTAATTACAGAAAGGGCCCCAAAATTTAAAAGGTTGGCCCTTTGGGCCCCAAGCATAATATAAAGCTTCAGAGCATAGCGGCAAAGGTGGGCATGTAATAATAGTAGAAGATGGCATCAAATGACATACATAACAACTTTCGTTTGTGTGTGTTCGTGCAGTCCAGTTAGCGAATTGCCAGAAGATGTTGTCTCGCAGGTAACCCTGCTCCGAGCAGCAGTAGAGTGGTCACGAAAGCTCAAGCGGGTAACCCTGCTCCGAGCAGCAGTAGAGTAGTCACGAAAGCTCAAGCGGGTAACCCTGCTCCGAGCAGCGGTAGAGTAGTCACGAAACTCGTGATGAGGACTGTCATGGTTGTAGTGAGGATGATTGGTCCCAAAAGGGGCATGAGATCTCTTCCCCTCTTTGTTCACAACGTCTTGCAGGTAATCTGAGGATTCTCAGTCGGCCAGGGCTGCACACAGGTCACGTCAAATCTGTGTAGAGCTCAGAGAGAGAGAGAGAGAGAGAGAGAGAGAGAAAACAGAGACTGGATAGGGACACAGAAAAAACGTTAATAGCAAACTTGTCATTGTAACACAACTTTGTTATGGAGCCTTCTTCAATTGCGTGGCATGGATCCACTGTGGAAAAAGATCAGTTAAAACAGCAGTACGAGTAATGGCGACTATTTCTGCAGGCCCACTATATCTAGGTTCTCCCAATTGTCCAAATCATTTAAAAAGTCGCACCAGCACCTTGTCTCCCACTTGGAAGGGGTGTATGGGTGCTGATGGTGGAAATGATATTGTACTATTCACCTTCGTACAAATTTTATGCAACTTATCGATAAGGGCTGCAGAATACTCATCCATATGTGTTTTCAAATCAGAGGTACCCAGAGCCGGAGTCCCCTTCCTCCAAGGGAGAGGGAAAGGTCTTCCAAAAATAATTTCGTAGGGAGAGTAGCCCCCTAGACTAGGCTTTGATGTCATATGAATTTCAGCCAGAGTGGCTGGCAATA
The DNA here is from genome assembly GCF_027579695.1 of Neoarius graeffei. NCBI lineage: Eukaryota > Metazoa > Chordata > Actinopteri > Siluriformes > Ariidae > Neoarius > Neoarius graeffei. Next base: position 4,127,036 of record NC_083585.1, read on the forward strand.
AGTCTACCCAATTTTTCGAACCTGTGGCCTGCATGGCCTTAGTTAGTTTGTCTTTCAATGTTCGATTAGTACGTTCTACGATACCAGAGGATTGAGGGTGGTACGGAATGTGAAAACGCCAGTTTAGTGAGAGATACTTACAAAGGTCTTGTGTGACTTTTGAGGTGAAAGGGGTACCTTTGTCTGAGTCTATGGCATCTGGAACCCCATAATGAGGTATTATTTCTTTTGCCAGAATACGAGTAACTACCTTCGTGTTCTCTCGAGAACAAGGAAAGGCTTCTACCCATTGAGAGAATTTGTCCACAATCACCAGGAGATATTTAAATGGCCCACAGGGAGGCATGTGTGTGAAGTCGTTTTGCCATTCTAGGAATGGAGACGTAGGTATGGGTAAACACTCGTGTTTCACGACTGCTTTAGAGGGATTATTTTGTGCACAGATGAGGCATCTCTCGAGAATTGAGTCCACCAAACTGTTTAAATTGGCTATACAAAAAAGTTTGTTCATGTCCCCCTTCACCCCCCTTCGTGCACGATGTGCCATGCTATGAAATTCACGCACGAGGAAGGGAAGGCAATGAGATGGAAGACAAAGGCGGCCATCCTGACTGTACCATAGGCCATCAGAGGTGACATAAGCACCTTGTAACTGCCAAAAGGCAGAATCATTTGGAGAGGCTGAAGCCTGTAAAGAAAGAAGATCTAAATCGGGAATCAGTGTACTGGCAAGGCAAGATGTATTACATGGCAAAGGATCTAGGCCAGGAGACATGACACCAGAAGCAGCAGCAAGTTTTGCAATACGATCAGCAAGAGAATTACCCACAATTTCAGGTGTGTTTCCCAAGGCATGCGCTTTAGTTTTAACTATGGCGAGTGACCTAGGGAGATGACAAGAATCAATGAGATTTTGTACCAAGGTAGAGTGTGAAATGGGCTTCCCGTCTGCGGCGTGGAAGCCTTGAGACTGCCAAATCTTCCCAAAATCATGAGCCACACCAAAGGCGTAACGAGAGTCTGTGTAGATTGTGACATCCTTGCCCTGAAACAAAATACAAGCACGCATTAGCGCATACAACTCGGCTGCCTGAGCTGAAGAGAAAGGAAGAGCATAGGCCTCATGCACAATATCAGGCAGTGAACACACAGAATAACCACAGAGGAAAACACCATCTGAGGGTTTAGAACAAGAGCCATCATCAAAGAGTACTTCCCCCGTCCCTAGAGGGCTGGAGGAGAGATCAGACCTGATACTGGTAGTATGCAAGATTTCAGATAGACAATCATGATCGGTGTCTTCCAGAGTGTCGTCCTGAGAATTAAGAAGGCATGTGAGAGCGTGACCTACAGTATTGAAAGAGGATGTGGCACGAATTTCGAGATTGTCAGTAGAAAAGAGAATGGTTTCATATCCGGAGTGTCGCTGCACAGTCATATGTTGAGTCTGTAAATTTTGCAATACCTGTTTAACTTGATGTGACGAGTGCAAGATCAGTGGGTGAGACAAAACCAATTTTTCCGCATCTAAAACCATCAGAGCACAGGCGGCGACAGCCCTTAGACACGCAGGTAAGCCTTGAGCAATAGTGTCTAATGTTTTGGATAAAAACGCACATGGACGCATCCCACCCCCATGCTCCTGGGCCAAAACAGCAGAGGCTGTGCCCTGGTGTTCACAGGCATAGAGATGGAAGGGCTTTGAGTAGTCAGGTAAACCCAGAGCCGGGGCTGAACAGAGAGCGCTTTTGAGGGAGTGATAAGTGTCCATCATAGTGTCAGTCCAGGTCAAAGGATGTTGCAGTGGATCGTGATGAGAGATTGCAGAATGGGGAATCTTGTCATATAAAGAGCAGTCAGGGATCCATTGTCTGCAGTAGTTGATAAGACCCAGAAAAGACATCAGTGCATGTTTATTTGCAGAGCGTTTTGTGTCTAGAATCACCTGCACCCAATCAGGTGACAGCTTACGACAACCTTGTGAAAGTTCAAAACCCAGGTACCTAACAGTGTCCATGCAAAACTGGAGCTTGGTTCTGGAAACCTTGAAGCCCTTGTGCGCCAGATGTTGGGGCAGGTGTAAGGAGGCGTCTTGGCAGATTTCCGGTGACTCAGCAGATACCAGAAGATCATCTGCGTACGCCAGGACCACAGAGCCCTGAGGGAGGGGGAGGTCACAAAGTGTGTTACAAATTATGGCTGAGAAAACAGCAGGAGAATTAATAAAACCTTGCGGTAGGCATGTCCAAGTATACTGCTTCCGTCTGTGCGTGAATGCAAACAAAGGCTGTGTGTTTTCTTCAACAGGAACGCTGAAAAAAGCAGAACAGAGATCAATAACGGAAAAACAGCAATGATGAGCAGGAACTTGTGACATTACAGAGGAAACGTCAGGTACAATGGGTGCCACAGGGACAATCAGTTCATTAATCTTACGTAAGTCCTGCGTAAAACACCAGGTACCATCAGGTTTAGGTACTGGATTGACAGGTGTATTGTACAAGCTGATACACGGTCTCACTACACCTTGCTCAAGAAGGGACTGTAGGATAATATCGATTCCTTTGTCTTTGTCTTCAGAGAGAGGATACTGTTTAACATAAACAGGAAGCACGTGTTTAAGCTTAGCCTCATAAGGAACACAATGAACTAGGCCAACCTCATCCTTGTGTTCAGCCCAAAGGGAGGAGGGGAGATCATTAAAAGGATCTGTAGAAGGATCTGTAGAAGAAATAACAGTGTTTACAGAAGCCATGCAAACAGCGGAGATATTTGGAACAGTCATATGTGAAGAAAGATAAGATAAGGCAGGAGGCAGAGAGTCAGGAGTGCAAATAATCATTTTTGATCCCTGAAACAAAATGGATAAATGTAACAGACTCATTAGATCCCGCCCCATTAGATTAAAAGGACACTGTGGCATAAACACAAAAGAGTGATGTTTACGAAGTGCTGTGTCAGCGGGACAGGTTACCAATAATGGAGGAGTGCAAGGGGAGGAGAAAGGGACCCCATCAATTCCCACAGAGTGAACAGTTTTGTTAGAAATAGGGCCCTCGTAGGATTCTCCCACAGAGGACATCGTAGCACCAGTATCAATTAGAAAAGGAAGCACCTTTCCATCTATAGCTAATTCTACGACAGGCAAATCATTGGCTAGATAAGAGTCGAAAGAACAATGTAGCATCACGGGGTCACAGCTCTGTAGGCAGCTCTAAGTTTGATATGGGCCTGTGGGGCATTGCTGCGCGAAAGGGTTTGCCGTAGGGGCAGACAGAGCAGCAGGAGGTGGAGGGGGAGGAGGAAGAAATACATCAGATTGATGCTGCTGAAGATTAGAAGAAGGAAGGGGAAACATATGCTGTGCATTGTCTTCATCTGCCTTTTTCTTTCGACACTCATGTAGCCAATGTCCTTCTTTGCCACAATAGTAGCACACTCCAGGGCATACCCTATGCCAGGGCACCCTGGCCTGCAGGCGGGTGCCCCAATTCCGATTCCTTTGTTGTCTGTTCATGTCCTCACGAGACTGTGAGTAGCCACCAACCACAGAAAGGCAGGCTACCTGCTTACTATCCAGAATACCATCTCCCTCCATAGTTCTAATTTTTTCCACTAGGGTTCTCACGATCATATTACTACGGTCACTTAAATGATATTTCAGAACCTTCTGTATATCAGGACGACAATTATTCAAAATGTCGAAATAAAGAGTGGATTGGTTTGCTGCTGATTCAATTGCATGTTTCCCAGACAAGTCCACATCTCGCTAAAACGCGTCAGAAACTTTGAAGTGAGTTCAGCCTTCTCCTGTTTACAATTAGTAACCTGTGAAAGATCACGGCTAGCCTGTTGTCGTGAGAGCAGATAATGCGTCAATTGGTCCTTTAATTCTCTCATGGCTCTATTGGTATCTTTCCAGTAGAACTTAAGCTCATGCTTTGTGGTGGTTTTGCAGTCTTCTTCTGCCTTAGTTTCAACTACTTTGTAGTCATCATTCTCAGGGCTTAAGCAGGGCACTGCAGCTAACAATGCAGCTTCATCATAACTATCTCTTAGAATGGCATGCAGGATAAAACGGTAATCTGCTCCGACCAGCTGGGAATGTCTACACATTTTTACGAGCATGTCTACAAAGTTAAGTGGTTTGTCTACCGAAGGCAACAACTTAATAATATCTTTTAGGTCTGATGCCGAAGGCGGAGTGATCTTAAATCCTCTTCCCCTTCGAGCCCACACACAGATTGCATTTACGGGTCGATCATCATCAGAGTCATCGTCTGTATTGGAATCGTTAGTCTCGTTTTTTTGTAACCACGTATTTGAGCTTACAGAGGGTTTTTCTTTGTTTGCTTTAGGTTTATGACGTTTAGCACCTGTGTCAAGAGACAGAGATACAGGCGCGCTAGGAACACTATCAGCGGGACATGAAGTATTTGCAGGTGTGTTTACAGGAACGTTTCTTGATCTCCCGTACATCGGCGGGAGAGCAGAGGCTGTATGTGTAGATCTAGACAAAGCAGGTTTTGCTTTCTCGTCAGGCTTAGGGCATGGTACTGATTTCTTTTGCTCTTTAGTTTCTTTAATTCCGTGAAAATCGTCCCATATTGATTTCATTTTAATCCATTCTAAATAGCCTCTGGTCATATAATCATAATCTCATTCTGGGTTGCCAAATCCTTCATATATCTGTTTATGTGCCGAAACAAGGTAGTTTGATTTAAAAGTTCCGGCACGAGGATAAATTAAAGACTGAGGCTGTAAATCTGTCCATTCGGCTAATTTGTCTAACCACGGAGTAGTGTAGAATTCTAAATCACATCGATTCATCCAATCCCGTGGAGTTTCTTCAGGATCGGGTCTGAATGCCTCCTTATCACAGTTACCCCCCATAATGGTTGCACAAAGGAATCAGTCTCGAGATTAATTATTATGGGTTTAACTCATAAAGCATGCTCTTCCCGTGACAGCTTATTCACGAGGATAACCAATCTTCCCGTGGCTCTTCCACGAGGATAACCAATCTTCCCGTAAATCCATTACGAGGATAACCAATCTTCCCGTAAATCAATTACGAGGATAACCAAAAAAAAAAATCTTCCCGTAAACCAGCTACGAGGATAACAATCTTCCTGTGACAGCTCATTCACGAGGATAACCAAACAATCTTCCCGTAAATCAATTACGAGGATAACCAAACAAAATAAACAACTGGGTTTTTCTGATACTACCAACCAGGTGGAAGTCCCCCCCAACTAATCAATTAAAAGAGACCCCTTACCTGATTGGATGTATCCCCGTACAGGCCACAAATTGTAAAGGTTCCCCCAGCTGGAACAGTCAACTTCCCGAGACCAATGCCCTCATGCCACCTGCAGAATTCTGGAGCGAAAATACCGTGAAAAAAACAGACCAGAAAACCAGAGAGTGGCTTCACAGATTGGCCGTTTATTCACAGTCTTTTTCACCAAAATGAAAAAATTCTAAACAACCTTTTATAGCATCTGTTTATCTCTCTAAAGGCAGCTGTGTTTATGTGTTGTGTCTATATATGTGCGCAGATGAGTGTGTATATGCGTGTATGTGTGTGTGTGTGTGTGTGTGCATGAGAGGGGTGTGTGTGTGTGGATTGTATGTGTTTGTGTGTGGCCTTGGCTATGTACGTGCGTGTAGAGGGGTGGGTGTAGGATGTGTGTGTGTTATGTGTGTGCGTATGTGAATGTGTGGATATCTTGTGCTAAGTCAGCAAATCACATCTTAATTCCAATGGAATTCCTTAATTCCATTAATGTGTGTGTGTGTGTGTGTGTGTGTGTGTGTGTGTGTGTGTGTGTGAATGAAACCTTCAATCATAAGCAAAATAATATTTCATATCAACGGATGTTTCAGCAATTCAGCAATTTCAACATTTACGCATGTCAAAGTGCACGAGATGTTTTTACGACAATGTTTTACGACAATTTTAAACAAAGACTATGTTTAGTCTAACCTGGACGAAGGCCAGGTTACACAGGAATAGTTTAAAATCACTGTTATAGTATATGTAATAGTCTAAAATAATAAAGGATCTTAAAAAGCTCTAAAATATTAAAATCATAAAGTCTTAACACTTTGTGCAGCAATAAGGCTAATATAGATCTTTAAAATTATAAAACTATAAAACTAACATGAATCACTTAATGCAGCTTTAAATCTAACATTAAATCTAACATTCAATCATTTCAATTTCAAATTCAACACTGAAGCGACTGATTAAATCTAACAATCCTAAATCACATTCTGTAGCTATAAAACTAACTTAAATCATGGCTTTAAATCTAACAGTGGTTGAAATCAATTTTCATGGATCCTGTTGATGCTATGTCAATGAGGTTCTCTTGTTCACATACCGGCAGGGCGGCAGGGACAGTAGAAAAGGGATGTCGAATCCAACTGTCCGATTCGTCACTGTCAAGGAAGTACCTGCGCAGCTCAGCAGCCAGCTCGCTGAGATGTGTTGTAATGTTGCGCTTGATGCCGTCTGTCAGACTGAGGTGATTTTCACACAGAAAATCATGCAAGAATGGAAAGGCCTCTGTCTTGTTTTTGCCCACGCAGTCTATCCAGAGCTTCAATTTCTGGATCATTGCCTCGATTTTATCTTGCACATTAAAGATGGTTGCGGAGAGCCCCTGTAATCCAAGATTAAGTTCATTCAGCTGAGAAAAAATGTCACCAAGCTAGTCGTGAAAGAAACTCTCCATCATGCAAATTGCCAGACAGGTGAAATGTCTGGTCAACAAAAAACATTTTAAGTTCATCTCTTAATTCAAAGATGCGTGTCAATACTTTCCCCCTTGATAACCAGCACACCTCCATGTGCAGTAGAAGAGATGTATGGTCGCTGCCCATTTCATTGCAGAGTGCAGTAAATATGCGAGAGTTCAGAGGCCTGGCTTTAACAAAGTTCACAATTTTTACAGTTGTGTCCAAAACGTTCTTCAAATTTACAGGCATGCCCTTGGCAGCCAGAGCCTCTCTGTGGATGCTGCAGTGCACCCAAGTGGCGTCGGGAGCAACTGCTTGGACGCGCGTGACCACTCCATTGTGCCTCCCTGTCATGGCCCTTGTGCCATCTGTGCAGATGCCCACACATTTAGTCCAAAAAAGTCCATTCGATGTCACAAAGGTGTCCAGCATACGGAAGGTGTCTTCCCCTGTTGTTCTTGTTTTGAGTGGTTTACAGAACAGCATGTCCTCCTTAACTGACCCTTCATGGATATAACAGACATATACCAGGAGCTGTGCCAGGCCGGCCACGTCCGTTGACTCATCCATCTGTAGTGAATAAAATTCACTGGCTCGTATGCGAAGCAGTAACTGTTTTAAAACGTCCCCAGCCATGGTACTGATACGCCGGGAAATGGTGTTGTTTGATGAAGGCATGGACTGTATGACACTTTTTGCCTTTTCCCCCAACATTACCCCAACCGTGTCTGTGGTAGAAGGTAGAAAAAACTCCTCCACAATATTGTGGGGCTTGCCAGTCCGGGCTACTCGGTAGCTCACCATATAAGACGCCTCTAACCCTTTCTTGTTTATTGTGTCTGGTTTTCTTATGCTGCTCTTACTGGTAGAAAGCCCACATAATTCCCTTTCAAAAAACTCCCGTGGTTTATTTTTCAAGTGAGGGTGATTCGTCTCCAGATGTCTGCACAAGAGTGATGGTTTCATTGAGTTGTGAGATAACACTTTTGTGCATACAATGCACCGTGGCTGAATAGACGAGCCAGTACCGATACAAGTGAACCCCAACGAAATGTAGTTCTCATCATATTTGCATCTTTTTTCTGATGTCGTCCTTTCTGCATCCATATGCTTGCTCATGTCAGGGGGGTCATCATACTCACAGTCACTGTCAGGGGCACAAGCCATGCTAGTAGCTTGATGAGCAACAGTATCCCTACTGCTGCTAGCACCCTGATCCATGGAAGAGAAATCTGGGTTGCTGTCACTGACAGGGGCATCCCCGATAGTAGGCCTAGGAGCCGATGGCATCTCTGTGGAGGGGTGGTTTACTCTTTTCAGCCATTTGTCCATGTTTGTTCGTTCTTTATTAGCAGTGACGTTTCATTGCCATAGCAGCGAAGTGACATGTACTGTAACTAAACGAACTGAAGTTTCGTGTTGGTTGCCTAGCAACAACTGTTTCAGTTGAAGGGAGAATCCTTGAGCCTAACTTTGTGTGCGTGCATAGTAAAGTGCTGGGACTGATTGGCAGGTTGCTTATTTGTTGTATTACATTGCCTGCATTCATTGCTCATCTCATCTCATTATCTCTAGCCGCTTTATCCTGTTCTACAGGGTCACAGGCAAGCTGGAGCCTATCCCAGCTGACTATGGGCGAAAGGCGGGGTACACCCTGGACAAGTCGCCAGGTCATCACAGGGCTGACACGTAGACACAGACAACCATTCACACTCACATTCACACCTACGGTCAATTTAGAGTCACCAGTTAACCTAATCTGCATGTCTTTGGACTGTGGGGGAAACCGGAGCACCCGGAGGAAACCCACGTGGACACAGGGAGAACATGCAAACTCCGCACAGAAAGGCCCTCGCCGGCCACGGGGCTCGAACCCGGACCTTCTTGCTGTGAGGCGACAGCACTAACCACTACACCACTGTGCTGCCCCACATTCATTGCTATTTGCATACTTTTTTTTTCTTCCCACGTACCCCCTACAATCATGTCGCGTACGTACCACAGTTTGGGAACTGATAAACTAGTGCATAGCACAAAGTGAGTGGAATTTAAAAAAAAAAACTCCTTTAAGGTACATGAAGCCAAGCTGACTGCATCTGTTTGAACTGCTGCTCATGTAGCATAACACACCTGCTGTCTACCTACTTCCATATGTATGAGCTCACAGACATTTGACAAGTGTTACTTGTGATTGACATCCCTCCCTTCCTGATTTGTGTTTTGACATCAATCCCCAGCTGACAGGGTGAATGCTTTTCTATTGCACCAATTAGGAGCCCCTGCCCAAGCAGATTTGTCAAAATCTTGTTGATGTCTACAAAGTGTCTGTCCCAGGTGATATTTCATCAACTAGTAGGTATGCTGTATGTATATTTATTACCATGTAGGTGTAAGTTTAGGGTACGATGGTGTGGTGGTTAGTACTGTTGCCTCACAGCACAATGGTTCTGGGTTCAAGCCCAGTAGCTGGTGGGAGGGGTCTTTCTGGGTGGAGTTTGCATGTTCTCTCTGTGTGGCTCTTCTGTGGGTGTTCTAGTTTCCTCCAAAGACATGCAATTAGGTTAACTGGCTACTCTAAATTGTGTATGAGTGTGTAGAGAGGAACTGGCTACCCAACTGCTGCAATTCTGGCCAAGCCAACAAAACATGGCTTGGCTGAAGCCTAGAGCAGGTTCAGCAGTTGACTTCAGAAAACCCAAAATAAACTCAAACCTGTGCACCAAATTATGGGTTTGTTTGTTTGTTTGTTTTCTGTTAAAGATGTTAGATCATCATTGTACCACAGAAGAAATCCTTGAAAGGCCAATATTGCCATCACATTTATGTCCATGAGGAGTGTACAACACCTCGCAAAAATTATGAAATCACCAGAATTTGAGGATGTTCATCCAGCTTTTTTTTTTTTTAGCAAATAAATAATAGATAGGGCAAAACCAATTTTTAACAGCTGAACTTTCTGGCTTCATAGGACATAACTCAATCATTAAATTATTTTAATTTATTTTAATGGCATTTTTCTCCAGATAAAGTAGAGGGGAAAATTATGGAATTATTCAATGTTGAGGGGAGAAAAAATCTGCACCAGAATTGACCACAGACTCCACTTCCCATGAATATCTACAGCGTACTACAGTGGCAGATAAAGTTTCCAACTACTACTACTTGGTTTTACAGCAGCTGGCATCCACAATGTTGCAGTACTGTTAGCTACATATTATTTTTTCTATATCCTTATCACCTCATTTTCAAGCAGTCTTTTGAGGCCAGTTGTTCTTATAAAAATGTAAATAACCATTCCCTCCCCTTAGCTGTGTCTCCATATTTTAATATACTTTTAATACTGTCCTCTACCTGGCCTATTTTCTGTAGCTCTGTCATCATTTCTTGCCTCTCATACCTACATTTTTTGCATGATGTAAGGATATACTCCACTGTCTCAGCTTCATAGCACTGATCACAGAAACCCATGGGATGTTTTCCTATGATGTTAAGTGTACTGTTTAAGCAGGCTGAGAATTGGACACAGCAGTCTTTTTTTTTTTTGCTGCCCTTTCTGGTTTGAGCCCCTACTTCTCAACATACCTACTTTGTTTTGGATTGAGTGCAAATGTCTCCGTTTTGTTTAATTATCCCATAACTGTTGACACTGTTGGTTTACCTTTCTCCACACTGTGCTTTTCTGCTCTGATTTTGATAATTTGATGCTAACTCCAACAGTTTCTTTTATGACTGCTTCTTTTGCTAGTTTGTCCACTCTCTCATTCCCCTGGATGCCTGAATGTGCTGGGACCCAAATGGATGTGATATTTTCCCCTTAATTAACCATTCTTGAATGGTAAACAAGATGTCATAAAGCAAATCTTGACGATTTCTGGTTGAACCTGTCTTAATGCCTGAAAGTGCTGACATGGAATCACTACATATTAATATGTTTCTGCATTCTACCTGATCAGTCCATTCTAATGCCAACAGTATGGCAAATCATTCCACTGTAAATACACTCCGTCAGAAGTTCTCTTACTCATTTCTACCTGGTAACTGGGCAAAGCACCTGCAGAACCTGTTGCATGTGTTTGCAAATCCTTTGATCCCTCTGTAAAAATCTGAATACTGACTCCTATCTATCTATATCCATTACCGCTTATCCTGTTCAGGGTCATGGGCAAGCTGGAGCCTATCCCAGCTGACTATGGGCGAGAGACAGGGTTACACCCTGGACAAGTTACCAGATCATTGCAGGGTTGACACAGAGACAAAACAACCATTCACACCTACGGTCAATTTAGAGCCAGCAATTAGCCTAAACTGCATGTCTCTGGACTGTGGGTGAAACCGGAGCACCCAGAGGAAACGCATGCAGGCATGGGGAGAACATGCAAACTCCACACAGAAAGGCCCTTGTCTGCTGCTAGGCTCAAACCCAGAACCCTCTTGCTGTGAGGCAACAGTGCTAACCACTACACCACTATGCCCCTCTCTCTCGATTAGATTGGCACTTATTAGTGAGCTTAGTCCTCAATAATTCCAGATCCACACATGGGTTTTCTCACAACCAGACAGGTCTAACAGGCCACACCACAGTTGAGCAAAACTCTGTGTCTATTACATCTAATCTTGCCTACTAAATCTTTAGCTATTTGCTCTCCTGTCCAGCCAAAGCTCTCTTTTGAGACAACAGGACAAGTTGGCTTAAAAGTGGTCCTATGGCCAGGTACTTCCATCTCCACTGTGGATCTTTGCAGCTCCTTGTGTTATCTTTGGTGTTTTTTCCCCCATCTTTGATTAATGCTCTCCTTGCTTGGCCTGTGAGTTTTGGTGGGTAGCCTTCTCTTGTCAGGTTTGTCATGGTGACCCATTCTTTCCATTTTGCTATAATGGATTTAATGCTGCTCGCTAGGATATTCAAAGTTTGGGATTTTTTTTTAAAATAACCCAACTCTGATCCACAACTTCACAACTTTGTCTCGGACCTGTTTGGAGTGCTCCTTCTCCCCCATATTGCTGCTTTCAGGAGTCAGGGTCCTTTCAGAACAGGTTGATTTATACAGACATTGGCACGAGGAGTCGCAGCGGCCCAAGGCTCTATCGTTCACAGCTGTTTAAGTATACTCACTCAGAACTTATTGAAATACAAAAACACTGTTCGGACTTTGTTCCAAAGGACATAAAATCCTTCCCAAAACAGATTATTCATCCACGGAAATGCCTGGAATTAATCTGAGCTACAGTGAGACCCAGACCACGGAGACACAGACGGAGAAAGTGAGGCAACAGGGCAGGCTGCTGAGCGAGGCTGCACCATGCTCCACACTGAGCGGCTGTTCCAAGCTTACTCCTCATCAACGCTCGCTTTCTTGTCAACAAAATGGACGACTTGAGACTCCGATTTGTGAATAACCAATGGGACAGCTGTACAGGTAGTCATCGACTTATGACTGCGTTTGGTTACGACTGACCGGTCGTAAACTGATCTGGTCGTAAGTCAGCCTATGTTAAATGAACGTAAGTATATTGTGATGTGTAATGATATTGTAATCATCTTAAAGTCTTATTTTATCAACATTTTCTTATTTCACTACCTTGGCTCATTATTTGGTTTAAGTCAAACACTGCATACTAAACTGCATACAGTACAATTCGTTTAATATGTGCAAAACAAAAAATAGGAAATACAGGTGTGAAAAATAGAAAACATTTTAGTTTGAAACATACCAAAATACAAATGTAAAACATAGCAAAATACAAAATTTAGTGACCGCTGGCATCACTGGTGCTTGGCTGTGGGTCGTCTACGTCATCATCAGCTGTTGCAGCGTTCGGGCTGGCAGGAGCATTTGCTCATTTCATAAACCAGGAGCTGGGGTGGAAACTGTATGATGGAGGGTGCGAATGAGTGCGAGAGAGACTGCGCATGTGCCTGGAGCTGGGGCAGAAACTGTTGTATGTGGCAAGAGGCGCTGCCGGGAGCTGGGGCAGAAACTGTCGTACGCTCAGCTAGCTCAGCTGGGAAACACTTGCCAGTCATAACCAGACAGTCGTAAAGTCGATCGGTCGTAAGTCACATAGGTTGTAAGTCGACGACTACCTGTATAACAATTTCCGAGACATGGCTGCATGGAAACATCCTAGATGCAGCTGTGGAACTACAGGGGCACAGCATCTACAGAGCAAACCGTACATCAGAGGCCGGGAAGAAAAAAGGAGGTGTGTGTGTTTTTATGTGAGAGACAATTTTTGCACTGATGTCACTGTTATGGAAAGACATTGTTGTATGGACTTGGAGTTTCTGGCGCTAAAATGCAGGCCATTCCACCTCAGCCATGAGCACAGTGCATTGTTTTTGCTGTATACATTCACCCATGAGCTAATGCAAAGTTAGCCATGAGCAGGCTGCAAGAGGTGATCAGTAAACAACAAAACAGACTACCAGACAGTTTCATCATCGTGGCAGAGGATTTTAATCACACAAACCTGAAATCTGTGTTACACAAATTCTACAAAAACATCCACATGGGGACACGGAATGGAAAAACACTGGATCAGGTTTACACCAACTTCAAAGGTGCCTACAAAGTCCACCCAGCCCCCCACCTTGGACAATCAGACCACTTGGCTTTGTTTTTAACACCTTCTTATCAACCTCTCATCAGCAAAACAAAGACCCAGGTCAGGACAGTTCAGATCTGGTCTGAGGAGACTGAGGCAGCACTGTAAGACTGTTTTGAGGACACAAGGTGGGAGATCTTTGATCAGGAAGCCACAGAACAATATGCTTCCATAGTAATTGACTATATCAGGTTCTGTGTTTAGACTTCCACCAAAAACAAAAACATCAGAGTGCCCCAAAACCAAAAGCCCTGGTTCAACAGCACTGTTTACAGTCTTCTGAAAGCTATGAATGCAACGCTGTGATCAGGTGACCAGGAGACCTACAGGAGATCCAGAGCAGATCTGAGAAGGGGGATCACTGCTGCCAAAAACAAATATAAAATGCAAATTGAACAGCATTTCAAAAAGACAACATGCCCGCAGCATGTGGCAGGGGATCAGAACAATTACTAACTACAAACAGAACCCCTGCCCACCCTCTGCAGTTGACCCCTCCCTCCCTGATCAGCTGAACACTACCTTCTCCCATTTTGACAGCAACACTACCAACATGAATGAGCCATCCCCAGCATCCCTCACCCACAGTCAACATCCTTCACACACCTCCAGCCCCCCTCAGAAAGAGAGATATCCAATGGTATTGCACCAGTACCAGGTTAAGCAGGCCCTGCTCAACATCAATGGCAGAAAGGCGACTGGTCCAGATGGGGTCCCAGGACATGCTCTAAAAGCATGTGCACACCAATTGGTGGCTGTTTTCACTGACATATTCAACAAGTCACTGAAGGAGGTCATAGTCCCCTCCTGCTTTAAAGCTACAACCATCATCCCTGTCCCAAAGCGCTCAGCAGTCACTTGCTTGAACAATTATCGGCCTGTTGTACTAACACTGATAATCATGAAATGCTTTAAAACGGTGGTTCTCAACTGGTGGGGCCCGCCCCCCTGGGGGGGTGTGGACACACTCCTGGGGGGGCGCAAGTAGGCTAGGATAAGGGGAAAAAATCAGGAAAAAAAATCATTTAAAAAAATCACGAAAATTCCCATGTCGAAAATGCAAGTGGTTGGATGACTATAACACAGAAACAAATCAACCACACAGTTTCATTTCAAATTTACAAATACAGGGGGTAGTATTTTGAGCCTGTGACGCGATGTCACGTAACTGCTAGGCTAGCCTACTATATAAGCGTCTGCACATGCGTTGAGCTTCATTCATTCTAGTGTAGTCTCTTGCCAAGTTTGCTTGTGCCAGCTCTCACTAGTCTATCTGTTATCAGTGTTGATATCGATCTACTTTAGGCCTTTACTTCAAACCCAAACAGTCTTTTTAAAGACTAATATCACAAAAAGTCTTTTTAAAGACTATCCCAATCTCAGCCCTAGCTATTTTTTAACTGCTAAGCGTGCACTTAGCTAATAGGGTAAGCCTCTGCCTTTTTCACCATGTTGCAACACATACGACATACACGACTAAGACAATCACTCACTCACTCACTCACTCAGGACTACAATCTTAAGTCTTCAAATAAAATTGGTATTGCCTGCAAAATTGTTAAACACTTGCATTAAAGAACGTGCATAAGTCCCCTCTGATTAGTCCCCGATACTTGTCTCTTAACATAGCCACACATCCAAATTATAATTAACAAAAATGGAGAGATTTCTAGTGAGGACCAACAAGGCAACCGACGCACCACCAGCTGCAAAAAAGCTTCGAAGGTACGATGAAGCATACCTGCAGTTTGGATTTACAGTCACGGCTGATCTGAGACCTCAATGTGTCGTGTGTGCCGAGGTGCTAGCAAACGACAGCATGAAGCCCTGCAAACTTAAAAGGCACCTCGAAACAAAACATGCTGCTATTAAAGATAAACCGGCAGAATATTTTAAAAGAAAGCTTGATGGCCTCCATCAGCAACAGGCAGCCATTTCAGTGCACAGCACTGTGTCTAAACAGTGTTTGGAGGCATCGTATGTAGTGGCCAAAAGAATAGCTAAACTGGGTAAACCGCATACAATTGCCGAGACTAATTTTGCTGGCCGCACAAGACGTGCAGAATAATGATAGGAGATAGTGCAGCAGCCAAACTTGGTGCAGTACCACTGTCCAATGACACAGTCGCTAGGAGGATTTTAGACATGTCTAATGACATCAGAGAGCAACTCATAGAGTTCATAAAACAGAGTCCTTACTATGTGCTGCAGCTGGACGAATCCACTGATATTGCTGGGCAGGCACAGCTCCTCGCCTATGTCAGGTATCTGCATGACAAGGCAATTGAGGAGGATGTCCTGTTTTGCCAGCCTCTTCAGTCGCACACTACAGGAGAAGCCATCTTCAATGTCCTTGATATTTTTATCCGTGAAAATGGTTTGGCTTGGGACCGATGCATTGCACTATGCACAGATGGTGCATGGGCAATGACGGGCCGCGAGCATGGCCTAGTTGCTCGTGTTCAGCAAGTAGCTCCACTTGTGAAATGGACACATTGTATGGTCCATCACGAAGCATTAGCTGCTAAAAAAAATGCCGGTTCTCTTTGACTCCGTGCTGAACCAATCCGTGAAAATGACAAATCTAATCAAATCACGGCCACTAAACTCTCGCTTGTTTGGGGTCCTCTGCCAGGAGACGGGGTCAGGGCACGAACAGCTGCTTCTGCACACTGAAGTTCGCTGGCTCTCCAGGGGGCGGGTGTTGCAGCGGTTGTATGAGCTGTGAGAGGAGGTGAAGTGTTTTTTGACAGAAATCAAATCAGATCTGGCGAAGCATCTGGATGACACTACGTGGCTTGCGTCTCTGTCCTATTTGGTCGATATATTTGACCGTTTGAATGGCCTCAACCTGTCTCTGCAAGGCTGCGAAACTCATATTTTGCTCCTCGCAGACAGAGTGGACACCTTCACACAAAAAATTTACCTTTGGCATGGCCGCATCAGTCGAGGGAACTGCGACATGTTCCCCAGCCTTGCAGACTTTATCACTGATGCAGGCACGTCACACGATTTCTCCTCTATTTCAATCAGCGTCTGAGCACCTGTCTGCAATGAGAAAAGAATTTGTGATGTACTTTAAAGAGGATTATCACTCTTGCGTGGGTTCAAGATCCATTTGTGTGCACAGCAAACGAGCTGTCAATTGATATGCAGGAACAGCTTATTGAGCTGAAGAGTGACAGTAGGCTGAAGGAACTTTTTACCTCCTGCCCTCTTTCGTCATTCTGGGCAGCATTGATACAGGAATACCCTCAACTCTGTGATGTCGCCTTGAAGATTTTCCTCCCTTTCGCGTCCACATATTTGTGTGAGGCAGGATTCTCAAAAATGACTGCACTCAAAACGAAATACCGCAATCGTGCACAAATTGAGGATGATTTGAGGCTATGTTTATCAGACATTGCACCAAGAATTGAGGATCTTTGCAAGGCAAAGCAGGCTCAGGTCTCACATTAACATCACCTACCTGCAAGCTTCTGTAAAACATGCAGATGATATGCCTATTATTAGGCCTAGTAATAATAACAATAATAAAGCAAAAATTCATATCAGAGGTCTAGTGCCAATTTCCAGTTATAGCAATAGCCTAGTAATGATAATAGGCCTACTGATAATAATATTAACAATAATAACAGCAAAACATGTAACCTCATAATTATATAGCTATAGCCTAGTAATGATAAGAGGCCTACCACTACTCATAATAATAATAGTAATAATAATAATGCCTGCAAGCTTACATTAGAAGTCTGATGCTACTTCCAGTTATAACAATAGCCTAGTAATGATGATAGGCCTACCTACCACTACTGATAATAATAATAATAATAATAATAATAATAATAATAATAATGTGGGCCTAAAAATAATAGTCTATCTATCTATCTATCTATCTATCTATCTATCTATCTATCTATCTATCTATCTATGCAAGGTGGTGTAGTGGGGGTGGGGCCGGTAAGGGGGGTGGCGCTGGGAGGAGGGGGGACCCCAACTGCAATGAACCAGCTTTGGGGGGCCCAGCTTGAAAAAGGTTGAGAACCCCTGCTTTAAAAGATTGCTGATGAACTACATTAAAGCCTCCGTCCCTGCTGACCTGGAACAGTACCAGTTTGCCTACAAAACCAACAGGTGCACTGAGGACACCATCACCCTCATGCTCCACACTGTACTGACTCACCTGGAGAGCCCTGACACCTACATGAGGATACTCTTCATTGACTTCAGCTCGGCCTTCAACACTGTCAATCCGAGCAAGCTGGTCAACAAGCTGCTGTCTCTGGGCCTGGACCACCACCTCTGTAGCTGGATTAAGGACTTCCTCTCCAACAGACCACAGCATGTGAGACTTGGAGACCTCATCTCATCCACCACCATCTTAAACACTGGCATCCCCCAAGGCTGTGTTCGTAGTCCACTCCTTTACGCACTCTTCACACAGGACTGTTCTCCCATTCATAACTCAAACCAAATATACAAGTTTGCAGTTGGCACACCTGTGGTGGGGTTGATAACCAACAGCGATGAGGCAGCCTACAGAGAAGAAGTTCAGGCCATCACATCTTGGTGTCAGAACATTGGCTTGCTCCTCAACACCAACAAAACAAAGAAGCTTGTCATTGACTTCAGAAAACGACTGGATAAAACAAATGCCAGCCTGGTGATCTCTGGAGAGGAGGTGGAACAGGTGGGGAGCTTCAAGTACCTCAGTGTTCACCTCTCAGAGGACCTGACATGGGGAGTTAACACCAGAGAGGTGGTGAAGAAGGCCCAGCAGAGACTCTTCTTCCTGCGATCCCTGAGGAAAACTGGGCTCTCACCAACTGGGCTCCTCACCAACTTCTACCAGTGCACCATACAAAGTGTTCTGAGCTGTGGATGCATAGTGTGGTTCTCCAGCTGCACCTCAGAGGAGAGAAAAGATCTGCAGTGGATCATCAGGACTGCATCTAAAATCACTGGTACCTCTCTCCAATACCTGGAACAGATCTACTCTGCCAGGCTGAGAAACAGAGCCACAAAGATTAGGACTGGCTGCACTCACCCTGGCCAATGTCCTTTTGACACCTTTCCCTCTGGAAGGCTTAGGGTCATAAAGTCACAAACAGCAAGACAACAAAATAGCTTCTTCCCCAGAGCTGTCAAAGCTCTGCTGGAGGCCTGATCTGGACTTGGACTCACACTCTGCACCTTACTGTGTTTGGCTGCATTAAATAATTACATACTACAATTTATACTACTGCTTACATGCCATTATGCTGCTTTAAAAGGTTATGTGTATATACAGTGGTGCTTGAAGGTTTCTGAACCCTTTATAATTTTCTATATTTCTGCATAAATATGACCTAAAACTTCATCAGATTTTCACACAAGTCCTAAAAGTAAATAGAGAACCCAGTTAAACAAATGAGACAAAAATATTATACTTGGTCATTTATTTATTGAGGAAAATCTCATCTCATTATCTCTAGCTGCTTTATCCTGTTCTACAGGGTCGCAGGAGCCTATCCCAGCTGACTACAGGCGAAAGGCGGGGTACACCCTGGACAAGTCGCCAGGTCATCACAGGGCTGACACATAGACACAGACAACCATTCACACTCACATTCACACCTACGGTCAATTTAGAGTCACCAGTTAACCTAACCTGCATGTCTTTGGACTGTGGGGGAAACCAGAGCACCCGGAGGGAACCGATGCGGACACAGGGAGAACATGCAAACTCCGCACAGAAAGGCCCTTGCCGGCCACGGGGCTCGAACCCGGACCTTCTTGCTGTGAGGCAACAGTGCTAACCACTACACCACCATGCTGCCCCACATTCGTTGCTATTTGCATACTTTTTTTTTCTTCCCACGTACCCCCTACAATCATGTCGCGTGCGTACCACAGTTTGGGAACTGATAAACTAGTGCATAGCACAAAGTGGGTGGAAGCACTGTGCAACACCAAGGTACTCCCCGTGGAAAGACCGGTGATCCCTGCGGAATTAAGGAGAAGGGGATGCAGATCTGGAATGAAGTGCCAGGAGAAGAAAAGACGGTATAAACCATGCATACTGTCTGTCATCATGGGAAACGCAAGATCTCTCCCTAATAAGATGGATGAGCTAATGGCGTTAACAAGGCTGCAGAGGGAGTACCGGGAGTGTAGCCTTATGTGCTTCAGAGAGACTTGGCTGAATGAACTCTCACCGGACTCACACGTCACTCTGGATGGATTTCAACTCGTGAGAGTGGACAGGTCATATTGGCATTGTCATGTTGGAAAATGCAAGGTCTTCCCTGAAAGAGACACCATCTGGATGGGAGCATATGTTGCTCTAGAACCTGGATATACCTTTCAGCATTGATGGTGTCTTTCCAGATGTGTAAGCTGCCCATGCCACATGCACTAATGCAACCCCATACCATCAGAGATGCAGGCTTCTGAATTGAGCGCTGATAACAACTTGGGTTGTCCTTCTCCTCTTTAGTCTGAATGACACGGCGTCCCTGATTTCCATAAAGAACTTCAAATTTTGATTTGTCTGACCACAGAACAGTTTTCACTTTTCCACAGTCCATTTTAAATAAGCCTTGGCCCAGAGAAGATGTCTGCGCTTCTGGATCATGTTTAGATACGGCTTCTTCTTTGAATTATAGAGTTTTAGCTGGCAACGGTGGATGGCACGGTGAATTGTGTCCACAGATAATGTTCTCTGGAAATATTCCTGAGCCCATTTTGTGATTTTCCAATACAGAAGCATGCCTGTATGTGATGCAGTGATGTCTAAGGGCCCGAAGATCACAGGCACCCAGTATGGTTTTCCGGCCTTGACCCTTACGCACAGAGATTCTTCCAGATTCTCTGAATCTTTTGATGATATTATGCACTGTAGATGATGATGTGTTCAAATTCTTTGCAATTTTACACTGTCGAACTCCTTTCTGATATTGCTCCACTATTTGTCGGTGCAGAATTAGGGGGATTGATGATCCTCTTCCCATCTTTACTTCTGAGAGCCGCTGCCACTCCAAGATGCTCTTTTTATACCCAGGCATGTTAATGACCTATTGTCAATTGACCTAATGAGTTGCAATTTGGTCCTCCAGCTGTTCCTTTTTTGTACCATTAACTTTTCCAGCCCCTTATTGCCCCTGTCCCAACTTTTTTGAGATGTGTTGCTGTCATGAAATTTCAAATGAGCCAGTATTTGGCATGAAATTTCAAAATGTCTCACTTTCGACATTTGATATGTTGTCTATGTTCTATTGTGAATACAATATCAGTTTTTGAGATTTGTAAATTATTGAATTGCGTTTTTATTTACAATTTGTTCTTTGTCCCAACTTTTTTGGAATCTGGGTTGTACATCCCCCTGGCGGCCAATGCTGCTGCAGCCTGTGAGCTCTTACACACTGCAGTGTCACAGGACTGTGGGGGAAACCAGAGCACCCGGAGGGAACCGATGCGGACACAGGGAGAACATGCAAACTCCGCACAGAAAGGCCCTTGCCGGCCACGGGGCTCGAACCCGGACCTTCTTGCTGTGAGGCAACAGTGCTAACCACTACACCACCATGCTGCCCCACATTCGTTGCTATTTGCATACTTTTTTTTTCTTCCCACGTACCCCCTACAATCATGTCGCGTGCGTACCACAGTTTGGGAACTGATAAACTAGTGCATAGCACAAAGTGGGTGGAAGCACTGTGCAACACCAAGGTACTCCCCGTGGAAAGACCGGTGATCCCTGCGGAATTAAGGAGAAGGGGATGCAGATCTGGAATGAAGTGCCAGGAGAAGAAAAGACGGTATAAACCATGCATACTGTCTGTCATCATGGGAAACGCAAGATCTCTCCCTAATAAGATGGATGAGCTAATGGCGTTAACAAGGCTGCAGAGGGAGTACCGGGAGTGTAGCCTTATGTGCTTCAGAGAGACTTGGCTGAATGAACTCTCACCGGACTCACACGTCACTCTGGATGGATTTCAACTCGTGAGAGTGGACAGGAAAGCCAAGGAGAGCGGTAAGAGGAAAGGAGGGGGTATAGCAATGTTTGTGAAGGACAGATGGTGTAACCTGGGGCAGATCAGGGTAAAGGAGCAGTACTGCAGTAAAAACATTGAACTGCTAGCAGTTAGCATTCGGCCATATTACATCCCGAGGGAATTCTCGCATGTTATCGTGATAACTGTGTACAACCCCGATTCCAAAAAAGTTGGGACAAAGTACAAATTGTAAATAAAAACAGAATGCAATGATGTGGAAGTTTCAAAAGTCCATATTTTATTCAGAATAGAACATACAGTTACTGTAGGTCCATATATATTTGGACACTGACACAAATTTTGTTTTTTTTACCTGTTTACTGAAACATATTCAAGTTATAGTTATATAATGGACATGGACATAAAGTCCAGACTTTCAACTTTCATTTGAGGGTATCCACATTAAAATTGGATGAAGGGTTTAGGAGTTTCAGCTCCTCAACATGTGCCACCCTGTTTTTAAAGGGACCAAAAGTAATTGGACAATTGACTCAAAGGCTATTTCATGGGCAGGTGTGGGAAATTCCTTCGTTATGTCATTCTCAATTAAGCAGATAAAAGGCCTGGAGTTTATTTGAGGTGTGGTGCTTGCATTTGGAAGATTTTGCTGTGAAGAAAACATGCGGTCAAAGGAGCTCTCCATGCAGGTGAAACAAGCCATCCTTAAGCTGCGAAAACAGAAAAAAAAACCATCCGAGAAATTGCTAAAATATTAGGAGTGGCAAAATCTACAGTTTGGTACATCCTGAGAAAGAAAGAAAGAAAGAAAGAAAGAAAGAAAGAAAGAAAGAAAGCACTGGTGAACTCATCAATGCAAAAAGACCTGGACACCAACAGAAGTCAACAATGGTGGATGATCGCAGAATAATTTCCATGGTGAAGAGAAACCCCTTCACAACAGCCAACCAAGTGAACAACACTCTCCAGGAGGTAGGCATATCAATATCCAAATCTACCATAAAGAGAAGACTGCATGAAAGTAAATACAGAGGGTTCACTGCACGGTGCAAGCCACTCATAAGCCTCAAGAATAAAAAGGCTAGATTGGACTTTGCTAAAAAACATCTAAACAAGCCAGCACAGTTCTGGAAGAACATTCTTTGGACAGATGAAACCAAGATCAACCTTTACCAGAATGATGGAAAGAAAAAAGTATGGCGAAGGCATGGTACAGCTCATGATCCAAAGCATACCACATCATCTGTAAACACGGCGGAGGCAGTGTGATGGCTTGGGCATGCATGGCTGCCAGTGGCACTGGGTCACTAGTGTTTATTGATGATATGACACAGGACAGAAGCAGCCGGATGAATTCTGAGGTATTCAGAGACTTACTGTGTGCTCAAATCCAGTCAAATGCAGCCAAACTGATTGGTCGGCGTTTCATAATACAGATGAACAATGACCCAAAACATAAAGCCAAAGCAACCCAGGAGTTTATTAAAGCAAAGAAGTGGAATATTCTTGAATGGCCAAGTCAGTCACCTGATCTCAACTCAATTGAGCATGCATTTCACTTGTTAAAGACTAAACTTCAGACAGAAAGGCCCACAAACAAACAGCAACTGAAAACCACTGCAGTAAAGGCCTGGCAGAGCATTAAAAAGGAGGAAACACAGCATCTGGTGATGTCCATGAGTTCAAGACTTCAGGCAGTCATTGCCAACAAAGGGTTTTCAACCAAGTATTAGAAATGAACATTTTATTTACAATTATTTAATTTGTCCAGTTACTTTTGAACCCCTGAAATGAAGGGATTGTGTTTAAAAAAATACTTTAGTTCCTCACATTTTTATGCAATCATTTTGTTCAACCCACTGAATTAAAGCTGAAAGTCTGAACTTCAACTGCATCCGAATTGTTTTGTTCAAAATTCATTGTGGTAATGTACAGAACCAAAATAAGAAAAATATTGTCTCTGTCCAAATATTTATGGACCTAACTGTAGATGACATATCAAATGTTTAAACTGAGAAAATGTATCATTTAAAGTGAAAAATTAGGTGATTTTTAAATTTCATGACAACAACACATCTCAAAAAAGTTGGGACAAGGCCATGTTTACCACTGTGAGACATCCCCTTTTCTCTTTACAACAGTCTGTAAATGTCTGGGGACTGAGGAGACAAGTTGCTCAAGTTTAGGGATAGGAATGTTAACCCATTTTTGTCTAATGTAGGATTCTAGTTGCTCGACTGTCTTAGGTCTTTTTTGTCGTATCTTTCATTTTATGATGCACCAAATGTTTTCTATGGGTGAAAAATCTGGACTGCAGGCTGGCCAGTTCAGTACCCAGACCCTTCTTCTACGCAGCCATGATGCTGTAATTGATGCAGTATGTGGTTTGGCATTGTCATGTTGGAAAATGCAAGGTCTTCCCTGAAAGAGACACCATCTGGATGGGAGCATATGTTGCTCTAGAACCTGGATATACCTTTCAGCATTGATGGTGTCTTTCCAGATGTGTAAGCTGCCCATGCCACATGCACTAATGCAACCCCATACCATCAGAGATGCAGGCTTCTGAATTGAGCGCTGATAACAACTTGGGTTGTCCTTCTCCTCTTTAGTCTGAATGACACGGCGTCCCTGATTTCCATAAAGAACTTCAAATTTTGATTTGTCTGACCACAGAACAGTTTTCACTTTTCCACAGTCCATTTTAAATAAGCCTTGGCCCAGAGAAGATGTCTGCGCTTCTGGATCATGTTTAGATACGGCTTCTTCTTTGAATTATAGAGTTTTAGCTGGCAACGGTGGATGGCACGGTGAATTGTGTCCACAGATAATGTTCTCTGGAAATATTCCTGAGCCCATTTTGTGATTTTCCAATACAGAAGCATGCCTGTATGTGATGCAGTGATGTCTAAGGGCCCGAAGATCACAGGCACCCAGTATGGTTTTCCGGCCTTGACCCTTACGCACAGAGATTCTTCCAGATTCTCTGAATCTTTTGATGATATTATGCACTGTAGATGATGATGTGTTCAAATTCTTTGCAATTTTACACTGTCGAACTCCTTTCTGATATTGCTCCACTATTTGTCGGTGCAGAATTAGGGGGATTGATGATCCTCTTCCCATCTTTACTTCTGAGAGCCGCTGCCACTCCAAGATGCTCTTTTTATACCCAGGCATGTTAATGACCTATTGTCAATTGACCTAATGAGTTGCAATTTGGTCCTCCAGCTGTTCCTTTTTTGTACCATTAACTTTTCCAGCCTCTTATTGCCCCTGTCCCAACTTTTTTGAGATGTGTTGCTGTCATGAAATTTCAAATGAGCCACTATTTGGCATGAAATTTCAAAATGTCTCACTTTCGACATTTGATATGTTGTCTATGTTCTATTGTGAATACAATATCAGTTTTTGAGATTTGTAAATTATTGAATTGCGTTTTTATTTACAATTTGTTCTTTGTCCCAACTTTTTTGGAATCTGGGTTGTACATCCCCCTGGCGGCCAATGCTGCTGCAGCCTGTGAGCTCTTACACACTGCAGTGTCACAGCTTCAGACATTGCACCCCCAGTTCTTGCTCCTAATCTCTGGTGACATTAATCATGCTTCCCTGTCCTCCACCCTCCCAACCTTCACTCAGTATGTGAAATGCCACACCAGAGACAATAGAATTTTGGATTTAATGTATCTGAACACCAAGGATGCATATAGCTCATCACCCCTCCCCCCGCTGGGCTGTTCTGACCACAATCTGGTTCACTTGTCCCCTACATAGATAGTTATGGTGAATAAACAACCACCCACCAAGAGGTATGTAAGGAGCTGGTCTGGGGAGACCAGTATGGCACTGAGGGGCTGCTTTGACACCTCGGACTGGGATGTGTTGTGTGAACCTCACAGGGATGACATTGATAGCCTGACAACCTGTATCAGGGATTACATTAATTTCTGTGTTGAAAACACTGTGCCTATCAGGAAGGTGTGGTGTTTTCCCAACAATAAACCCTGGGTGACCTCTGAACTGAAAGCCCTCTTAAACGAGAAGAAGAGGGTTTTTAAATCTGGTGATAAGGAGGAGATGAGGAGAGTGCAGAGGGAGCTGAAGAGGGGGATAAGGAGAGGCAAGGACAGCTACAGGAGGAAGCTAGAGGAGCACCTCAAGGGGAGCAATGCCGGAAAGGTATGGAGAGGCCTGAAAACCATCTCTGGCCACACAAAGGACAGTGGGAGGGGCCCTGTATCTGGGGGCCAGGACTGGGCAAATGAGTTGAATCTCTTTTTCAACAGATTTGACTGTGCCACCCCACCCTCCCCCACTCACCATAGTCCTGACCTGTCTGTGATATCACTCCACCTCCCCATAATACCTCTGACACCAACAGCTCCCTCCTCACACCACATCACCCCCCTCCGCTCCCTGCCTGACCAATCCACACACTCCACCCCCGACCTCACTCTACAGGAGTCACACCTCGGCTACACCCCTCGCCTCTCCATAACAGCTGATCAGGTGCTGAAGGAGCTGAGGAAGATCAAGATGAGGAAAGCTGCTGGCCCTGATGGTATCAGCTCCAGACTGCTTAAGGACTGTGCAGATCAGCTCTGTGGGATACTTCTGTACATCTTCAACCTGAGCCTCAGTCTGGAGAGAGTTCCACTTCTGTGGAAAACATCATGTGTGGTTCCAGTTCCCGCCACCACTGCTCGCCATGAACCAAGACTTCCTTTGCCTCAGCCCTACAGCGGGGAACCAGGTACCTGCAGATCTTTTCTGTCACAGTGTTCACTGAACTCGGAGCTTCAACCTCTGGCTTTCCCCACAGAACGCTCCCGGGTAGCCTATACCATCATGCCTCTCACCAGCAAGGCCAGGGAATGGAGAACAGCGGTCTGGGACACCGACGCGCCCTGTTGTTCCAGCTTCAAGGATTTCTCTGAGGAAACGAGGCAAACATTCGACTGCTTTCTATCTGGCCAGGAGGTGGCAAGAGAGCTCATGGAGCTGCGGCAGGGGTCCTGATCTACCTCAGATTATGCCATCGAGTTCTGGATGTTGGCCGCGTCATGCGGTTGGAACGAGAGTGCCCTGGTTGACGCGTTCCTACATGGCTTATCCGATGCCATCAAGGACGAACTTGTCTCTTGGGAACTGCCGTTGGACATCTCCAGCCTGATGGACCTTGCCAATTGTATTGATGTGCAGGTTCAACAAAGGAGGAGAGAGAGGAGCCGCCTCAACTTCAACCCCTCTCCACCTCCTGCCTCATCCATCGAACCCATGCAGGTAGATCAGGTATGGGTGTCAGTGGAGGAATGACTGCGCCGACGGAGCACGGGGGCTTGCTTCTACTGCAGTCAGCAGGGACACATCTGCCAAGCCTGCCCGCTAAAAGGACAAGCCCACCAGTGAATTGAGGGGCCCTGGTGGGCAATGCTTGGAACCAGTCCCCTGCTTACTGGCCATTGCTCCCCGTTATCACTCTCAACAACCGGCATCACCATCTTCAGGCACTCATTGACTTGGGGGCGGACAGGAACCTGATCTGGTCTGCCACCGCCAAGGATCTCGGAATCCCATTACTTGCCCTCGAGGTCCCTCTCACCATCCTGACACTCAATGGCACTGGTTTGACCACCATCACTCACCTCACCACCCTGCTCACCCTAAGGATTTCAGGCAATAACTCCGAAATGATACAATTTCACATCATGAACAACCCTCACGTTCCTGTTATTTTTGGACTACCCTGGTTGATGCAGCACAACCCCCACTTAAACTGGACTGACCACACCATCTTAGGCTGAAGTCCTTCCTGCCTGGCCTCCTGCCTGGACTCCGCGCTGCCTCCTGCCAAACCACCACAGCCCTCAGCCAGCGAGTTTCCCAACCTTTCTCGTGTGCCTCCGGAATATCTGGACCTCAAGCCTGTCTTCAGTAAGACTCAGTGTCCCTTACCCCTCATAGGCCCTATGACTGCGATATCGACCTCCTGCCCAGGATGGTGCCATCCAAAGGATGTCTCAACTCTCTTTCCCCCACCAAGAGACAAGCCATGGAGAAATATATCATGGAGTCTCTGGCAGCTGGGATCATCCGCCCTTCCTCCTCCCCAGCAGGGGTGGGATTCTTCTTCATGGAGAAGGACAAGTCACTCCTGCATTGACTATCGAGGTCTCAATGCCATCATGGTCAAGGACCGCTATCCACTACCGCTCATGACCACAGCCTTCGAACTACTCCAACTAAGGAGCTAAGGTGTTCACTAAACTGGACTTATGCAACACCTATCACCTAGTTAGGATCAGGGAAGAGGATGAGTGGAAGACGGTCTTCAACACCACCACAGGCCACTATGAGTACCTTGTAGTCCCTTTCGGCCTGACTAACGCACCCGCGGTATTCCAGGTGTTAGTTAATGATGTCTTGAGAGACTTTCTTAACACCTTTGTCTTCATTTACCTGGACAACATCTTGATTTTCTCTTGCTCCCTGGAGGAACATCGGGGTCATGTCTGGCAGGTTCTTCAATGCCTGCTGGAGATGTTCATTAAGGCAGAGAAGAGCGAGTTCCACCAAGGCTTTGTCTCTTTCCTGGGGTTCATCGTCTCTCCAGCTAAGATCCAGATGGACCCCCTCAAGCTGGAGGCAGTCGCTGACTGGCCCACCCCATCTTCGAGATGAGAGCTCCAGCACTTCCTGGGGTTTGCCAACTTCTACAGGCACTTCATCCATGACTTTAGCATGGTGGCCAGCCCTCTCTCAGCCCTGACCTCGACCAAGCCAAGTTCAAGTGGGAGTAGGAAGCAGATAAAGCTTTTTCCAGTCTCAAGCGCAGGTTTACCACAGCACCCATTCTCACCATACCCGACTCTACCAAGCAGTTTATTGTCGAGGTTGACGCATCCGAGTCAGGGGTCGGAGCCATCCTATCCCAGAGGGCCAACGACAACAAGGTCCACCCATGCTCCTTCTTCTCCCACCAGCTATCCCCAGCCGAACAGAACTATGACATCAGCGACCGAGAACTACTGGCCATGAAACTAGCCTTGGAGGAGCAGAGGCACTGGTTCGAGGGGTCTGATCTCCTTTTCCTAGTCTGGACTGACCATAAAAACCTGGAGTACCTCAAATCCGCCAAGCGTCTCAATTCCTGTCAAGCCTGTTGGTCTCTCTTCTTCTCCTGGTTCAACTTCACGCTCTTCTACCGCCCAGGCTCCAAGAGCGGTAAACCCAACACCCTGTCCAGGATGTTCTCTTCCCACCAAGAGGAGTCCAAGCCACCCGAGCCCATCCTTCCTCTATGCTGCCTGGTGGGAGCCACCATTCTAGAGGTTGAGATGCTCGTGCAGAAGGCCCTGGAGCAGGACCCTGGTGAAGGTAACCCCAACAACACTTCTCCTAACCATCTGTTTGTTCCCTGTCCTGTGCGAACCCAGGTGCTGCAGTGGGGTCATGGCTCCAAGCTGGCCTGTCATCTGGGAGCCGCCCGAACCCTGGCACTCATCCAGTAGCGCTTTTGGTGGCCATCCATCAAGGCAAGGCAAGGCAAGTTTATTTATAGAGCACATTTCATACACAGTGGCAGTTCAATGTGCTTTACAGAAGTAAAAGCAGAACAGTAAACAATAGAAAATAAAATTACATAAAATAATTGGGGAAGAAAAATAATAAGAATTAAACAATAGTAGAAATAAAATAATAAAATGAAATAAAAGTTCAAAAAAGGAATCAGCCTCGAGATTAATTATTATTATGGGTTTAACTCATAAAGCGTGCTCTTCCCGTGGCTCTTCCACGAGGATCACCAAAAATTGTCCCGCAGAGAAAATCTAGGAGGATCACCAAATAAAATCGTCCCGCAGACAAAATCTACGAGGATCACATAAAGCGCGCTCTTCCCGTGGCTCTTCCACGAGGATCACCAAAAATCGTCCCACAGACACATTCTACGAGGATCACCAAATAAAATCGTCCTGCAGACAAAATCTACGAGGATCACCAAAAATCATCCCACAGACAAAATCTACGAGGATCACAGTAACAAAGAATTAAAGTAAAAGTAAAATCATTAAAATCCAAGATTAAAAAGAAATTAAAATAAAGAAAGTAAAATCATTAAAATTAAAAGAAATTATGTTAAAGGAAATTAATTACTTAGGTAAAAATTAATCAAGTGAAAGCATCTGAAAACAGCTTTGTCTTGAGCCTGGATTTAAAACTAACAACAGTAGGAGCATTTTTGATATCATCTGGAAGTTGGTTCCAAAGCTTAGCAGCATAGCAACTAAAGGCTGCTTCACCACACTTCGTTTTGACAGCTGGTATTACTAGCAAGTTTTTCTCCTGTGATCTTAGAGACCTAGTTGGTGCATATAATTGAAACATATCCAGTAGGTAGCTGGGTCCCATCCCATTTAATGTTTTAAATAGAAGAAGTAGTGCTTTAAAGTCAATTCTATAGCTCACTGGGAGCCAGTGCAGAGACCTTAGGATTGGAGTGATATGGACTACCCTTTTTGTTCTTGTAAGAACCCTTGCTGCTGCATTTTGGATTAGTTGAAGCTCTTTGATGGTCTTTTTTGGAAGACCTGTGAAAAGGCTATTGCAGTAATCAACCCTACTGGAGATGAAAGCATGAATAAGTTTTTCTAGATCATGTTTTGACATGAGACCCCTGAGTTTAGAAATGTTTTTTAGGTGATAGAATGCAGACTTTTTTACCACTTTCATATGACTGTTGAAGTTAAGTTCGCTGTCAATAAGGACACCAAGGTTTTTGACAGTATCCTTTGCTTTAAGCCCCTTAGTTTCAAGAACAGTGGCAATCCTAAGCCTTTCCTCCTTTTTGCCAAATATAATTGCTTCAGTTTTATCTGCGTTCAGCTGAAGAAAATTGTGAGACATCCATTTGTTAATTTGGTCAATGCATCTATGAAGAGACTCAAAAGGGGCATAGTCATTAGGTGACATAGCTAAGTAAAGCTGAGTGTCATTTGCATAGCTATGGAAGTTTATTGAGTTATTCTTAATAATTTGTCCAAGTGGGAGCATATAAAGGTTGAATAGTAATGGTCCCAGGATTGAGCCCTGGGGAACCCCACAGTTCAAGGACACGGGTGATGAACTGTGGCCTCCAATGGCCACATAAAAAAATCTTTGTTGTAGGTAAGATTTTAACCAGTTGATTACTATACCAGTAAATCCAACCCAATGCTCCAGTCGATGTAACAGTATGGAATGATCTACCGTGTCAAATGCAGCACTTAAGTCTAAAAGCACCAAGACTGATGTTTTACCAGCATCGGAATTAAGATGTAGGTCATTCATGACTTTAGTAAGAGCTGTTTCAGTGCTATGATTGGCACAAAAACCTGACTGAAACTTATCAAAACATCCGTTTAATGTCAGGAAGGCAGTAAATTGATTAAAAACAACCAGGAGTTTGTGGCAGCCTGCGACACATGCTCCCAGAACAAGACAGCCAATCGACCCCCTACCGGCTTGCTAAGACCCCTCCTGACTCCGCATCGATCTTGGTCTCACATCGCCCTGGACTTCATCACAGGACTCCCCAACTCAGGTGGCAACACATGTATCCTCACTGTTATTTACCATTTTTCTAAGACCATCCATTTCATTCCTCTGCCCAAGCTCCCCTCAGCCAAAGAGACAGAAGAACTGCTTGTCCACCACGTTTTCCGCCTACATGGTCTGACATTGTTTCTGACTGGGGTCCTCAGTTCACTGCACAGTTCTGGAGAGCCTTCTGCAAACTCATCGGGGCCACCTGTAGTCTCTCCTCAGGCTTCCAACCACAGACCAATGGCCAGGCAGAACGGGCAAACCAGGCTTTGGAGGTTGCACTCAGGTGCATGGCGAACAGGGATGCCAGTTCTTGGAGCAGGTACCTACTCTGGATTGAATATGCACATAACACTCTCCCTTTCTCTGCCACAGGTCTCTCTCCATTCCAGTGCTCACTAGGTTACCAACCACCACTGTTCCCCAGCCAAGAGGAGGTGGTCACCGTACCCTCAGCCCAGCTTTTTATATGCTGCTGCAGGAGGACATGGGCATTGGCCCGGAGAAGACTCATTCACTCTGCACTCGCATCCAAGAGGCAGGCCGACAAACATTGCTCCAAGGCACCCACCTACTGAGTAGGTCAACGAGTTATGCTCTCCACGTGCCACCTGCCACTTAGGACCATCTCTCGCAAGCTAGCACCCAGGTTCCTTGGACCCTTCCTCATCAAGAAGGTAATCAACCCATGTTTTGTTAGACTGGCATTACCACTCACCATGTGACATGTTCACCCTACGTTTCATGTATCTCAGCTTAAACCTCTGCTCTCTAGTCCTTTGACACTACGTTTTTGTGTCAAGTTTTTTGTCTGGACTATTTTTCATGGTAGTGTTTTTTTGTCCTTGCCTGCCTCGTTTTTTTGTCCCTAGTTTTTTGGATTATTTTTGGTTTATTTTTTCCTATTAAATCTTTTTTTTTTATTATTGGAGTTACTGGTCTGTGTTTCTGCTTTTGGATCCTACTCACCACCCAATATCCCCTGAAACCTGAAGCCATAGAGGGCATTAGGCCCGTGTTCAATTCTCTAAAGGCAGCAGGGGTAATTGGAGATTTCCCTAACTCCCATGTGTGCACTCCTATTTTCCCAGTTAAGAAATACACTGAGCCAGGCAACCCACTGAGTGGAGATTTGTACAAGACCTGAGGTGGTAAATGCAGCTGTAAGAGCTCAAGCTCCTAATGTTCCTAACCCCCATGCTATTCTTTCACAAATACCACCAAATAGTATGCATTTTCTGTAGTAGACCTCGTGAATGCATTCTTCAGCATGCCGATTCACCCAGCCACTTCTGGTTCGTGTTTCAGTTTGATGGTCGACCATACACTTTTATACGCCTATGTCAGGGATATTGCGAGTCCCCTACTATTTACAATGAAATATTGAGACAAAGGCTCAGTTCTCTTGTGTTGACAGAAGGCTCCACCCTAACTCAGTATGCGGATGACCTATTTGTTGTCACGCCCTCTGAGGAGCAGTGCAGAGCTGACATGATTTCTTTGTTGAAACATTTGGCTGCAGAATGTCATAAGGCCAGTCTGCATAAGCTCCAGTTTGTCCAAACAGAGGTAAAACTTCTTGGACACACCATGTCAGGCCTGGGTAAGTCTCTCGGATCAGAAAGAATCACAGCCATACAAATTATACCAAAACCTCTGACCAAGAAGCAAGTGATGTCATTTTTGGGTATGTGCGCATATTGTCGTGCATTTATTCCTAATTATGCTATTCTTGAGTCTCCCCTCAGTTCACTGATCCATGGCAAGGGCCTACAACCTTATGATAAGGTGACATGGACTCCTGAGGCAGAAGAGGTATTTGTTTAGCTTAAGTTAGCTCTCCAGAGCACTCCCACACTGGGGATCCCAGACCCTGCTCACCCTTTCGTCCAGACAGTCAATGAGAAATCAGGATGTATGATGTCTGTATTACTACAACAGCATGGAGGTAAGTTGTGACCAATTGCATATTATTCTGCTAAACTTGACCTTGTAGCAGCGGGATTACCGCTATGTCTCAGATCCATTGCCACAGCTGAAAATGCCATAGTAGCCTCATGAGACATAGTGGGCTATTCAGAACTAATGTTATTGATTCCACATGCTGTTTCTGCTCTTCTCCAAGAACAAAAAACATCTGTCAGCTGCTTGCTGGCTCAGATACGACGCTGTGTTACTTGAATTGCCTAACATTACAGTGAAACACTGTTCTATCTTAAACCCCACGATGCTGTTACCCACTGAGGATGATGGTGAGCCTCACTGTTGTGTATCTACCATTTCCCAGGTTTTTTCACCTCACTCTAATCTCAGCTAGGTTCCTTTGCAAAACCCAGACTTGGTGCTTTTTGTGGATGGCTCTGCTTCAAAAAAAAACAGACTCTGGTAAGAACCTTGTTGCTTTCACAGTGGTCTCTGCCCATGAAACCCTTGTTTCAGGGTCACTTCCAAGTCACTTTTTGGCACAGGCTGCTGAAATAGTGGCACTCACAGAGGCCTGTAAATTCGCAGAAGGTAAGACAGTGACTATATACACAGAGAGTAGGTATGCTTTTGGAGTAGCACACAATTTTGGTATGTTGTGGAAATATCATGGGTTTCTAACATCTACAGGTAAACCTGTAGCACAATCACACACTCATCAAAGAACTATTAGATGCCATTTTACTCCCTAAGCAGTTTGCCATTTGTAAGTGTGAAGCTCATATTAACTTGATTGATCTTGTCTCCACACGTAACGCTGCTGCCAACACAGCTGCTAAAGCAGCTGCTTCCAAGGGTTCCCCATTTATGCTTGCCTTAACCCTAACTGTGTCTCAGAATCCTCTTTCCAGGTTTGCTATGCTGGAGCAGGTTAAGTCACCAGCTACATCACAGGAGATAGCATGCTAGAAAAAAGCAGGTTGTATCAAATGTAATGGGGTGTGGTATGGTCCTTATACCAGGCCAGGTCATGTGGGAATGCCCTGCCTCCCTCATTGTTATTTCCCCATGTTTGGTAAGTTGAGACATGGACGGGACCATGTATCAAAAGGGGGGATGATGAGCTATATGGCTAAGTATTGGTTCACAAAGGGGTTTTCAATTTTCTCCCAAAAATTTTGTGAAAAATGTCCCATCTATGTTGTACAAAATATAGGGAAAAGTCAAAGTATGCCTACAGCTGCACACCCAACACCAGACATGCTGTTTGATCATTTTCAGATTGATTTCATTGAGATCTTTCCCGCTGAGGGAAAGAAGTACTGCCGAGTGATTATTGACATGTTCTCTGAGTGGGTAGAGGCATTTCCAACCTCCAAACAAGATGCAGATGCAGTAGCAAAGGCCCTGCTGACTGAAATTATTCCATGTTCGGGCATCCCAAAGAAAATTAGCAGTGACAATGGCACCTTGTTTGTTAATCAGGCACTGAAACAAGTAAGTGAGGTGATGGGTTTTGACCTAAGGCACCACTGTGCTTATCACCCAGCGAGTGCCAGTGCAATAGAGAGAGAGACTGGCACATTGAAGAACAATTTGACCAAATGCTGTGAAGGTACGGGCCTGAATTGGGTAAAGGCCCTCCCTATTGTGCTGTTTCATATGAGAACAGGCATGAGTGCAAAAAACAATCTCAGCCCCTTTGAGATTCTGTTTGGCAGGCCACCCAATACTAGCGTGGGCTCAGGGCCTAAACCACAACCCCTAATTGTGTTGTGTGAAGATGAAATGTTACATTATTATATAGATCTCTTCAATGCTCTCTCTATCACTCACAAGCAGGTGAAGGATGCACTTCCAGTCTCAGCATCTGGACTTCTGCATGATTTGAAGCTAAGCAATTGGATTGTGGTGAAGGATCTGAGGAGGAAGAGCTGGAGACAGCCACAATGGTTCAGACCATGTTTCTGATGATGCAAACAGCTGTTAAAATTCGGGAGAGAGCCACTTGGATACATGCCTCACACTGAAAGCGTGCACCACTGCCAGGGGGAAAAGAGAAGGATGAAGAGGAACTGTCAGAGACAAAGGAGAAAGAGAGCAGTGAGTAGGTGAAGCTAGTAGGGTGTCAGTTTTGGTGAGGTGGGAAAAGTGTGAAAGGGCATGCCTGCAATCGGAGCACCAAAATATGTCAAGAATAGTGAAGTGTCACCCCCATCAGTATTTCTCCATCTGATGCTGTGATACCAATTGCCCATCACCTAGTTTTGCTAGTTGCTGGGGCGTACAACTAATTGCTGTCATAAGTGTTTTCCTGAAGGCATAGCACAACCATTAGTAGCCAACACAGCTGACATGACATAGCTAAGGACCCAGAGAGTCAAGACTGAACCCAGTGGTGATTACAAGTCTATTCCTCAGGGTAATAAACAGGGTGACGGCAGTGACCGAGTCATTGACTAAATGTCATGGGAACACAGCGTGTGCCCTGGCTATAGAGACTGCAAAGAACCTATCAATTAGTAACTCATATATATGAAATTATTTTTATTGAGTTTTCTCTGGTCTCCACATGATTTCAAAGTTGACTTACAGTGTATACATTCAGGAGATTCCAATGAAGTCACACATTACACATTAAACATACTAACAATTCTACAGTGTACCGAACAAAGAAGCTGAACATTTAGAACCTCACTTAGAATAAACAAAAACCAAATACAGCACAAAAATATAAGGAAAAGAAAAAAAACACACACAAAACAGTGATTCCAGGTATGCAGTGATTTCATCCTATGATCATATGCAAGGTCTGAAATTGTTTTATATATGATCTATAAATGGTTGCCACACTTTCCAAAATTTCCTTTCTGAGCCTCCTAAGGCAATCCTCATTCTTTCTAATTTAAGATAGACCATAACATCCACCCCCCAGCGTCCATATGATGGAGGGATATCAGACTTCCAGTTCAGTAAGATGAGTCATCTAGCTAGCATAGATGTAAATGCAATGGCAACTGATTGTGAAGTTGTAAATTCAGATCCCAAAGGTGCAATCCCAATGTCACACGGAGCTCTTGATGCACCAGCGTGAGATGTTATAAAATGCACTACACACATACATACTGATACATTTCATGTTGCTATCACTAATTTCAGCCATCTAACTTTGTGGGTGCACACACAAGTTATTTGTAGTGATAGTTTTCTGTAACAAAAGTACCTTGTAGTTATTGTAAAGGATAACATACACACAGAAATGCATTTAACATCTTTTAATTACTTATTTTAGTGTGGTGAGTCAGAGCCTCACGTTGTTTGTCTCTCTGTTCCATCCTGCAGTACTTCCTGGTTGCAAAGGACCCGAACATTGGAGACCGGGCTGGCTTTGTAGTGCCAGTCTCGTCAATTCCTCCAATTAACGGAAAAATGAATTGTTGTGAATACATAATGTTGTTGTATTGGGAACGGATGTGTTGGATGGTAATTATGTAACATTTTGTAGTTTGTGAAACCTGACATTGTATGTAAATGGTGGTAAATGGGGCTTGGTTTATTTTAGGGGGTGGGACTGGGGACTATTTAAGCCCTCTGAAGAGAGGTAATCTTGGTGGGTTTTTTTCTGGTATTCAATCTGGTTTGTAACCTTGGCCTGTACTGTGTAAGCTCTTCATACTGGAATTATTTTTCTGCTTTTCTTGTAAATACATTTTTTCTTTGTGTTTATTTTGTGAAATTTATAGGCCTATTTTGTTTAAAAGTTTGAACGCTATTTTTTCCATTCTTCTTATTTTTTTTGTTGTTGCTGTTCACTTTGGGGAAAAACGGACTGAAAATAAACACCTTTTTTTGCACTGAACTTGCACTCCTTGGCTGTGTCATCATTTTGTCATAGAACCCATAACATATGGTGTCAGAAGTGGGATGGCCAGCCGAAGAAAACCAGTTCGGACAACCCAAAGGAAAGGCAACACTTATAAATCCTTCACCAGAGCAACCGCCGCCAGGCAACTGAAGGAGGATGACTGGGAAACAGCTCAGTCGGGAACAGAGCAAGAGCAAGCACAAGCAGTTGTCCAGGATTACAAGGGGAAGGGAGCCAGATCCAAGACCAGAGGTGGTGTTCCGGTATTGCCATCTGTTGCGGCCACATCGCTAACAGACCTGGTTCAAGATTTCCTCACAGCCCAACGAATGAGAGATGATGTGCATCAGGAGGTGCAGATTAGGCGTGACGAGGCCATGCGGGAGGAGCTGCGAGATTTTCTCACAGCAATGCGGCCTCGGCAAGAACCGCATCTCTCATACCAACCGTCATTTTCCAGTGTGCTTGGAGAGGAAAGCGTAAGACTCGACCTGCCACCAGCAATGCCATTCCAGCCGGGAGGACACCAGCAGCCAGAGCCAGATTACAGTAGTCAGTCCCATGAAGTAAGCCCAGCACATTTACCAGCTCGCCCAGCCTGTCCAGCATTCAATGCAGCAGTCCAGCCAGCGTACCGGCCGACAGCCCCAGTGTCCAATGCAGTACCTACAGCGGCCCTTCCAGCTGCCCCAGCACCAGCAGCTCCAGCACCAACTGCCCCAACACCACCCCCCCCCCAGCACCAGCCACTCCAGCACACCCATCAGCAAGCCTGGTGTATCCACAGATGCCAATGTACCCAGGACAACCCAGAGAACCAAAGCTACATCCCTATCAGCAAGGAGAAGATATGGAAAATTTCCTGCTGAGGTTTGAGCGCCTGGCATGTACATGGCAATGGCCAGAAAGAGAGTGGGCAGTCAGATTGATTCCATTGCTGACTGGCAAGGCCCTAGAAGCATACTTGGCTATGGATGAGGACCGTGCAGATGACTTCCAGGAGTTAAAGGAGGCCCTGCTTCTGAAATTTGACATCACCAAAGAGACATACCGACAGCGATTTCGGAGGAGCACTGTTCCAGTTGGAGAAACACCTATGGAGACCTATCACCGGTTGAAGCATCTGTTCCGTTGGTGGGTGCAACCAGAATGTCACACCAAGGAGGAGATTGGTGAGAAGGTGATTATGGAGCAGTTGCTGAATGTTCTGTCCCCAGATGTACAGACATGGGTCCGAGAACATGAGCCAGAAGATGGAATGACTGCAGCCAAGTTAGCATTGCAGTATATTAATGCACACAAGGTGGCACCCAACCGCCCAGCGGTTAATTACAAACCATCACAGAGCTTCAAGCAGGGTGCAGGTAACTCTGGGGGTGGGAATCCTGCTCATACAGTTGGGGGTAGTAATACTGCTCAGGCAGTTGGGAATAATGGGAGGCCAGTGTTGATTTGTTTTTTCTGTCAACAGCAAGGCCATAAAGCATCTGTTTGCCCTTTTAAGGAAACCAAAATTATCTGGGATTTGCTATGTGCCACGGGAGGGGGATGCCAGGGCTGAAATTAATGAAATGCAACCAGTAAACCAGAAAGTAAAAGTTAATGGGGTTACACTTGGTGCTATGGTGGATACTGGTAGTGCTGTTTCTTTAATTAAAATGTGTCATGTGCCAGTTAATTGCATTAACTATCAGAATCAGAAGGTGATTGAGTGTGTACATGGAGATAAAAAGCAATATCCACTGACAGAACTTACGGTTGAAATTAATGGAGCAAAATACCTACTGAATATGGTGGTGGTTGAAAACTTACCGTTTGATGTCATACTGGGGAGGGATGTTCCAGTGTGGGGTGACTTATTGGGGTTGGTTAATGAAGTGTCTCATGCCAATGTTATGAATGATGTAACTGTGTCATGTCCTGTGGTTACCCGTTCTCAGAAAGCTGTGGAGCCATTACCAAATCTGTCAGATGACTTGATTCAAGGTGGGGAAAAAGGTCCCCGGAAGTCCCGTCACCAGCGGCGCTTAGAGAAATATAGTCATGGGGAGACATTTCAGAAAGTTAATACTGAGGGGTTGAACGTTGAGTGGGAAGTGCCACATGACATTATTAAAATACAACAAGAAGATGCCACACTAAGTACCTTGTTGGAAAAAGCTGAATCTAACACCAGGGAGAAGTATGCTCCAGACAGATACCTGGTAGAAAATGGCATTCTTTATAACCAATCAGATTCAGGGGTGAAACATCTAGTGGTCCCAGTCAGCTGTAGGCCCCTTG
This sequence comes from Neoarius graeffei, assembly GCF_027579695.1. Classification (NCBI taxonomy): domain Eukaryota; kingdom Metazoa; phylum Chordata; class Actinopteri; order Siluriformes; family Ariidae; genus Neoarius; species Neoarius graeffei. Next base: position 4,166,041 of record NC_083585.1, read on the forward strand.
TTCTCCATCAAGCACACACTGTTCCATGGGCTGGGCATTTGGGGCAACAGAAAACCTATTTGAGGTTAGGCGGTAGATTCTTTTGGCTAACAATGTACACTGACACACAACACTACTGCAAAACATGTTCTGTCTGTCAAAAAACATCTGGTGTCCGCAGGTCTGAGAGAGCTCCGTTGTGTCCACTGCTTGTCATCTCCTCTCCTTTTCGTAGAATTGCAATGGATATTGTGGGGCCGTTGGAGAAAAGTAGCTCTGGGTACAGGTATATCCTCGTGGTATGTGATTACGCAACCCGTTTCCCAGAGGCATTCTCACTGCGAAGCATAACCACCCCAAAGGTGATCAGTGCTCTTGTTCAGTTGTTTTCCAGAGTTGGCATTCCGGATGAGATCATCACGGACCAAGGCACCAACTTTACATCTCGCCTGATGATGCAACTGTACAGCCAGCTAGGTATCAAGGCCCTGAAGACCACACCGTATCATCCCCAAACGGAAGGGCTCATCGAGCGGTTCAATCAAACATTGAAGTCGATGCTCCGCAAGTTTGTGGACAATACTGGCCGTGATTGGGATAAGTGGCTGCCTTTCCTGTTGTTTGCTTATAGGGAAGTCCCTAAAGCTTCAACCGGCTTTTTGCCGTTCGAGCTCTTGTATGGGTGGCCAGTGAGGGGGCCACTAGACCTCCTGAAGAGCTCGTGGGAAGGCACTACCACCATTGAGTCTAACAGCCAAGGCATGGTCCAATACGTTCTTCAGATGCGGAGCCGGCTTGAGAAATACCACCAGGAAGCCCAGGTGAATCTTCAGGCAACACAAGAAGTTCAGAAGAGATGGTATGACCAACATGCATGAGTAAGGGAGTTTCAAGCAAGACAAAAGGTGCTCTTGTTGTTGCCTTGTTCTTCCAACAAGCTGTTGGCCAAGTGGCAAGGGCCATACACCATCCACAGGAAGATAAGCCCAACAACATATGAGGTCCACCATCCAGAGAAGGGTAAGCCAGTTCAAACTTATCATGTGAATCTCCTCAGGGCCTGGCATGAGAGAGCAGACCACCAGACGGTGCTGTTTGTGCAGTACCCGGAGGAGGAGGCGGAGCCAGAGGAACTGTTGAAGGCATGGAGTGGGGAAACAGAGGTGACACTCCCACACCTGGAGGGTGAGAAGCAAATGGATCTGTTTGATGTATTCAGCCATTACCCTGCACTTTTCCAGCAGAGGCCAGGAAAGACCACACTCCTGGAACATACCATTCGCCTCAAACTGGACCAGTTCCCTATCAGACAGGCACCGTACCATATCCCTGAGAGGCTGGTTGAGGCTCTCGAAAAGGAGGTCCATGCCATGTTGGACCTAGGCATGATAGAACCATCAGCCAGTGAATGGAGCAGCCCCATCGTGATTGTGCCAAAGAAGGATGGCTCCATCCGGGTGTGCCTTGACTTTAGAAGGTTGAATGCCATCTCCCACTCCGACGCATATCCAATGCCACGCATAGATGAGCTTCTGGAGAAGGTAGGCCATGCCAATTTTATTCAGGGCTTTGAACCGGAATTTTTTTCCTATTGGTTCGTTCCGAACAGAAACGGAATTTTAACGTTTCCGGTTTTGGGTTCCACCATTAAATAGACGTTCCTGAACCGGTTAGAACAAAAAAATGTCGTTCCCGGAATGGTTAATTACGTTCCCTGTCAGCTGTTTAACAAATGGCTATAAAATTACGTCTCTGTCTCATCCAGCTTAAGCCAAATGTAGGCTAATTCTATTACAACCTTCATTAAATAAGACAAGAAATAATTCAAAACAATTATTATTTCAAATGTTGGCGATTTGGATTCTCAGTATGTCTTCCCATCTACACAAACAGAAAAAGTGCCAAAAATGAAAGATAATTCGTTTAGTGTGTTACCAAAGGCTAGTCAGGCCCTATAGAGGGCTACCGCATGACGTCACCGCGCCGCGAGATTTTGTTAGGCGCCATATTGGAAGTACACATCTATGCAAGTACATACATTCATAAACTACAGCTGAAATGTAGCCAGGGCCGGTTCTGCCCTAATCTGGACCCGGGTGCAACATCGCGCAACCCCCCCCCCAAAAAAAACAAAAAAAAAACAGTCTAAATCAGGACAACCATCACATAACTATAACTATAAACATTTTATATCAACTATTTTAACTAAATGGGCTATAATAAATAAGCCTGCAGGCAGCCATGGCGGGCTGCCTCAGAAAACTAACCATTCAATGACAACTGAAAGCCTGCAGCCACGGCGGGCTGCCTTAAAAACTAACCATTTGTCCTACCTTAAAACTCATTTTGCATTTTCTGCCTCCTTTTTTGTATTTTCGACCCTCCGTTTATTTTCTTTCCTTTTCTGAAAACCCGATTTGTGTCCAGACATTTTGTTCTGCTACCAACGAACTAACTCGTCAGGTCTCGTCTCTCGAGCCCGCGATGATTCCCGTGGGAAGGGCAACAACTGATACATTTTTACAAACAGCCAATAGGGAGGTTGCATCGTTCAGGCTCTTCTTTGCTCAGACACTCTAATGCACTTACTCACTAGCAGTCCACCTTCCCGCTCTCTCCATTCAATCAGCGAACGTCACACAGGAAGTGAACCCCAGCGGGTCATAGAAACTTGCGCAGGAGAAGAATGACTATTTGTAGGCTACATAAACTTTGAGGAACGAAATAAAAACCGGTATTAACCGGTTACCATTATTTTTAATAAGCGTTTCTGTTCCGGAACATAACAAATAATAAAGTTTCTGGTTTCGTTTCTGTTCCATGTGAAATAGAAAAAGTTCCCGGTTTTCGTTTTCGTTCCTTGAACCGGTTCAAAGCCCTGATTTTATTACAACATTAGATCTATGTAAAGGATATTGGCAGGTTCCCCTAGAGCAGGGGTGTTCAAATTGATCCATAAAGGGCCGTGTGGCTGCAGGTTTTCATTCCAGCCATGCAGCAGCACCCTGATTTGGCTTATTCAATCAACTGACACACCCACCCTTTAATCAAGGGTGGGTGTGGCTGCAAGTATTTGACTGTGTGAAGACAGTTCAGTTGATTGAATGAGCCAAGTCAGGTGTGCTGCTGCATGGCTGGAATGAAAACCTGCAGCCACACGGCCCTTTATGGATCAATTTGAACACCCCTGCCCTAGAGGAAAAGTCTAAAGCCTATACAGCTTTCCGCACCCCTATGGGCCTATTCCAGTTTTGTATAATGCCCTTTGGCCTTCATGGTGCGCCTGCCAGTTTCCAACGGTTGATGGACCGAATGCTCCAGGATTGCTCTGATTGTAGTGCTGCTTATTTAGATGATGTAGTTATTTTCAGTAACACCTGGCAGCAACATTTGGAGCACCTGCATCGTGTCCTGGGAAAAATCCAGCAAGCAGGCCTGATGCTGAATGTGCAAAAGTGTGAGTGGGCAAAAGCAGAGACAAGGTATTTGGGATATCAGCTGGGAAAAGGAACCATAAGGCCACAGGTGGACAAGGTGCAAGCAATCCAGGATAGTCCACTTCCAACCACCAAGACACAGGTAAAATCTTTCCTGAGCATGATTAGCTGGTACAGAAGATTCATCCCTCATTGTGCCACCATTGCTGCTCCCTTAACAGACCTGACTAACAAATCTGTCAGTAATCCAGTGAAATGGAGTGATGAATGTGAAGCTGCCTTTAACCCTTTGGTGACTGAACCCTTGAAAATGGTTCCTCCAGGAACGATGACGTTTCAGTTGTCAAGACAACGGAAAAACTAAAATACAAAAACAGAAAGATACGTCACAATGCTCTTGTGCACAAAACAAAATGCTCTTGTATTTTAGTTTTTCCGTTGTCTTGACAACTGAAATGTTTAAAAACGTTTAATGGTTCCTGGAGGAACCATTTTCAAGGGGTCAGTCACCAAAGGGTTAATACTTTGAAGAGTTGTTTGTGTGCCTCCCCTGTACTCCAGACACCAGATTTCAAAAAGCGGTTCCTTGTAGAGGTGGATGCTTCTGGATGTGGCCTGGGAGCGGTCCTCGCGCAAGGAGATCGAGGGGAAGAAAGGCCTGTCTTATACCTAAGTAGGAAACTGCTGCCACGGGAAACAAGGTATTCAGCTGTGGAAAAGGAATGCCTTGCAATCAAGTGGGCTTTAGATAGTCTGAGGTATTACCTGTTGGGCCAGGATTTTGATCTTTATACAGACCACCGGGCACTGACATGGATGAACACCATGAAGAATAAGAATGCCCGGGTGACAAGATGGTACTTGGAGTTGCAGCCGTTCCAGTTCTGTGTCCATCATAAGCGAGGCCAGCAGAATGTTGTTGCTGACTACCTATCCAGGCTGCTAAGTATTGCCACCCTAGGAGAGGAAGGTGGTAATGTCACACGGAGCTCTTGATGCACCAGCGTGAGACGTTATAAAATGCACTACACACATACATACTGATACATTTCATGCTGCTATCGCTAATTTCAGCCATCTAACTTTGTGGGTGCACACACAAGTTATTTGTAGTGATAGTTTTCTGTAACAAAAGTACCTTGTAGTTATTGTAAAGGATAACATACACACAGAAATGCATTTAACATCTTTTAATTACTTATTTTAGCGTGGTGAGTCAGAGCCTCACGTTGTTTGTCTCTCTGTTCCATCCTGCAGTACTTCCTGGTTGCAAAGGACCCGAACATTGGAGACTGGGCTGGCTTTGTAGTGCCAGTCTCATCAATTCCTCCAATTAACAGAAAAATGAATTGTTGTGAATACATAATGTTGTTGTATTGGGAACAGATGTGTTGGATGGTAATTATGTAACATTTTGTAGTTTGTGAAACCTGACATTGTATGTAAATGGTGGTAAATGGGGCTTGGTTTATTTTAGGGGGTGGGACTGGGGACTATTTAAGCCCTCTGAAGAGAGGTAATCTGGGTGGGTTTTTTTTTTTTTATTGGTATTCAGTCTGGTTTGTAACCTTGGCCTGTGCTGTGTAAGCTCTTCAGACTGGAATTATTTTTCTGCTTTTCTTGTAAATTTTTTTTCTTTGTGTTTATTTTGTGAAATTTATAGGCCTATTTTGTTTAAAAGTTTGAACACTATTTTTTCATTTTCTTCTTATTTTGTTGTTGTTGTTGTTGTTGTTCACTTTGGGGAAAAACGGACTGAAAATAAACACCTTTTTTTGCACCGAAGTTGCACTCCTTGGCTGTGTCATCATTTTGTCATAGAACCCATGTGACACCCAAAAATACCAATCAAAGGGTCCAGGTCTACGTTTTTGCTAAAGACCTGTGTGTACATATCAAAAATCTCAGACCAAAATGTACCTAATTTAGAGCAGGACCAAAACATGTCAAATAATGTTCCTGGTGCCAGATGGCACCTAAGGCATGTTGGGTCAGTATTAGGGTATATCTTGGCAAGTCTTGCCCTTGATAAGTGGAGCCTATGGACAATCTTAAACTGCATTACACCATGTCTGATACATGTACAGTAGAGGAGGAGTGTACCCTCTCCATTGCATATTGCCAATTCACATCCAAAATCTCATCTTATCTCATTATCTCTAGCCGCTTTATCCTTCTACAGGGTCGCAGGCAAGCTGGAGCCTATCCCAGCTGACTACGGGCGAAAGGCGGGGTACACCCTGGACAAGTCGCCAGGTCATCACAGGGCTGACACATAGACACAGACAACCATTCACACTCACACCTACGGTCAATTTAGAGTCACCAGTCAACCTAACCTGCATGTCTTTGGACTGTGGGGGAAACCGGAGCACCCGGAGGAAACCCACGCGGACACGGGGAGAACATGCAAACTCCACACAGAAAGGCCCTCGCCGGCCCCGGGGCTCGAACCCAGGACTTTCTTGCTATGAGGCGACAGCGCTAACCACTACACCACCGTGCCACCCCACATCCAAAATCTCTCTCCCTAATTCCTCTTGCCACTGCTCTTTAATATGGCTAAGTGAAGGCGTGGAGACACTTTGGAATATTTGATATAACCTAGAGACCAAACTGAACCACCCCCCCCCCCCCAGCATGGGTCGTAATGGAGGCACTCATCAATCCAGTCTTTATCTGGCTGGGCAGGGAATGAAGGGAAGTTTTTCCTAATATTGATGGGCAAATACCTGCAAATACCTAAATAAATGTGTTTGCGGGATTGAATACTGTTGAACTACCAGTTGGAAAGTTAGAAATGTGCCATTAACAAACAAATCTTTGACATAGGTCAAGCCCTTCCCACTCCATAACAGGAAGGCTGGGTCCAACATAGATGGTGGGAAAAGTGGGTTTGCTGCTATTGGACTGGATGGTAAGTTAGCTTTATGTTTGAAATGTAATCTAAACTGAGACCATATTTTAAGTGTTGCACTCACTACTGCATTATTAGTGAAATATTTCTTACTAAGAGGTGCTGGAGTGCACACCAATGCTGCTAAACTCCTAGGGGAACTTGTACTTTGCTCCATCAATGCCCATAATGGTTGGCTCTCAGCAGGTGACATCTCATCTCATCTCATTATCTCTAGCCGCTTTATCCTGTTCTACAGGGTCACAGGCAAGCTGGAGCCTATCCCAGCTGACTACGGGCGAAAGGTGGGGTACACCCTGGACAAGTCGCCAGGTCATCACAGGGCTGACACATAGACACAGACAACCATTCACACTCACATTCACACCTACGCTCAATTTAGAGTCACCAGTTAACCTAACCTGCATGTCTTTGGACTGTGGGGGAAACCGGAGCACCCGGAGGAAACCCACGCGGACACGGGGAGAACATGCAAACCCTGCACAGAAAGGCCCTCGCCGGCCACAGGGCTTGAACCCGGACCTTCTTGCTGTGAGGCGACAGCGCTAACCACTACACCACTGTGCCGCAAGGTGACATCTAGAATTGGATTTTATGTACATTGGCGGCCCATTAGTAATTGCTAAAGTTTGGTAGACCCAAACCTCCTTCGTTCTTATGTCTTTGCAAAAACTCTTTCCTGATTTGTGGAACTGTTTTGTTCCGTATAAAGGAAGATACAAGCTGATCCAAATCTTTAAAGTATGCTTTGGGAATAAACACAGGTAGTGTCTGAAACAAAAACAGAAATTTAGGTAGGATAGTCATTTTAACAGAGTTAACTCACCCTGCCAATGACAAAGGCAAGGTTGCCCAGCTGGACAAGTCGCTTTTCATCTTATCTAACAAGGCCCCAAAGGTTTTTTTTGTACAGATCTTTAAAGTTACTCGTCACTGTAACACCTAAATAAGTGAAGCTATCACATATTACTTGGAATGGATATGAGCCAAGAGACATCTGTCTAGCCTGTTTGTTCATAGGAAAAATCAAACTCTTGGTCAGGTTTACTTTATAACCAGAAATCCTACCAAAATCTGATATTATTTGTAGTACTTCAGGTAAGGAGTTATTTGGAGTAGAAAGAAAAAACATTGAGTCATCGGTATACATTGAAACCTTATGTATACAGTCCCCTCTTTTTACCCCGTGATTAAAGGAGATCTCCTAATAGCAATAGCAAGTGGCTCAATGGCAATGTCAAAGAGCAGGGGGGATAGGGGACACCCCTGCCTGGTGCCTCTACAAATGGGGAAGTAGTCTGACAGTACCTTATCAGTTCGCACAGCTGCCTGAGGGGCAGCATAAAATATTTTAACCCAAGCTTGAAATATAGGGCCAAACCCAAACTTATCCAATACCTTATACAAATAATTGTGTTCAATGCGGTCAAACACTTTCTGTGCATCTTATGAAATAAGTACTTCTGGGACAGAGGATGTATCAGAGGAATAGAGTAAATTAAACAATCTCCGCAAATTGCTAAATAAATGTCTACCCACCACAAATCCTGTCTGATCTATATGTATACATTTGGGCAAAACAGATTCAAGTCTAGAGGCCAGTATTTTTGTAAGTATTTTATAGTCACATCCTAGTAAACTTACTGGTCTGTAAGATCCACACTGTAAAGGATCCTTATTCTTCTTAAGCAATACAGATATTATAGCATGGGTCATCGTGGGAGGTAAAGCTTCATTATTAAAACACTCTTCATACACTTCTAATAAGATTGAGGCCGCCTTTGCTGAAAATTTCTTATAAAACTTGATGGGAAAACCATCTGGTCCTGGGGCTTTACCTGATTTTAGATGTGTTATTACCTTAACAATTTCCTCCAAACTAATAGGTTGGTCCAAAGCTACTTTATCTGACTCCTCAATGCCTTTCATCTCCAGTCCATCTAACATCTGGCTTATTGTGCTATCACTAGCCATTTCACAAGTATACACATTCTTATAGAATTGCATGAATTGCCTATTTATTTGTCCCAGATCACAAGTAACCGTATCATCGTCCAATGTTATTTCCATAATTTTGTTTGCAGAGACAGACTTTCTAAGCTGATGACTTAATAGCTTGCCTGCCTTTTCCCCATATTCATAATGCTCACTGCGGGACCGCATATATAGGTCCTGCATTTGACTAGTTGACATAATATCATACTCTGTTTGTAACAGGAGCCTCTCCTTGTAAAGCTCAGGGGAGGGTGTAGAGGCATGCTGTTGATCAATTTCCTTTATCTTGTCCTGCAATTCTTTCTGGCATGCAGATAATCTCTTATTCTCACATGCTGTATATGAAATAATTAAACCTCTGATGTACGCTTTCATAGCATACATCTGCTCACTTCTGAGGAATTGTTAGTCTGTAGAAAAAAATCTATTTGATCAGACAGATATCTAACAAAATGATCATTTGAAAGCAATCGTGGGTTTAAGTGCCAGACACGCTGAGGTGACACCTGCCCTGGGAAGCTAAGTATCATATTCACTGGACCATGATCAGAAATAACAACAGCTTCACAGGCCTAGACATTAAGCATTTACCACTGGTGGCCCACTGGGCCAGTGGAATTGAAAAGTTACTGGCCCAAATGGAAAATGTGGTGGCCCGAATGCACGCAGTACCTGAACCGCAGCTGCTGCAAGCACCGCAGGTGCTTACACAAAGAGGGGGGTCCGGGGGCCTTCCCCCAGAAAATTTTGATTTTTCAGTTTATATTCGTGCATTCTGGTACATTTTAAGGTGAAATTAATGAAAATAAGATTATTCATATTTTGCTAACATTATTATATCTTTATTGTTTGTTCACATTGATATTTTATTGTTTGCATTTCTTGTTCTATCAATTTCTTAGTTACATTTAAAAATTTCCTTTGTTCTTGTTCTCTGTTCATTTAACACATGCTGTTGATTACTGTTTTACATTAACTGTTTGTATAAGTTTTAGAATAAGCTAAGTTTTGCCTCACCATGCAACTAACTTGTTTATAGAATAAGCTTTGCCTGTAACCCACCCTGTGTGATGTAGACATATTTTCCTTTTTTGTCATGGTTTCAACTTTGGCTCATATATTCTCAGCATTGTAGATATTGAATTCTCACCACTGTAGATATTCTTATAGAAATAGAAGTACAATGAACTTTTCAAATACACCTTTATATAATAGCCACAAGACACACACAGGCCAGTCCCAAGTCTGGATGAAAGGTGAGGGTGGCATACTAACCCTTATCATGCTGGATTTATATGGGCATTTTTATTGCCCATAAAGAAGTTTTATTTCTTAATTAATAAAATATCATGAGAATCATTGACAAATCATACATTTCCTGAAAGGGTGGATTTTGGGGAATAATCTAGTAATTAGATTATTAATTTAATTATTAATTATTAATAATTAATCTAATTATTAATTAATTTATTAATTAGTTAATTATTATGTAGTGGATGTTCATTATGTCTAACTATTACAGATATTTTAAGTTCGTTTCTTAGACAAGGTTTTTTTTTTTTAAGCTTGTTACCTCGTTAACAGTTTCGGCGAGAATCTCCTGCCTTCTTCAGAAACAGTCACCAGATGTCGAGTGGTGACGTGCCTTATCAGCTGATGTTGCGTTACGGAGGCGTGAACGTCCCGCCCAATTTGACAGGTAGTCCACGCCTCCTGCTGTCAGGTCGCTCCTCCAGGACGGCGCTCCAGGTGTGCGACAGCGCGTACGCTCCCTCATCCCGGTTCATCGTCCTCTGCGCCCGCTTACGTATCTCCACTGCCTCTAAAATCCAACGCTGGAATCTATTTTCTTCAGCGCGAATGACTCTGGCCTCTTCCCAATTCATTATGTGATTTTGCCGTTTGCAGTGGTCTGAAATGGCTGATTTTAGGTTTTCTTGGTGTGCTTTTTCTTTTTCGGATCTTGTGAGTCTTTTTGTTGTTTCTTTTTCACACTCTATTTGGTGTTCTTTCCTTCGAGTATGGAAGCATCTGCCTGTTTCACCAATATAGACTTTATTACATGAACGGCAAGGGATTTCATAGATGACGTTGCATTTATTGTCCAGTTGTATTTTGTCTTTGGGGTGAACTAGCAGCTGTCGGAGGTTCTTGTATGGTTTGACCGGGGTGTTGATGTGGTATTTCCTCATGGATTGTTGGATGCGTTCTGTGACTCCTTTTATGTATGGTAGTGTGACAAAGCCCCGGTTTGTTTTTTCGGTGTTTTTTCTTGTTTGCTTGTTTTTTTCTTTTATTTGTGTCTGTAATTTCCCTTTCCAAATTGCCCACAGTGGATATTGGCAGTTTTTTAATGCCTGTTGGATGTGTTGGTCCTCCTCCTGTCTGTCTTTCTCCTCTGTGATGCTCTGTGCTCGGTCGTATAGTGTTCTGATTACTGACATTTTGTGTGCGATGGGATGTTCAGATGTCCAGAGAAGATATTGGTCGGTGTGTGTAGGTTTTCTGTATGTTGTGATTCTAATGTTCCCTTCTTCTGTGTGGTGTATTTTTAAGTCCAAAAAAGCTATTGTCTTGTCCGTTTCCTCTTCGTGTGTGAATTTGATGTTGCCTGTCTTGCCTATGGAGTTTAAATGATCCGTGAGTTGTTGTGTGTGGCCTGTTTTGGTTATTTCGAGAATGTCATCAACATATCATTTCCAGAAAATGGGTTTGCAGTCGTCCGGTGCTGTTTCAATGGCTCGGGTTTCCAGATCCTCCATAAAAAAGTTACATAGAGTGGCAGATAGCGGGTCCCCCATTGCAAATCCCTCTTTTTGTCTATAGATTATGCCTCTAAATTGGAAATATGTGGAAGTGGATATGAAATGTAATAGTTTTGTTATGTCCTGTACTGTAAGTTTTGTGTGTTTTTTCAGGGTTCTGTCTGCTTTTAACCGGTTTTCTACTATGTTGAGAGTGTTTGTGACCGGTGTTTTTGTAAAGAGGGATATGACGTCATGCAATACAAACATTTCATCCTTTTTTATCTTGATTTCCTTTAATTCTTTCGCCAGTTGTTTTGAGTTTTTGCAGTGGTATTCTGTAAAGGCCCGGTCCCACTGCACTTACGGATGCAAAGAGGATGTAAAACGTAAAAAAATCTTTGCCATCCATTGGAAAACGCTATGCATCCGTTGTGTACTCATTGCATACGTGCTTCATACGCTCTATCCATCGAGCATCCGTCCACTGTGATTTCATCTGCGCAAAAAGTTTTGAGCTGCACAAAACTTTTAGAACGGATGAACTTTCCGCCGTGTACGATGTAAATCCGTGACATATACGAGCAACAAACGTTCTATGTCCGTCATCATCCGTTAAACGTCTGCTGTATCCTCTCTGCATCCTCTGGGCATCCTCGCAACTCACATCCGCTGCAGCTGAAAACGGAAAGAGGGAGGAAAGATAAGGTACATGAAACGTCTATTCATCATTAGTAGCACGGAAATAGAAAGGATGTAAGCGTATGCATCTCGTATATAAAGTATTCAAAATGGACAAAGCGTTTATATCTGGGATGTATCTCGTATATTTAGGATGTCTGGAGTATGTCTAGAGTATGTAGAAGGACACCTAGCGGACAATCGATATTTTGTATAAAAAGGGGGAGAAAATAATCTAGTAGTAGAGATGTATCGATGTAGCTGCCAGCACGTCCTTCCGCTTTATGCTGACGGCGTGCGTGCTGCATCCCTTTATATCCGCGGAGCAGACGCAATTCATACCCCCTGCATGTGCAGTGAACGGTCTGCATCCGATATACATCCGCGCAACATCCCCTTTGTTTCCGTTAGGCGTACGTGATGCATCCCCTTCATCTGCTATGCATCCGCTCTTTCTGCTATGCGTCCGCTTCTCAGTTATCACCGGTAACCCCTTTGGAGCTGTCATCCGCTTTCATCCGCTAGGCTTCCTATGAACATGCGTTTAACATCCCCGCTATATACTACCCACGTCCGTTCTTTTCTGTTCTGTTTTCGCAAATTTTCGCCAATTTTGTCCATTTCTGGAGCGGATGAAAACGGATAGAGCCACCCCCGAAATTTTGCTCGTCCGCTGTGTCCTTTTTGCATACGTTTTGTGTCCATCGGCCAGTGGGACCGGGCCTTTAGTCCGAGGAGTGGTTTGATTATGTCTGCCAGTGTCTTGGAAAGGTTGTAGGTAACTGATCCTATACTGTCTACTATGGGTCTTAGTGGTGCTCCGGGTTTATGAATTTTCGGTGTGCCGTATATCCGGGGGGTGATGTTTGCTGTGGGGATGAAGTGGTTGTATGTTTGTTTATCGATTTTGTTGTCGTCCAGTAATGGCTTGAGTAATAGCTTTAGTCTTTTTTTCTTTTCCTCCATCGGGTCTTTTTTTAATACTTCATATGTGTTTGGGTCCGTGAGCATTTCATTCATTTGTTTTTCATATTGATTAGTGTCCAGGATAACCGTGGTCCTCCCTTTATCAGCCGGTAATATTGTTATTTTCTTGTTCTTTGTAAGTGTTCTGATGGCTTCCCTTTCCTGTTTGGTTATGTTTCTGGGTGGCGGTTTAGCTGAGGTGAGGATGCCTGCTATTTCGTTCCTTAATGCGGCCTTCTGTCCTTGGTCCTGTATCATATTGCACGCTAGTTCCGTGGCTAATATGAATTCTTCATGCGGGATTTTATTTGGTGTGATGGCATAGTTTAGTCCCCGTGAGAGTATAGTGCGTTCTGCTGTTGTTAGTGCGTGTTTAGACAGGTTGCAAATCCATTTTTCATTTGTTTGCTTGTCCTTGCATTTATTTTGTTTCTTATTGATAAGTCTGTTCAGTTTTTTAATATGGCGTGTTTTTGTTTTTGAAAACTCTTGTTCTTGTATTGCATTCAGATGTTCTTCCATATTTTTTTCCATTTCACTGCTGAATTTGAACCGGCGTTTGAAATCTTGTTTTCTTTGTGCTATTTCTGTGTTTAAATTGTTGATTTTGTTAGTCGTGCATCTGATTCTTTCTCTTACCAGAGTCATTCGCGCTTTTTCAATGGTCCTTTCCGCATTTCTTGTTGGTATTGGATTTTTTATGTAGAGGCTTGCTGGAATGACACCTTCGTCTCGGCAGCGGAGATTGAAGCGGAGATGGTTTCTTTGTCGGGCCAATTTTTTTCCTAGCTTTTCCAGGTAGCGTACCTCTTTGGCACAATCTTCTCCATAACTTATTTTTAATATGTAGTGGATGTTCATTATGTCTAACTATTACAGATATTTTAAGTTCGTTTCTTAGACAAGGATTTTTTTTAAGCTTGTTACCTCGTTAACAGTTTCGGCGAGAATCTCCCGCCTTCTTCAGAAACAGTCACCAGATGTCGAGTGGTGACGTGCCTTATCAGCTGATGTTGCGTTACAGAGGCGTGAACGTCCCGCCCAATTTGACAGGTAGTCCACGCCTCCTGCATTCGCGCTGAAGAAAATAGATTCCAGCATTGGATTTTAGAGGCAGTGGAGATACGTAAGCGGGTGCAGAGGACAATGAACCGGGATGAGGGAGCATACGTGCTGTCGCACACCTGGAGCGCCGTCCTGGAGGAGCGACCTGACAGCAGGAGGCGTGGACTACCTGTCAAATTGGGCAGGACGTTCACACCTCCATAACGCAACATCAGCTGATAAGGCACGTCACCACTCGACATCTGGTGACTGTTTCTGAAGAAGGCGGGAGATTCTCGCCGAAACTGTTAACGAGGTAACAAGCTTAAAAAAAAAAATCCTTGTCTAAGAAATGAACTTAAAATATCTGATATAGTTAATTATTAATTAATCTAATAATTAGCTAATTAACAGGTATACTCAGGTGAGCCAAAAAGGGGTGAAATAATGTATTTTTTTCATAAGACAAGATATAAACACCAAATTTTCAGGATATGTCCTTGGGGGAACTAGTTGTACATTTTTGCAAATTCAGCTCATCTGCATAAACCGTTGCCATGGCAACAGCAGATACCCTAGCAACTGGGGTTATACTGGGTTTAGCATGGTCTGGTTGTACTAGAGAGGGTCAGAATAGTTATTTTTGTTGTAATGAACTAATGTAGACCTAGTTTGGCTATTTTGATAGATTTCATCATCTTTGGATATTTGAATAATATAATATATGGGATCAGATCTAATTTACCACATTATTTTATCTGTTCTTCTATTTCAGTCATAGCAACCAACATTTATACTTCATTCTTTAATCACTAAAAGTTGATACATGTGTAGCCATATTTCTTGGCAGTGTATCCTGAAATTTTGATATTAATATACAAAGCCTGAACAATTTTACACCATCTGAAGCTAAAGCGCGTGTGTTGAAATGCTGTTTTACGATTTGGCGAGTTGTAAACCAAGCGTGACGTCGTGCGCTCTGATTGGCTGCCGAGTTCAAAATGAAGCCGTTCATTAACACCCAATAGTTAATTTATGCATGATCATATTTAAACTGTTTACCTGGCCTTTGGCCAGGTTGCGGAGTGTGGAGTTTGAACATATTTCTATTTGAATTTCACCGTTCTAATGGTCTCCTTGCCGCAACTGTCTTCGTCTACAAGATGCTATTTTCCCACCAAAATGACACTTCCGAACAGCACCGAACATCTCCGAAGATGCACGAAGATGACACACACTCCTGCCGTGGAGCGGAGCATGACGAAAACAAAGATGACGGACCTTGTATCGAAAAGGTGCATTTTATGAACAATTTCTTCACAATTCTGGGTAAAATATGAGTAATAAAATTTGTTAATTTTTATCGAAAACGTACTGGCCTGCCCGGATCACTGTTTGGCCAAATTTAGTGGCCTGAACTGGCCCGAAAGACATAAAAAACACCGCTGGGCCATCGGGCAAGTGCTAATGTCGAGCCCTGCTTCATAACTGATTGATCTAAACAGAGGCAGTAATGAATCATCTATCAGAAAGTTATCTATCCTGGAATATGATTGATGTACAGGAGGAAAAAAAGGAAAATGCTTTCGAACGTGGGTTTTGGTGTCTCCATAGGTCAATAACTCCATATGCTTGCATGAAAGAATTTATTGCCTGGGCCGCCTTGCTAATAGTTTTGCTGGTGGGATTAGAGCGGTCTAAATTTGGACACAAAACACAATTGAGATTGCCCCCAGTATCAATTTGTGTGTGTCTAAAGCTGGAAGGTGTGAAAAAACTGTTGAAAAAAACCTGCATCATCCCAGTTAGGTGTGTAGACATTAGCTAACACCATTGGTATGCCAAATAACTTCCCTTTAATTATTACAAACCTACCATTTTTATCTGAGATAACTTCACTCTCTGAGAATTGAACTCCAGCATGGATTAAAATGGCAACACCTCAGGATTTGCAATTAAACTTAGAATGGTACATCCATGAAAAACCTTTCTTATGCAGTCTGCCATGATCTTTAAGGTGTAAATGGGTCTCTTGCAAATAAACTATGTTGATAGACATTTTCCTTAAGTGTGCAAATACTTTGCTACATTTAACTGGGTGGTTAAGACCACGAACATTCCAGGTGACCATCCTTGTTCTTGATTCAGTTATACTAGGACCAACTGATGCCATAAAGTAGGTTTATAAATTCAGTGCATATCATTAACATATCCACAAATGCAAGTCGTCTGATATAAGGATCCACTGCAAAAAAATAATAATAATAATTTCTGGGAAGATGATCAAAGAAACAAAAAAGAATGAAAAGTAATAAAAAAACCAGTATAGAGAGAAACAGAATGGTTTCTCTGTAAGGGTTGCTCTACATGGAGCTTTAGTCCAAATCACACCAAGAAACATCCAAAAAAGATAAAAAGCTTACCATGTCTCGCTAGAACTGACACACTTCAAATAAGAAAGTCCACAATGTCATTTGTCATTTCACACAACTTGTGCTGTTTAGTAACCTCGCAGCGACTCCATTAATAGGCTACCTTGAATCAATAACCTATTGCTATCACAATGACAGGGCTACATTCTCCATTTAGTCTGACATAAGGACACCTAGTCTACTCAGTTGGCTTGTTAATTATTTTCTCAGTAACATAGTCCTTTGCCTTACTTGGGTCTTTAAATTTTTCTACTGTACCATCTGGAAGTGTTCAATTAGTAACTCATGCTGGATATGCCACTCATTGCATTCAAAATGGACCAACGTGCTGCTGGACAATGAGATGGCTGGAGAGCTCAACAAGAACAGAACCAAGTGCTGGGTGGGTGAGAGTATGCAATTAGTCCTCTTCATAGGACAACTATTTCACAATACAGATACGTCTGGGGTATACATCAAGCCACAGACAGCCTAATCTCTAACTGTTCTAGACCCCCCTGAACCACTGCAGCACATGGTTTCATATCTAGTTCCACAGGCACAAGGAGACACATGTATGTTCTGATGGCTCAACACCTCTTGGTATGTCTGAATGTAAAGCATATATGCAATACTCCCAGAATGAAACAAGGTGCCGCATCAGTTCTGCTAATTCCAGCATCAGTATAAACAAGGCAAAGCTGAGCATGGTTTCCTATTCACTGATCATGTGGATTTGTGGTTTGCATGTATATTCAATAATTCAAACAGATTGGAACTGGAATAGGTGTTGTTACCTGTCCATGGTGTTCCCTGGCCTAATGATTGCTCAAGATAATCCATTTCAGAAGAACGCTCACCACATCATGAGATGATCAACACCCATTAGATATAATGGGTATGTCCTCGCTGATCCCTGGACATCACCTGGAGCAAATGTGGGGTGGTCGCTGTTCCTGGGTGGAGGAACAATAGCAGCATTAAACAAGATCAATGGGCTGGCATGGCAGTTGCTAAGGTTCATGAGGTACAGAGTCAGCCCTCGCCCTCATGAATAATGAATTGGATGCCCTCAGGAAGGTGGTGATTCAGAACAGACTTGCACTTGATACATTATTGGCAGAGAAAGGTGGAGTAAACACCTCCTGTTGTTTCTATATACCAGACAACTATCAGAACAGCTCCTCCAATCATTGCTCATATGCAAGAGGCAGTGATGGCCTCAGTGCCCGCCAACGATTCCTGGTACTCCTGTTTTCTCCAATGGGGTAACAGATGGGGACATTGGTTATTGACCATACTCATGCCGGTAATGTGTGTATTATTCCTGATATGTCTGGTTGTACCATGCATTCTATGATGCTTGAGAGATATGATGATGATGATGATGATGATGATGATGATGGTGCATGCTGTCATGGGAAGTTACCAGATGGTGAAGATGGATCTAGAGGACTGGCCTCCAAGGCTGTATGAGCATTATAAACCCCTTTCTCAAATGTGGATAATTATGAACTGGAGATAAAAATTTTTTGCTATATATAGAACTATAGATATTTTTGCTTATGCTTATTGCTGGCTGAAGAAATATCTTGATAGTTATGTTTGATTTCGATGATGTGAATGTACATATTTTCCTATCTGTTCATTTTCCATTTGGGTAGAGATGCCTATGTCTCACAAAAACAGCAGTTTGATCATTTCCAGTTCCCTTTTAATGAAGTGCCTGTTGAAAACCTGTATAGAAGGGACAGGAAACAGAAAATATGTATTAGGGAAAGTCTTTTGCTTTATCATAGTTATCAAATAATTTATAAAAGGGGGAGAGGAAAATATAATTTTTAGAGAATTTAGGACTTTAAGTGTTCTTTAGAAAAATAAGCTCTGAGACATTGTGTCATTGTGTCTCATGATGAAGAATGTTGTTTTTGTGTCACACTGTTCTATTTGAGGTTATCAAAAATAATGTGTACAGGCAGAGATGGTAAAGATAGTGAAGTATGTGTTCTTGTCTGTGAAAGGGGAACATCTGATATGTCCGTCATGCTAAGCTGTATAAAACAGAGTGTATTAACAGAAGGTGCTTCTTTGGGTGAAATGCTTTGTGATTTTCATTGCAGAGAAGCCCTCTTGCAGGATTATAATAAACTCATATTTCTGTCTTTTTTTCCTAACAGTCTCAGAGTGTTGAATTATTATGCTTTTTCCACTGCAAGGAAAACATTTAAATGTCTTGGAATGGCCTAATCAAAGTTCAGACCTCAATCCAGTTGAGACTCTGTGGCATAACTTGAAGATTGCTGTACACCAATACAACCCATCTAACTAGAAAGAGTTGGAGCAGTTTTGCCTTGAGGAATGGACAAAAATCCCAGTAGCTAGATGTGCTAAGCTAGTTGAGACATACCCCAAGAGACTTGCAACTGTAATTGCAGCAAAAGATGGTTCTACAAAGTATTGACCTTTTTTTTTGGGGGGGGGATACCTATGCACACTCCAGATTTCTTTTTTTTACCTTAATTATTATTTGTGTCACAAAGAAACAACAATTTGCACCTTTAAAGTGGTAAGGATGTTGTGTAAATCAAATGGTACTAATCCCCCAAAAATCCATTTTAATTCCATCTTGTAATGTGACAAAACAGGACACACACCAAGGGGGATGAATACTTTTGCAAGACACTGTATGCAGTCTACAGTACATAAATTATCTTTTTTTTTATTTTTATCATGCTTGGGATGTCTGGAAAGGAGGATGCCAAAATTCTTTCCCCTGTATCCATGTGTTGATTGCCCTGTCATTCATTGTTTTCCAGAATAAATGCTGACAGATCAACTCTTCACTTCCTCTGCATCATCTATTAGCCACACATAGACTTTTAGTTATTATTAGAGTAACTGACTGGTTATAGTCAGTTACACACACTTGCCTCAGTATTTTTTCACTCAGACTTAAGTATTTATTTCCCTATGTAATTTACTTAATTACTTTTGAAATCAACATCAACAATGGACACACAACGGAGCTATCTGGCACCCTGCCACTAATTCCTTGCAAAATCCTTTGCCCTGTTGCTTTTTTGGTGTGTCTGGCTATGTTTTGGCTGAGATGAAGTCCCAGTCATGTTTCGCCACTGGATGCAATATTGCAACATTGTGAATCGTACCAGAGTATGTTGTTTTTCACTTTTAAATGCCCATTATTGAAGTATCTGTTTTTGTTATCCTTTCACCATCTAAGGAGCATTATTATGATGGTGAGAGTGGCACTGGATATCTGGCCTGAAGGATCAAAACTATTCATAGACTGCATGCTGAACCTGAAAATTATGCTTTTTGTGACCACTGTTTGGCAACTACAAAATTTTTTCATAGACTGTATAAAAGTATATTTTGATG
Organism: Neoarius graeffei; assembly: GCF_027579695.1. NCBI lineage: Eukaryota > Metazoa > Chordata > Actinopteri > Siluriformes > Ariidae > Neoarius > Neoarius graeffei. The sequence continues at coordinate 4,185,614 of NC_083585.1, forward strand.
ATAATATGAAACTCATCAATTGTGAAATTTGCACATATAATAAAAAAATGGGAAAAAAAGTGGATGAAATTTTTTTGTGAGAAATATTGTCCAATCAAAACCCGCATCTTATCACAATTCTCTGCTGCTTTCTACAACCAATCACATGTCTTCTTCTTTTTGCACCCCTCCCAGCACAGCACAACACAACAATGTCATCTGTGTCATCAGAAACAGATGACTCTGAAGGAATATTTTCTGCATTTTATTACATGCACACGATGAATTCACATGGTAAAGTTCTTCCTTTTAGTGAAAAGAGTTTCAAAAAGTTAAAAGAGTGCACTGCATTGTGGAAAGAGTTTGAAGAAAAACCAGAATCTAAGATCACAACACAAGCAGACTTTCTTGATTTTGACAGGAGTGGTGCATGTATAAGATGAGATGGAGAAGCTGGGGAAGGCATTGATTGCAGAAATTTAGCTTTGGCAGAATATGATACAGCTATCTTTGGAGAAGAGTCGGATATTGAAGATGAAATTTAGGTCTTTAAGAATCCACTGATGTTCACAGAAGAGATGTAAACTAAACAGCTTTTAGTATAGCACATTCTAACATGGGTCTTGTTTGAATAACCTCATGTTTTCTCATTTTGTTTTGAAGAAGAGGGCATATTATACCATGACATGAAAAATTATAGATATCATTCAAATTCTAAGTCAATGCAAAATCGACTCCAAGTCAAAACCTCTTTAAAAAAAAAGGACATATAATTGAAATGAAAGGTTTGTGTAACTGCAACTGAGACAATTTTTAACAGAACTAATGTGCTGAATTTACTAAAAATATTTTAACTGAATTTAATTCATACTGGATTGTCAATTATCAAAATAAATGATACATATCTTTAATTTAACTGTATTTACCTGTAAACATAAAGCAATTAAACACTAACATTTGAATTAAACATTTATTCCATCATTATACAAGTAAAACACAAGATATTCAGTCAGTCTGGTTTCCTTTGCAAATGACAATGTCCATGCTATAAAAACATTGAGCCAAACTGAATTCTGCATATTAGTATGCAATCTTTAAAACATTGGTGAAATGCACCAAGAACATTAGCAATAGCAATAAATGCCAGTAAACAGGGGCTGTTTGACATTAAACATTGTAACCTCAACTTGGATTATATAATATTAAAATTATTAGGTATCTTTAAGTATACAGTATAACAACCAGTTTTATTATTGCCAGTGAACATGTCAAAATGTCCATGCTATGAGAACAACAAGTCTGCATCAAGAACAGTGTTCAACACATTCAATAAAGTTACACAACAAACAATAAGTCCAAAAAGTACTTTTGTTATCAATGTAAATCTCAGCTTGCATTAAGACTATACAGGAGCTAAACTTTCAGGCAACCTTGCCAATGAAAAGTTCACACGGTATGAGAGCATCTTGCTGATCGGTAGTTAGGGACTACATAAGCAGGTAATTTTTCAGTCTCTGAACCTTGGTTGAAAGGTTTCCAGAATGCAGCTCCAGCATTACTTTTTGGAATATCTCAAAACTATATTTGAAATTCTTGGGGTATCTCAGATCCAAGGCATAGGTTAGTCCCAACAGACAGCAGCAGGCTCTACTAAGATCCCCAAGACTGCTGAGGACAGTGATACCCTCTGTCACAATTCCTACATCAGTAGGTTCACTGACTGAGCCATCTTGGTTCTGCCACAGGTAAATCTTCATCACCTTGTCTACCACGGCACGGGTGGCATGGTGGTGTAGTGGTTAGCACTGTCACCTCACAGCAAGAAGGTTCTGGGTTCGAGCCCAGTTGCTGGTGGGGGCTTTTCTGTGTGGAGTTTGCATGTTCTCCCCGTGTCTGTGTGGGTTTCCTCTGGGTGCTCTGGTTTCCCCCACAGTCCAAAGACATGCAGTTAGGTTAACGTGGGGTGGCCTCAGGCTGAAGTGCCCTTGAGCAAGGTACCTAACCCCTGACTGCTCCCCAGGCACTGTAGTTTGGCTGCCCACTGCTCTGGGTGTGTGTGCATGTGTTCACTGCTTCAGATGGGTTAAATGCAGAGGATGAATTTCACTGTGCTTGAAGTGTACATGTGACAAATAAAGGTTTCTTCTTCTTTGTACACTGTTAGGTGCATCAGCAGCATCCTGGAGACATTGCAAAGATAACTCGTTGGAGCTCATTCTCAGCTTGCACATGTGGCACAATAAATCATGTGTATGTAATAATTTCTGGGATGTAAGGTTAAGTTCAAGTAGTTTTTTTATGTTTGCTATGTGTTATATGCATTTATGGGGAGAAAATGTTGGTAGTTAGAATTCAGGGTATAATGTACTCATAACCAGTGTTATCAGGCAGTAGCATCCACATAAGCAGTGTATAGTTGATATAAAAAGTGTACACACCCTGTTAAAATGATAGGTTTGTCTGATGTAAAAAAAAAAAATGAGACCATGATAAATAATTTCAAAACTTTTCCCACCTTTAATGTGACCTATAACCTGTACAATTCAGGTAAAAACAAGCAAATCTGTTAAGGGGGGAAAAACTATAAAAAAATTAAAAATGTACAATAAGCTGGTTGCATAAGTGTGCACACCCTTAAACTAATACTTTGTTGAAGCACCTTTTGATTTAATTACAGCATTCAGTCTTTTGGGTACACGCCTGCCATCAATTAAAATGACTCTGACTAACCCCACATAAAGTTCAGCTATCATAGTAGGATTTTTCCTGATATTTACACCATTGCATCCTCCAGCAAAAGCCATGGTTCACAGAGAGCTTACAAAACATCAAAGGGATCTCATTGTTGAAAGGTATCAGTCAGGAGAAGTGTACAAAAAAATTTCCATGGCATTAGATATACCATGGAGCACAGAGGGATGTATGATGGAATCAAGCAAGCCCTTAGTCCACTGCAGAACAAGACTGCCCCCCCCCCCCCCCCCCCGAAGTCAACGCCAATGAACCTCTGCCCACTTTGGATGGACTTGATGCTGAGCCAATTCTGAAAGAACTTGAAGAAGCACTAGATGCATTTGCTGCTGGCAAAGCTCTAGGAAAGGACGGCATACCACCAGATATCCTCAAATGTGCCAAAGGTCCTTTCATCCATGAACTGCATGAGCTTTTCTGTCAGTACTGGAGGGAAGGAGCAGTCCCACAGGACGTGAGATGCCAATATCATCACCCTTTACAAAAACAAAGGCGTGACTGCAATAACTACTGTGGCATCTCACTGCTCAGCATTGTTGGGAAGCTGTTTGCATGTGTCATCCTGAAGAGACTTCAGGTCATTGCTGACAGAGTTGACCCAAAGTCCCAGTGTGGCTTTCATGCTGAGAGGTTTATTACTGACATGATCTTTTCTGTCAGGCAACTGCAAGAGAAATGCAGAGAGCAGGGGAAACCATTATACATTGCCTTCATTGGTCTTACCAAGGCATTCGACCTTGTGAGCAGAAGAGGACTCTTTGAAATCCTGAGAAAGATTAGATGTCCTGCAACATTGCTCACCATCATCAAATCATTTCATGATGATATGAAAGGAGCCATTGTGTATGATGGCTCCATCTCTGAATCCTTCAACATACTCAGTGGAGTGAAGCAGGGATGCGTTCTAGCTCCCATGCTGTTTAGAATCTTCTTTGCAGTCATGCTGTAATACACCTTCAGAACAATGACAGAAGGGATCTATTTGTGGAGAAGATCAGACAGGAACCTTTTCAGACTAGACTGAGAGCAAAGACAAAGGTGCAGTAGAAATGCATCAGAGACTTTCTCTTTGCTGATGATGCAGCAGTTGCAACCCACTCACAAGAGGAGCTCCAGTCTGCCATGTCATTCTATGCTGTTGCCTGCAATGAATTTGGCCTCACCATTAGCTTAAATAAGACTCAAGTGATGGGACAAGGTGTTGATCAGCTTCCCTCCATCACAATTGCTGACCAGGAGCTGGAAACAGTCAATGAGTTTGTTTACCTGGGCTCTTTAATCTCTAACAATCTGTCCTTGGACAGACAGATCAACAGATGCATTGGAAAAGCTGCATCAACCTTTGCCAGACTGTCCAAGAGAGTCTGGACCAACAACAAGCTCATGGAGCACATCAAGATCCAAGTGTACAGGGCCTGTGTACTGAACATACTGCTCTATGGCAGCAAATCTTGGACCCTGAAACCAAGGCAGGAGCAAAGACTCAATTTGTTCCACATGCACTACCTGAGGCATATCCTGGGAATCACTTGGAGAGACAAAGTCCCCAACAACATAATTCTCCAGAGGGCCAACATCACCTCCATGTCTGCCTTGCTGAAGCAGAGACACATGTGCTGGCTAGGACACATCTCCAGCATGCCAGATGGACATATCCCTAAGGACCTCCTCTACAGAGAGCTGGCATCTGGTCACAGACCAGTCAGCTGTCCTCAGCTTTGCTACAAGGACACTTGAAACCATGACCTCAAAGCTCTCACCATTGACATGAACTCCTGGCAGATGCTTGCAGCAGACAGGTGTGCCTGGAAACTGGCAATGACAAAAAGTCTGTCAGTTTTTGAGGAGAGTCTCATGCAGAGAGCTGATGAGAAAAGAGCTGCCCACAAATCTTGTCCTACAGCTGTCAGTGCTGCTACACAGTTCTGCTGTGCAAAGTGTGGAAGAGACTGCCGTTCCCGCACTGGACAACTGAAAGTGTTCCTAGGGCACACTCTCATGGTCCTCTGGGATCGACGGCTGCCTACTACTACACTTATGCAACCAGCTTATTGTGTGTTTTTTATTTTTTATGCTTTTCTCAGTAACCGATTTGTTTGTTTTTCAATACAGGTTAGGTACAGGTTATAGGTCACATGGGTGAGGTTATAGGTGGGAAACATTTTGAAATTATTTATCATGGTTTCATTTTTATTACATCAGAAAAACCTACCATTTAATGGGGTGTGTACACTTTTTATATCCACTGTATGAGTTTTATTTATATGTGTACACACACACACGAGGGTAAGTCAAAAAGTTCTAAGACAAATGAAAAAAAATCTTTATTTCTGAAAATAAAGCTATTTCTCTACATATCCTCCATTTAAGTCTTCTTCTGCAAGCGATGTTTCCATCGGAGAATTCCTTCTTTGTATTCCTTTTTTGAATTCTTTTGAAATTATAGCATCTGTCTTAGAACTTCTTCACTTACCCTCATATATATAGTATATTAAGTTATATTAATTTTATTTTATGTTTCTTTATCGGGCACTCTTTAATTGGGGCCCAGGTCTGTTGTGTGACCCCCACCATAATTTTGTTTCTTATTTTACTTTTTGAAAGTTTAATAAAACAAAACAAACCATGAAGACCACTGATGCTTTGTTATTGTTCAAAGAAATAGGCCAAGACATTTTTCATAAAAGGAGAGTGTAGGACTCCCTATGTGTGGGTGGAGCACAGAGGACGGCAGGACAGAGATCAGGTTTGTCACTTGGCTTTATTGTCACACTTTTCAGTTTTGACAATAACCAAAACTAGCACAGACACACATACAACCGGCGTCTGGTTCAGGGATGAGCTCTCTCCGCTCTCGCTCTCCCTCCTCATATAGGGCGCGGTCACTGGGAAGACACACAAACACAGGTTAATTGCTCTCAGGTGTAATGATTCTGCCACTTACCTTCCCTGACTCCGCCCTCCTGTCACAGACCGGCGCTTGACCACGCCCCCGCTGCCACAGAGAGATACAGTGGTGCTTGAAAGTTTGTGAACCCTTTAGAAATTTCTATATTTCTGCATAAATATGACCTAAAACAACATCAGGCTTGTACAGTTATACAGGGGCTAACACCATCTGGGCCTGCTGATTTTCCTGCATGGAGTCTCTTCAGCTGTCTTCTCACTTGCTCCTCGCTGACAATCGGTGTGGAGGTGGGGGAGGGATGAAGATGTTTCTGGGGGCAGGGTACTCAGCCAGGGGTCTGTTGAGGAGGTGCGACCGAGATCCTGAAATGGAGATGAGGTTGGGCAAGAAGAGGCGGGGGAGGGGTGAGAATGTGAAGTGTGTGGTTGTAGCCATCCTGCAGAAGAGTGGTGGTGGTGGGTTGGGGTCACGCCATCAAATCTGTTGAAATAAAGATTCAGCTCATTTGCCGTTTTCACATTGCCATCCTCTCCTTCATTGCTGGTTGGCTTGTAACCAGCGATGGTCTTCATTCCACTCCACACCTCTCTACACCGGTGGGTAGACAGTAGGTGTGTTATGCTGCATGAGCAGCAGTTCAAATAGATGCAGTCTGCTGGCTTTATGTGCCTCAGAGGAGTCTTCTTTATTATTCCGTCCATGTTGTGCTATGCACAGTGTTGGGCACGCTACTTTCAAAAAGTAATTATAGTTACTAGTTACTTTTCCCAAAAAGTAACTGAGTTAGTAACGGAGTTACTTTGTCATAAAAGTAACTAATTACCAGGGAAAGTAATTATTACAATACTGTTACATTTTGTGTTACCCCCCCCCAAAAAAAAATCAAATTCAATTCGTGTAATCATAATAAAAGTGAATGTTAAATGTGTTTAATGACTGAAATGGACACTTAACAGAACCAATTAGTAACATTATCTACACTATATTAATATTTTTGTGGGACAATGTGAGATAAGACATCTATCAAATTTAATATTATTTTTGTGATTATTAAAATTGTTATGTTACTAATTACTGGCCACTGACGAGGACAAATGCTTTGTTCCTCGACATAATGTGCATTGCACGTAGACATTTTTGCCTTTTATTTCAAGTAATGAAAAGTAATGGCTGTATTTCCAATGCGAAAATGCAGTGCTGGGCTGACCGCTCGCTATCGCTGTGTCTTCCAATTGAAAGTGTGCACAGTAGTGCAGTAGGCGGAGCCTACCTACGTATGTTGTCCAAATCTACTCTGATTGGCTTACTATGCCGTTGTCTCGCATCTCCCCGCCCCACACTAAAGCAGAGGAAAGAAAGGCTGAACGAGCAGCGTGCCAGATGAGAACAGCTTTAATAAAGTAACGCATAGTATTTTATTGTAAGTAATGGGAACGGCGTTATTAACGATGTAAAAAGTAATTAGTTAGATTACTCGTTACTAAAAAAAGTAACGCCGTTAGTAACGCCGTTTATTTCTAACGCCGTTATTCCCATCACTGGCTATGCATCAGTTCCACTGGAAGCAAACCAGCCCCAGAGAATTTTAGCTCCTAGCAGAAAAAAACCCCCAGCACAGACATGTTCAGTACAACCAAATGGGTCCAGGCATGAAACATTACACTTTTTTAAAATGACATTATAATTGTGGGGCGGCACGGTGGTGTAGTGGTTAGCACTGTCGCCTCACAGCAAGAAGGTCCTGGGTTCGAGCCCCGGGGCCGGCGAAGGCCCTTCTGTGTGGAGTTTGCATGTTCTCCCCGTGTCCGCGTGGGTTTCCTCCGGGTGCTCCGGTTTCCCCCACAGTCCAAAGACATGCAGGTTAGGTTAACTGGTGACTCTAAATTGACCGTAGGTGTGAATGTGAGTGTGAATGGTTGTCTGTGTCTATGTGTCAGCCCTGTGATGACCTGGCGACTTGTCCAGGGTGTACCCCGCCTTTCGCCCGTAGTCAGCTGGGATAGGCTCCAGCTTGCCTGCGACCCTGTAGAAGGATAAAGCAGCTAGAGATAATGAGATGAGATTATAATTGTTATTTGTAGAAATGTGTGAGGGTTTGGTTGGGAAAGGCATCCTCCATCCTGAAACTCCAGTCCAGGTGGTGGCGCTAACGCGTCCAGTAGCTGCTTCTCCAACCGACAGAAAACACTGGAGAAGAAAAAGGGGGGGCGAAAAAACCCGCTGCTTCCATGAACCGCATCAGCCTCTCGGTTTATAAAAATAAAAGCACGTTATTGTGTCTGGCTCTGAGGATTTAAAACCCTGAGGTAAGTTAAACTGAAGGTGTGTGGTCGAATCCCTAATCCAGCTCCACTTCCCTGTTTTGGTGAACTCCGTTCAGTCTGAAATAATGCCGTGTGCACTCTCGGTAGTGCACTACTTATCCACTCAGGAGAGAGCTGGAGTTTGGCTAACCTGTTTAGTATGTTTAAAGTATTTAAATAATCTTCACTTAAAGCTATTTCCATCACGTTATTTTTTTTTCTAAATTGCAACTTCCTCGCCATTCCAACTTTTATTTCTCAAAATTCCGACTTGATTCCTCTCAGGCTTTTTTTCCCTCTTTTTTTTTTTAAATTTTATTTTATTTTTAATATTTTAAAGCCAGTCAGGCAGCCTCACCCCCTCTGCAGTGTATTAAGCAGAAAGCTTTACACATTGAAAATGAAGATGGATGAAATCATAGGGGACTGTTTTAGGCATGGTTTCCCCAACCGAGAAATCTTGTTACTGGAAGAATCGTATGGTGGCCTTGTAAGCCTCTGATCCCTGGAGAGAGAGAGAACTCTGTCTAACGATGAGCTCTGGCAGCAACGAAACTTCTTTAACTCAAGGCTAAAGGCCCAACTCGCAAAGCTCTGTGTTCTGTTTCCGCGCTGGTTTTATTCTTAAAGTTAAAGTGCCCAGGAGTGATTTGTGTCTCCACTGCTCTGATGCTTCTTTCAGGAGGTTGGTCTGCTCGCTGCGATTCTTCATCCGCCATGCTGTCTTCTGTTCACAAAACCAAAAAAAAAGAAAAAGTTGCATCTGTAAGAAGTGTAGATTGTTGGCTGAGGGTAATCCTAATCGCGTCATAACTGATCATGATTTCGCTGAGTTCATGTGGAGAGTTTGGCCAACATTATTACCTCTGCCGAGGAGGTTGTGCATTCAGTGCAGTTTATTGTCCAATACATTGACTTTATTTGTATAATCCTTTTAACAATAGGCATTATCACAAACCAGCTTGACAGAAAAATACAGATTTTAAATATATGACTTAATTAGCACCCTGGTATAACGATGACACTCGCACTTTAAAACAGACCACTCAAAAATTTGAACGTAAATGGCGTCAAACAAAATTGGTAGCGTTCAAATTAGCGTGGAAGGAGAGCGTCCTGAAGTATAGAAAAGCTCTTAGTGCTGCGAGATCAACATATCTGTCCTCACTAATAGAAGATAACAAAAATAATCCTAGATTCCTATTTAATACTCTAGCAAAATTAACCAGGAAAAAGACCACTATAGACGCATGCACACCTGCAGTATGTAGTAGCAACGACTTCATGAATTTTTTTCAACGACAAAATTGAAAATATCCAACAAAAAAAATTCTAACTACTAATTTAAGGTCAGGCAATTTAAGTAGCCCTGTAGTTAACAATATAACTATTATATCAGCAATTAGAATGTTTTACTCCCCTTATACGGGGCTCAACATTAACAGTTGTCTGCTTGTCCGGGACAAGTGATCCTTTATGTCGGACAAGTTCATCGTCTCAGTTACTTGTCCGATCGGACAAGTGCCAAAATACGCCGATATTCGGGTTACATATAAAATTTATCAGTTTATTCACACGATTTCTGAAGCATCTCACTCGACATATTGTTTTGATGAATCGCCGGATGTTTCTCTTTGGAAAGAGCGATGTGCGCATGCGCAATATTCCGCTTGCGAAACCGGCCAATACCGCTTCGTGTATTTGAGCTGAAAAGTAAACGGTCGTTTACCAGACCCTCCAGGATTTCGTGATGTTGCGATTTGCAACTTCAACGCAAATTCAACCAATCCCCGTGAATTCAGGGCGGTGTTGCAATTATATCTGCAACTTTCCCACAAATTTGACCAATCGTTGGCGTCGTCTTGAGGTGACGTCGACAAACTACCTTCCGCCTTACTTCCGTGTTTCCATTCAAGAGAAGCAGCATGTGCGAGTCAGTGTTTATATAGGCTTAAATTCTGTTACTGAAAGTGTGTTATGTTTACAGTGAAGGACTGTGTGCACTTTATTTTTTTACTTAATACAAGAAATTAATGGATGCCAACATTTTTGCCAAAATGGTATTTTATTTTCCATTGTTTAGGCAGCTTCAGCATCATACTGTGAGATTCTGTTCAAATTGTTTTTTTTCTTCTATGAAGCCTGAGACATTTATTTTATTAGTTTATAATTAGTTTAATTTAGTCTTCAGGAGAGACTGCCTCCACACAGTACTAGTATTAATAGTTTTTTTTTCTTACATGAAAGCTGAGGCATTTATATTATATTTTAAGGTAACTTAATGTTGTGCTGTGAGGTTCTATGCACTTTAACTTTTGAACCAACAGGTGCATTTGGATAAGTAAAGCCTATTTTTCTGCATTTTTGTAGTCCTGGTAATCTTTTATATTGGTAAAGTTGTTTATAGGACCATTTCTCAGTCTTTGTTTTTTTAATCAATAGTTTTTCACTAATAACTTAATATTTAACATATCACTCAATTTTAATCACAAAAAGAGAAAATCGCAACAATCCCTTGCAACTTTCACTTCCTCCCGCAATGTAATCGCAACAAAAACCTAAAAAACACCGCAACTTTCATTGCAACCATTAAATACCATACAGGATCCACAATGAATAATTAGACAACAACAATTAATCAGTGGAGGATATATATTCAAAGTTAATAATTTAAAAATGAAAATATACTGTATAATTTTAATTTTCTGGTTTTCAATTTCTCATAAATTAATGATTGATGGAGTCCAATTTTTTTCTGCAGTGAATAGATTGTGTTAAAGTAATTCTGGTGAAATTAGTTTATTACAAATAGTTTGTGTTTTTTTTTTTTTTTCTCAAATTTTTCTTCGGACAAGTCAACTTCACATTCGCACAAGTAAATTTCCTTTCAACTTGCCCGACAGGACAAGTGGTTTCAAAAGTTAATGTAGAGCCCTGCCTTATACCCCTTTTCCACCAAATCAGTTCCAGGGCTGGTGCTGGTTCACAACTCGTTCAACTTGCGAGCCAGCTGAGAACCAGTTTGCTTTTTCATAGCTCGGGGTGCTAAGGGGAGCCACGTCAGTTACATCGCTGTATACGTCAGTTACGTCGCTGCGTTTGCATAATCCTTGGCACGAATATCTAAGGTGGTGTTTACATTAGACCGTATCAGCGGATCATCAGATTAACGTTTTTAAAACGATTAGCATGCACACAGCAACGCCAATACATGATTAGCGTGCACACAGCAACACCAATACACGGATACGCTCGGCTCCGCAGGCATCCTGCGCTCCAAATCACTCCGCCCTGAACAGCGAGTGCCCTCTGGAGGGTGTGCACGAGCAGTGATTCGGGACTGAGCCGCTGTGGGTGCGATCTCGGTGCATATCGGGCATGCGCGTCACTTACCACTTGCAAGTGGAAGGATGGCAAGCCTAAAGACAATCATAACTACACAATGGGCAGTATTTGCAGTATTTTCATACTTTTATACCCTTTAATGAAAGGTGATACAAGGCGGAAGTCCGCGCCGTTTTTCAGCAGTCGCGTCACATGACCAACGCCAGCGAATCAGGAAGGTGGATGTCACAGTGACGTTGTCCAATGACGACGCCAGCTAGAGCTCAGCACAGCGTATCCGCGTATTCTCAATGTTTACACAGCACCGGACCAGACACGATCTGGATTGAATACGTGGACCCTGGCGGATTCCCGTTTCCCGGCGTTTCAATGTAAACGGACAGTGCATCCGCGAAGAAAACGAGACAGATACGGTCTAATGTAAACTTGGCCTAAGCAACAACAACATGGAGAAGAAGCAGCAGCAGCAACAACAATAATGGATGACTTCGCGTTTATACAGCTGCTGCTTCTCGTTGCTTAAAAATGGCAACCTTTCGCAGTCTTGCTATTGTTGTTGGTCTTAACAACTCCCCCCCCCCCCCCCCCCCCCCCGACGTAAGTGGTTCTTTCCTCTGGCCCAGCAAAGAGTTGGTGCTACCCTGGAACCGGTTTTTCTGGCCCCAGAGCCAGTTCTTTGTCAGTGGAAACAGAAAACCTGGTTCCAAACTAAGCACTGGCCCCGAACCAGCCCTGGAACTGCTTTGGTGGAAAAGGGGCATTAGAGAAATTGAACTATTTTCGTTAATCTCCACATCAAAATCCTCAACTTGTATACTAGCTTCCTTACCTACATGTCTATTCAAACAGACAATACCTGAAGTCAAGTTTATTTGTATAGCGCTTTTAACAATAAGCATTGTCGCAAAGCAGCTTTACAGAATTTGAACGACTTAAAACATGAGCTAATTTTATCCCTAATCTATCCCCAATGAGCAAGCCTGTGGTAACGGTGGCAAGGAAAAACTCCCTCAGACGACATGAGGAAGAAACCTCAAGAGGAACCAGATGCAAAAGGGAACCCACCCTCATTTGGGCAACAACAGACATGACTATAACATTAACAGTTTTAACATGAAGACAGTTTTGTTGATGTAACTCTTCACTGATGGAAACTTGAGTGCAAAACTGTTCATGGCAACTGCAGTCCTAAAGTTAGCAAGTCAACTGTAGTCCTCAGCCATAAAAGCATTACTGTAAGAGTCCAGAGCGTCCTCCAGGTGTGACTTTCGACTGTCCTCATGGGGCCGTCCTCCACAGGAGCGATGCAATGAGACTCCAACCAGACACAGGGCACCAGGATGGATCAAGCAGGTCCGAGGAGCAGAAGAGGTCAGCATCTCGATCCCAGGACCGACATGTAACTCAGAGGGACAGATTTTGGGGGGAGGGAGAGAAAACACAGGGTGTTAGGTATGCCCAATGTCACCTGAATAAGTGTAGGCAACAGGTGTCAATGTCTAAAAATAACAAGTATTAAGTCTGTGTGGTAGGCTCACAGAGACGAGAGTCCTGACATCAGGCATAATACACAGCAATGGCATGTTAATATGGTTAAAAAATATCATGACCTGCTGTGGCTGGATGCTTGATTGGGTGATGGGAGCACACTCCTCAGCAATGAGATAGTTGGAATTATAGATCAGAGTGAGTGCAGGCAGATGGGACCCTTAGGGATGGCCAAGACAATTCAGTTACATTTCACCGGGTCTGGGACATGCGACAGAATGTCTGACGGCTGATTCCCTGCAGGCTACGAGAGCCAGTCGAGGTCTCCACCCTCTCCACCAAAAGATTTGGGCCATTTTCAAAAAATTGTACCAATTATGGTAAAGAAATGAAGAAAAAATTGTCACTCTTTCTATAAATGTTATAAATGTACAAAAAGATTGCCGATTGATTAAAATCAAGTCCTACTAATCAGCAAAGCTAGATTCCTATTATTTTTATAAAAAATTAATTTTTCTGAAATTGTGGCTTTCTTTACCGTTACCATACCAAAAAAAGCTTTTATTTCATCTGGTACACAATGACTTAAAATATTTTAAATTCAATTCTATTTGCCTATTTGGCCTGGAAATCTAGAGAAAAACAGACATTTATGCATGATTTTCTCTTTACCGTTACCAAAGTTTCTTTACCGTTACTAGGAATGGTAACGGTAAAGAAAGTATATGGTAACGGTAAAGAGGTGTCTCATTCTCTTACAACACAGCATGACTGTTATGCTTTCAAATAATTGCTCATATTTTATCACTCAAACTTAATCAACAACTACAAATAGTATCTATTTGATCACTGATGTCTATAAGATGATCTGTGCATCATAGTAAAGAAAGTATATTTGTGTGACATGAGTAATTAATGAAATGTTTTGCTCACCTTCCAGCCTCCACTGCCTCAAAAAAATTCAAAATGGAGTCCCAACATCCTGGCACTTCAGGATGTCGAACAGCTCCCTCTTTAGCAAGCACTAGGAACTAATTATTTTCAAAAATGTTTTTGGGTAACGGTAAAGAAACTAAAGTAACACAACAATATTTTTTGAATTTATAAAAAAAACCCAAATCAGATAATGTACTCAATACTTTTGTTTAAACACCTAATTAGTTATTTTTGTGAAAAATAAAATTTACTCCTGAGTAAGTTCAAGAATGTAAGATATATTTATGAATAATTAGTTTTTGCATTGGTAACGGTAAAGAAAAATTATAACATAAATCACTCTTATTTTTCTTATTAAATAAGATAAAAACTTCAGTATGAAAATTTAGAGGTTTTTATTGTCTATGCAGTTATGTGAATCATTTTTCAATTAAACCCCTCTGTTCTGATGAGAAACTGAAAAATAAGTGAAGACGACGACTTTACCGTAATAGGTACATTTTTTTTGAAAATGGCCCATTTCCTGTTGACTCCATGTAAAGGCCAATTTATGCTGACAACCCAGTCCTCGCAGATAGCGTCGCAGACAGTGTCTGCGTAGCCCCCCCACCTTCGCAGACGCTCTGCGCGCACCTCCCAAAAATTGTGACCACCGCAGAAGCCTCGCAGACAAGAGGGCTCTGATTGGTCCACTCTACATCCGCTGTACACGCACTTCCGCTTCCCTACTTTCCCGGTTTGGTTTGTTTTCACGACCGGCATTTTTAAAAACACGAGCGAAGATGGAGCAGCATAAAGAGCGGTTGATTGAGGAAGTACGTACATTTATACGACTCCAGTTCTAGTCATTATAAAAAAAGTTCTAGTCATTATAAGTAACCAGAGGATAAACACTCCACTAACCACACCCACCAACTACTCCTAGCGACTTCGCGCCCCCTTGCGTTGTGCCGGTGAATAACATCGCGCACGCCTATTATCCCCGCTCAACAATAAATTACAACTGTCTGCGAAAAGCTATCTGCGAAAGCCTTGTCGCAAGAGCATGCAGAGGCCTTAACTCAGAGGGACAGATTTGGGGGGAGAGAGGGAGAGAAAACACAGGTTGTTAGGTATGCCCAGTGTCACCTGAATAAGTAGGAACAGTATACATATTGCATGGAGTACAAGCACTGAAGTAATTGAAGTGCTTCTAAAAATAATAAATTCTTCTGGTTCATGGTTGGCTATGTACCCAAATCCTTTAAACTTGCAGTTATCAAACCCCTGATTAAAAAAAAACCTGGCACTGATCCCTGTCAGCTGTCCAATTACTGGCCAATATCAAACCTCCCCTTTATCTCCAACAGCCTAGAAAAAGCTGTGGCACAGCAGTTATGCTCATATTTACACAGGAATAACGTCCATGAAATGTATCGGTCAGAATTTAGACCTCATCATAGCACTGAGACAGCTCTGGTTAAAGTAGTAAATCAGGGTTTCTCAAACTTCTTTGCTCTGGGGCCCAGTAATGTTAGGCCTTGGTGCCTATGCCTCTGTGCACCCCCCTGAAATCCCCCCCCACACACACACACCGTGTGTGCCTCCATAGATAGATAGATACATACATACATACATACATACATACATACATACATAGTTTATTATTATTATTATTATTTTTATTTATTTATTTTTTTTTTTGTTTTGTTAGTAGTACTTGTTACAAGTAGCAGGCTTATACCAGCATAACAATATTTTGGCTAAATAAGACCTAACAGGAGTGCATTGGCAGAATTGTAGAAAACTGCCAAATGACCAGTAACTGTCCAAAAATATGCCATAATAATTTATTATTATTATTAGGCCTATTATTATTATTGCTTAGGCCTAAACTATGATTAAACAAGGGAAACTAACAGAAGTGCTTTGGCTTTGAGATTATTGCCAAATTACAAATTATATGTAGGCCCAATAATTTGACATTATTATTATTAATAACCTATTATTACCATTTGCATAAGAACCATTAAACCAAGATTTTTTTTTTTTACTTTTGTGTTTTAGATTTTTATTTTTTTTAAACTACATCTTTGAACTTGAAGCACTGCCAAACAGTGCCTCAATAACATGTACACACTTATAAAAAGGTCTACCAGAAACATGGGACCTCAAACCGAGAAACCTAAAGACCCACTGTAGCCCTAATACTGACTGATTACACAGTCCCAGTATGAAGAAGGGTGAACTGAACGTAGGCTATGTGCTGACTTTTAACCTCAAATGACAAGCCCAGTCACCCACAGAGATTTGGTAAAAGAAAAGTCAGCATTCTAATGCGAAGGATGTGCCTGCTTTCTCGCCACCAACATGTCGAAACGAGGAAGACAGGGTGACAAGGCCACTCGGAGCATGTTTTCTGAGTTGAGCCTGTTTCGGTATTTTGTCTTTGTGGCTGTCAAATGTGAAAATGCGGGGTCTCAGAGGTATGTTGAATGGAAAGGCATCAGTGTTTTCACTGCCATCTCACTCAGCTGGGGATATTCACCGCAGCATGACAGCCAGAATCCAGACAGAGAAAGTCGACCAAATCTCGACTGCAGACCAGCATCGCACGAAAGCTCCAGAAGTTTATCCTGCACCACAGGTGGCAAAGCTCTTGTTTCTGGGTTGGTGAACAGATCTCTTACCCATTGCTTTTCCGTGAGATGGGATTTTGAGGGGAAGTATGAATCAACATGATGCAGCGTTTCGGTAAGGTGTTGCGCGATCACTGCCAGCACCTGCCCCAAATCCACACTCTCATCAGCCAGAGACGACAGACAGCCGAACATGTCAAACACACCTCTATTAACTCTGTAGGTCCAGACTGAGAGCTTCTTTTTGAAAGCCATGATTTTATCATTGGCTTGAAAAATGTCACACGCTTGGCCTTGGATCAACAGGTTTAGCATATTGAAATGGTCCAGGATGTCAGAAAGATAAGCTACCTTTATAAGCCAAGACTGATCTCGCAGGTGATCGGCAAGATTAGACCGTTTATTTGTCAAGAATGCCTCATGCCTCAACTCGTACACTCTGTTCACCACTTTACCCCGTGACAGCCAACGAACCTCAGAGTGCAAGAGCAGATGAACATGATCTGCACCCATCTCATCACACAGAGCTATAAATAGATGGGAATTTGTCAAATTGGCCTTAATGAAGTTCACTATTTTGACCACTTGATTTAAAACTTCATGAAGCTCTGTGGACAGGCGTTTAGAGGCAAGTACCTCTCGATGAATAACACAGTGCGTTGCCTGCACTGATGGTGAAATGGCTTTTACCCGAGCAACAACTCTGTTGTGCCTGCCGGTTATAGCCGCTGCCCCATCTGTGCAGACACCGACGCAACGCCCCCATATCAACCCATGCCCAGAGATGTACCCATCAAGCATACGGAATATTTCTCCAGTGGTTGTGGTCCCTGGGAGCACCTTACAAAACAAAAAATCCTCATGAAACCGGCCCTCATGAGCATATCTGATGTAGACCAGAAGCATAGACAAGTTCGAGAGATCTGTGGTCTCATCCAATTGAATGGCAAACCAGTCAGATGACTTCGCCCTTTCTAAAATTTGCATTTCGATGTCTGCCGCCATATCGTGAATTCAACGACAGATTGTCTCATTTGACAGAGGAATCTCTTTTACTCTGGCTGCAGCAGCCGGACCCAACACCTCACTACAAGCAGTAACAATTCAATTCTCTGTATGTCCTGCACATATGGCATTATTGATAATAAAGTTCACTTGAAATTAACAATCGAAGGCATAATTAGCTTCTCCTCGGTTGTGAAGGGTGCCTGACATTTGGAAATGTGGTGTGAAATCATGTATGATGCCTTTGTTAGCTTTTCATTCTCGGTCAAATTACTTTTCAACACTTTAGTTTGGGTGGCCAATTCATCATGTTTTCTTCTGAAAAAATCCTCTGATTTATCCTTGAGATGCGAATGTTTAGTTTCCACATACCGGCGTAATTTGGATGGCTTCATAGCATCGTTGCTGAGCATGGTTTGGCATATAATAACAGATTGGTTTCGGGGGACAACTATCACTTGAAATAAAGCCGAATTGTATGTATGAAGGGTCATTATTGCGAGTGAATGGGCGATATTTTTTTGCCTCTGGCTCATATTGTGTATCTGCACTGTCAGATGGACGCTTTCCAAAGAAAGAGTCAAGAGTAGTTTGCTTTGAACATGCCATGATATTGCTCTCATAAAGCGTGCGCGCGAATGACTGGACTTGGGACAGAATGAATGAATAAGTGCAAATGTGCAACCTCGCGCGGGCGGGAACGCTTAACATTCTAGAATGGGGGGGGCGGGACTTATGCTACGTGGCACACAGTGACAAAAGCACTGAGAGCAGAGCCAGCCAATTGCTCTTCTACATAATCTGATTGACAGTGACCAGTAGTTTGAAATTATAATACTGACTACTAGTGCAGAGGCAGGCTTGCGGACCAACGGTAATCTTCTCACGGACCGGTACCGGTCCACGGCCCATAGATTGAGAAACATCGTAGTAAACGACCTACTGTTGGCGTCTGATCAGGGCTGTGTCTTGCTGCTTGTGTTACTTGACCTTAGTGCAGCATTTGATACCATTGATCATTCCTTTCTTTTGGATAGACTAGCAAATGTTGTGGGAGTTAAGGGAGTGGCCCTCTCCTGGCTCAGCTCTTATTTAACTGATCGCTGTCGGTGTGTTGATGTAAATAGTGATTTTTCTAGACGTACTGAGGTAAAGTTTGGTGTTCCACAAGGTGCTGTCTTGGGCCCACTGCTTTTTTCTTTATACATGTTATTTCTGGTTGATATTATTCGTAACCATGGTATTAGTTTCCACTGTTATGCTGATTACACACAGTTGTATGTTTCTGCAAAACCAGATGAGACACCAGCTTAATAGAATTGAGGAATGTGTAAAGGACATTAGACACTGCATTGTTCTCCACGGGCCCTTTTAAAGTGGCGCACCGCCACATTATAGTTCTGGCCCGCCATCCTTCCTGTGGCCAAAAAAAAAAAAAGTGACTTATCTAGATCTATCCTTGCGTTACACTACACCGCACTACATTACACTATACTGACACTTGTGGCCCTTTTCCACTACCCTTTTTCAGCTCACTTCAGCTCGCTTCAGCTCACTTCAGCCTGACACGGCTCGCGTTTCGACTACCAAAAACCAGCACGACTCAGCTTGTTTCAGCCCTGCTTAGCCCCTAAAACTCGCACCGTTTTGGAGTGGGGCAGAAGCGAGCCAAGCCGTGCCGAGTGAGGTTGGGGGCGTGAGCAGACACTCCCCTGTGCACTGATTGGTGAGGAGGAGTGTCCTCACATGCCCACACACACCCCGCGAGCGCGCTGGGATCTGTAAACACCGCAAACCCGGAAGGAGAAGAATTACGAATTACGAGAATTTCTGAAGCCTTATGCGCCTCGCCTCATCTATACGCTCTTGCCAGTATCTGTCCGCGTTGTCGGTGACAACAAGCCACAGCACCAAGACCAGCAACACTAACGACTCCATGTCCTCCATGTTTATTGTTTACTATTCGGGTCGTGAGACTACCGCTTAAAAGCTCACTGATGTCACTGTTTGCGCTGCTTAACGACATCACCTGACATCCACCCACTTTCGCTAACTCCACCCAATGTGTCCACCCACTTCCAGCCAGCACGGTTCAGCGCGGTTGTAGTCGAAATGCAACTCCAACAGCCCCGCTCAGCCCGACTCAGCACGGCACGGCTCAGCCCGACTCAGCCGCGTTTGTAGTGGAAAAGCGGCAATAGTAACGTTGGAAGCTACAAGCTGCAGCTAGCCAGCAGCTAAATAACTTTGCTGGTGTACACGCAGGTTGTTTGTAGTGTTTTCGTCTTTTCTGACCATACACAGTTACAGTAATCATATAACAGTGCGCACACACACTGGTTAAGTTCAGGTCTTTTATTTTATGTATCTGTGATTTGTGTAGGCGAAAGCTGCATTTTCCCGCTGCTTCACTGTGTTTGTTTACTGCAGGACTTCCATGTTCCTGGGTCAAAGGACCCGAACTACGGAGGCCGGGGTGGCTTTGTAGTGCCAGTCTTGGGCACGCGTACCAGCTCTTGCATGGATTGTAGTAGTTCCACCCAATTAACATTTAATTATGTGTATTGTAAAAAATGTATGCATTTATTGTAATTGGGTGTTTTGTTTATGAATGTATGGTTTATGCGATGTTGGTAATATAAAGTAATTGATATCTTCCAGTGGGTGGGGACAGGCCACTATATCTAGCCCTCTGAAAGGAGGTGGACTAGTTGGGTCATGGGCATTGTCTGTTACAGTGGGGCAAAAAAGTATTTAGTCAGTCACCAATTGTGCAAGTTCTCCCACTTAAAAAGATGAGAGAGGCCTGTAATTTTCATCATAGGTATAGAGGGATCCCGCATGACGTCACCGCGCCGCGAGATTTCGGTAGTCGCCATATTGGAAGACCAAGTACACATCTATGCAAGTACATACATGCATAAAACAAACTACACCTGAAATGTAGCCAGGGCCGGTTCTGCCCTAATCTGGACCCGGGTGCAACATCGCGCAACCCCCCCCCCCAAAAAAAAAAAAAAAAACACACCAGTCTAAATCAGGACAACCAGTGTTCGAACTACGGGGGTACTCGGGGGATCCGAAATCCCCTGAAACAGACATGAGATCCCTTGAAAACATGATTTGGGAAATGTTGGGGAGTCTCTAAAATATTGGCAAAATGATGTTTATTGACATAGCAATCGTGTGTAACGGGAAGCATTTGCATATCCGAAGTGTTGTGTTTACATCAAAGATAAAATAAACCGATATGACAACGACTGCTGCTGCCAGGTTGGTTGTTGAGTAGCCTGACCTTTTTTTTTTTTTTTCTTGCGTGTGGTATCATTGTTGACGCGAGGTTGTTTTTTGAACATGCCAATGCGGACACGATTTCCCCTGATGAGTTATGACTTCAGATGCGTGTGTGGAGGTGTGGAGTCCGCGTGATATGTGCGTAAGAGAGGCTTCTCATGTGTTTGGAGATCCGCGCTCCGAGACAAGCGCAAGCACCCCCCAGGGGAAAAAAGGGACCCCCCGAAAATATTGGCGTAGTTTGAACACTGAGGACAACCATCACATAACTATAACTATAAACATTTTAGATCAACTATTTTAACTAAATGGGCTATAATAAATAAGCCTGCAGGCAGCCACGGCGGGCTGCCTCAGAAAAGTAACCATTCAATGACACAACTGAAAGCCTGCAGCCACGGCGGGCTGCCTCAGAAAAGTAACCATTTGTCCTACCTTATAACTCGTTTTGCATTTTCTGCCTCCTTTTTTGTATTTTCGACCCTGCGTTTATTTTCTTTCCTTTTCTGAAAACCCGATTTGTGTCCAGACATTTTGTTCTGCTACCAACGAACTAACTCGTCAGGTCTCGTCTCTCGAGTCCGTGATGAAGGGCAACAATTGATACATTTTTACAAACAGCCAATAGGGAGGTTGCAACGTTCAGGCTCTCCTTTGCTCACAGACACTCAGTAATGCACTTATTCTCTGTCTCCTGGCAGAAAGCTCTTTAGTTTGCTCCCCTTGTGTCTCAATCACAGCTGGTATTCTGAAGAACGACTTCTTTTCACCTTTCCCATCAGCTTTGTTGGAACACCCTAACACAGCACAAAAGTTTACCATTGTAGGTTTATGATGAATCAAGTGCCTTGTGGGTTTAAATTCCGCGCGCTGCCATTATTTCCCCCTGATCACGAGTTTGTTGGTCTTCCAATATGGCGCAGGGTCTGTTTACTTCCAGTTTCCGGTGACGTCAGTGGGAAGGGTCTATACCTCAACTATGAGAGACAAAATGAGAAAAAAAAATCCAGAAAATCACATTGTCTGATTTTTAAAGAATTTATTTGCAAATTATGGTGGAAAATAAGTATTTGGTCAATAACAAAGGTTCATCTCAATACTTTGTTATATACCCTTTGTTGGCAATGAGAGAGGTAAAACGTTTTCTGTAAGTCTTCACAAGGTTTTCACACACTGTTGCTGGTATTTTGGCCTATTCCTCCATGCAGATCTCCTCTAGAGCAGTGATGTTTTGGGGCTGTCGCTGGGCAACACAGACTTTCAACCCCCTCCAAAGATTTTCTATGGGGTTGAGATCTGGAGACTGGCTAGGCCACTCCAGGACCTTGAAATGCTTCTTACGAAGCCACTCCTTCATTGCCCGGGCGGTGTGTTTGGGATCATTGTCATGCTGAAAGACCCAGCCACATTTCATCTTCAATGCCCTTGCTGATGGAAGGAGGTTTTCAATCAAAATCTCACGATACATGGCCCCATTCATTCTTTCCTTTACACGGATCAGTCGTCCTGGTCCCTTTGCAGAAAAACAGCCCCAAAGCATGATGTTTCCACCCCCATGCTTCACAGTAGGTATGGTGTTCTTTGGATGCAACTCAGCATTCTTTCTCCTCCAAACACGACAAGTTGAGTTTTTACCAAAAAGTTCTATTTTGGTTTCATCTGACCATATGACATTCTCCCAATCCTCTCCTGGATCATCCAAATGCTCTCTAGCAAACTTCAGATGGGCCTGGACATGTACTGGCTTAAGCAGGGGGACACATCTGGCACTGCAGGATTTGAGTCCCTGGCGGCGTAGTGTGTTACTGATGGTAGCCTTTGTTACTTTGGTCCCAGCTCTGTGCAGGTCATTCACTAGGTCCCTCCGTGTGGTTCTGGGATTTTTGCTCACCGTTCTTGTGATCATTTTGACCCCACGGGTTTCATCTGACCATATGACATTCTCCCAATCCTCTCCTGGATCATCCAAATGCTCTCTAGCAAACTTCAGATGGGCCTGGACATGTACTGGCTTAAGCAGGGGGACACGTCTGGCACTGCAGGATTTGAGTCCCTGGCGGCGTAGTGTGTTACTGATGGTAGCCTTTGTTACTTTGGTCCCAGCTCTCTGCAGGTCATTCACTAGGTCCCTCCGTGTGGTTCTGGGATTTTTGCTCACCGTTCTTGTGATCATTTTGACCCCACGGGGTGAGATCTTGCGTGGAGCCCCAGATCGAGGGAGATTATCAGTGGTCTTGTATGTCTTCCATTTTCTAATAATTGCTTCCACAGTTGATTTCTTCACACCAAGCTGCTTACCTATTGCAGATTCAGTCTTCCCAGCCTGGTGCAGGTCTACAATTTTGTTTCTGGTGTCCTTTGACAGCTCTTTGGTCTTGGCCATAGTGGAGTTTGGAGTGTGACTGTTTGAGGTTGTGGACAGGTGTCTTTTATACTGATAACGAGTTCAAACAGGTACCATTAATACAGGTAACGAGTGGAGGACAGAGGAGCCTCTTAAAGAAGTTGTTACAGGTCTGTGAGAGGCAGAAATCTTGCTTGTTTGTAGGTGACCAAATACTTATTTTACCGAGGTATTTGCCAATTAATTCATTAAAAATCCTACAATGTGATTTTCCTGGATTCTTTCCCCCCATTCTGTCTCTTATAGTTGAAGTGTACCTATGATGAAAATTACAGGCCTCTCTCATCTTTTTAAGTGGTAGAACTTGCACAATTGGTGGCTGACTAAATACTTTTTTGCCCCACTGTATGTAGTAGTCCTGTAATGTGTCTGTCATCAGGCGGTGCAAACATAGTGCAATACAGTATTCTGTTTTGTAGACACAGTTTTTTTTTTTTTTTTTAATAATTACTTGAACTTTTATTATTATAACTTATTTTGTGTTAAATTTCTGCTGCTACTTTGGGAACCCGGACCCAATAAAACATCTTGTATTAAAAGTTCTGTCTTTGGCTGTTGTCCATCATTGTCACATTTAAGAACCTATGTGACACAGATGTACGAGGGCATTCTACAGTTAATACGATATAAATTTTACAGGTGCATCAGTCTCAACTGAAATGTCACTGTAATGAGTCTCACATTGACAATAAAGATATGTACAGTAAGTGTTAATTTTTTGTAAAATTATTTTACCAATGATTTAGCATTTCCTATCCATTTATTGGCCAGTTTCACTGTCAAAAAGCCCAAAGTCCATCAGCTTCAGGGGGGCAAACCCCCACCTCCACCTTTCATTTTTGAAAAGTGGAGAACCCTGCACTGGATGCTTATTAATTTCCTTCTGCTTAAAGGGGAACTGAAGGCAATTTTTTTTTTAATTATCAAAATTCTATTTCTCATTTTATAAAATGTAGGAATGCATTTCTGACAGCTATTTTGTCACTGCTATAGCAAGTTATGAGTGTTTGAAATATGCCATGTAATATATCAGTTAGGGGTGGCACGGTACACAAAACTCACGGTTCGGTACGTACCTCGGTTCTGACCCTACGGTTCGGTACATTTTCGGTACAGTGCAGGAAAAAAAAAAACATAACCAAAAGGCTATCCTCAAAAACAGCTTTTTATTGTTTAAATCCCCAGCTGAGATAGCACCACATTGAATTGTCATATACTGATATACATGAATAGTCGTATATTGATAGGTGCATCAGTGCAACACATGACCTTTTGGGGTACTTTAACATACAATACGCACGAGTGCCTAAACACTTTTTTACATTCACATAGCTCAGTGAACATAAGTATAAGTATGAGCGCGGCACACTATCGTCCTCTTTAATCCCTCGCGCCCGAGAAGTCCATGAATCTGTGGTGAGCGCAATAGAATGGGCAGCTTTTAACCCCTGTTCCACAATTTGTCTCGTTCTGTTGTATAAGGCTGGCACTACTGATTCTCTTACATGGCTGCGGGATGGAGGAGTGTAGCAAGGTTCGAGCACATGTAATAAATATTTGAATCCCGTCTCTTCTACAGAGGAATATGGGCGCATAGCGGATGCGATGTAAATTCCAATTGCTTCGGTAAATTTTTTTTTTTTTTTGCTCTGCATGTATTTGTGTCAAGGGGCTGTTGTAAGAGATTTGGGAGACGTAATTGGACACTTTTCTTCCGTCTCGTCCCAGTGATGGGGATGTCTGGGTGGTGTCGCCAGATGTGTGTTAACATGTTTGAAGTGTTCCCACTCACGTAATGAACAGATGTTGAACAACGACGGCAGACCGTCTTTGTTTTGTCAACCACTCACTCTCCATCGCTGTTATAACTCACGGGGAACCTGAAGTTATCCCACACCACTGACTTAAATGATGATGGTGGGTCTTCTAGCTCTTCGCCACTCGCCATTGTTAGCCCTCTCTCGCAACAACAACATCCTAACAGCGGTACCTTCCCACAGACCAGAGTTTGTATTTGAAGGTGGAGTTTGTCTATGGATATGTATATGGACCAATCAGAGCTTGCAGGTGGTAGTGGTTAAATGTGTCCTGAAGGAAACTCTTGCAAAATAACAGATCCGCGTTCAGATCAGTATTAAACTTCTGTACCGTGTGTATTCTCTGTGAAAATGTGTGCACCGAACCGTGACCCCCGTACCGTGATGGTTCGGTACGAATACATATACCGTGCCAGGCCTAATATCAGTCCATATGTCAAAGCAATGGCTGTAAACGAGATTCACTGAAACCTGTGCGAAACTTTGTGGGATGGAAGTAAAACGTCCAGCGGAAATCAAAGTGACCAACATCTGCCAGTGTTGTCAAAAGACATGCTCCCTCCTTTGAATGCTGACGTAATCAAGCCAGAAGTTTTCCCTGTGTCAGAAATCGCTCCCTACTCACTTTATAGGACACTATATAGTGGGGACGCCATTTTGTAGTGCTTTCTGAAATGTTAGTGACGATTATGTGGGAAATGCGCTCGATATAAAATGTATTTATCACAAAAAACATGCATGTATTTATTATTTTGAAAACCCACCAGCCACCTGATCTGGCACGTTTTAATTGTGCGACAGTAATGAGGTCCCAGTGCAACGCACTAGTCCTTATCCTGTTGTCTTTCCAACTCTTCTAAGTTGGTTCGAAGTCATATGGAATAATCTCTGTGTCATGTATGCGAGGGAGGCGGATATATGTGCAGAAGTATACAGTTTAATAAAGTGCAGGAAAAAAAAACAATCCAAAATGACAGGCTAGATCAAAAACGAGAATACAGACAAAAAGGTCGGTTGAGGTGCAAATAGTACATCAAAGGCTAAGCCAGGACAAGAACGAGAAACTGGCACAAGGATCGTGAAACAGGAAATCAAGACAATAGGTAGAAAGGCTTGGTAATGCATATCATAATACTTTGCGATGCAAATGCATCAGCACAGTCCTTAAATAGGCAAACACACAGTTCCTTAACTGAGCTCAGGTGCACCTTATTCTTGGCGTGCTGGAGTCCACTCGGTGCGCACAGCCTGAGGCGTGCCTTCAGGTGCATGCGCCACAGCGTGCAGGACTGACACTCCATCACTGATGAAGCTGGCAAATCTCGAAATTAATCTAAATTGGAATATGGCGATCTGCCCACTGTGTAAACAGTTTTCAAAATGGCGGTGCTGACACTTCATGTTTGAAGTCTCGCACAAGTCTCGTGAGGATTGCGCAGATACTGTGACGCCTGCCGTGGACCATACAAACTACATTCAACATGGCTAAGGCGGCACGGTGGTGTAGTGGTTAGCACGGTAGCCTCACAGCAAGAAGGTTCCGGGTTCGAACCCAGCGGCTGGCGAGAGCCTTTCTCTGTGGAGTTTGCATGTTCTCCCCGTGTCTGTGTGGGTTTCCTCCGGGTGCTCTGGTTTCCCCCACAATCCAAAGACATGCAGTTAGGTTGACGTGGGGCGGCCTTTGGCTGAGGTGCCCTTGAGCATGGTACCTGACCCCTAACTACTCCCCGGGCGCTGTAGTATGGCTGACCACTGCTCTGAGTGTGTGTATGCGTGTGTTCACTGCTTCAGATGGGTTAAATGCAGAGGATGAATTTCACTGTGCTTGAAGTGTGCATGTGACAAAGGTTTCTTCTTCTAAAAACCGAAAAGGCTGATAAGTGTAATATAATCTGCCAATACCAGTCACGATATAAGGTTAATAAAACCGAAAACGTAATTGAATAACATGTTAATTAAGAAATAAAGCAAGTTTAAAAATGACTTCAGTTCCCCTTTAACTCTGACAAGATCCTAGTACTTGTACTAGGACCACATGCGGCTAGAATTTGGTTTTCTGATTACACAGTAACTCTGTATTGCCTTTTTGTTTCTTCACGTGCAGCAGTAAAAGACCTTGAGGTGATTATTGACCCCAGTCTTTAATTTGAAATTCATATTGATGATTACCCGGATAGCTTTCTTTCATCTCAGAAATATTGCTAAGATAAGAAATTTTAATGTCACTACACAATGCAGTAAAACTAGTTCATGCTTTTGTTACCTCCAGGTTGAATTATTGTACTGCCTTCCTGTCTGGATGTTCCAATAAGTGCATAAAAAACCTCCAGTTAGTTCAAAATGCAGCAGCAAGAGCCCTTACTAGAACTAGAAGATACGACCACATCACCCCTTTCTTATCCACACTGCATTGGCTCCCAATCAAATTTTGTATTGATTGGGTCATTCCATGCCAAATCAACAAGAGGTTATGCTCAATGAAATTTGGAGGGCTCAGAGATACTATTAAAAGAAGTTAATCCCCAAAACTTGAGCTTCCTATCACCAATAGTTTCAGAGATACAGGCATTTTAATTTTTCGATTTTTTTTGTTTTTTGCTCAAAACATACATATTTCAAAGTGCAATATAATCTTTATTATGCAAGATAGAAACCTAAAATTTTGCACAGAGAGACTCAATGTCTTGCACTACAGGCTTCAACTTAGAATTTCAATGGTCATTGTATATTAGATGGTGATTTTAACAAGGAAATTAAAAACACAAATTTGCATTTTTAACTAATTCTGGAAGCTTGCCTGTGGCAGTAATGCTTGCATTAAGAATGTTATTCAAATCTACACAGAAATATCTACCAATTTCAGTTTTACCAAGTCTCCACTATTCCTAGCTTGTCTGTAATAGGGTTTTGAAATTCGCCGATTTCTAAAACATGCCATTTTCAGTTGCAAGAAATCCAATGTGGGATAGCAGTTAGGAACTTGTAAATTTTTTTCAGTAATCCCCAAGACCCATATTTTATATTTCCAAATTTTTGTTCTGTGTCTCTCAAGTATTTTTAAACTACAGGGGTTTAAAAAATCCATTTTCACCAAATTTGAATTTTTGATATATTTTCATATAACTGATATTTGAGGGTTAATAAATGCTTCAATAAGGCTCAAGTAGGTTAGGAGACATGTTTCTTCCTCAATTTTCAATAAAATTTCAATTAATGCTCAGTATTAATTATTTGTAAATTGATTTTAATCTAAGACTGTGTAACATTAGCAATCAATGACCAGCTATTGTGTACCAGTCAACAGCCAGCCTCATCAATATCAACACAGCACAATAGGTGACCTTTGATACCAGAACAGGTGGCTCATATCTTAGTCTGTAAACTGTATACTTGTTTAGATAACATTATATTGCTTGGATTATATTAAATACATTGTAATAAAGAGCACTGAGAAAATTTATCAATGTTATTAACTGAATGTGTTTCTTTGCAAGGATTGGATATTTTGAATAGTTGACTAGGGAATTTAATTGTAGTTGCTTTCAATTTGAGATCAGTATAAATGAGTTTGTTCTTAGACATCTAGAAATGGCTGAACTTCCTCCCTGTTCTATAGGAATTGGACTAAAGAAAGATTCTGACTGCCATAAACTAACATACAACAGAAATTGTAAGTTACCGTATTTTCCGGACTATACGTCGCTCCGGAGTTTAAGTCGCATCAGCCAAAAAATGCATTATGAAGACGAAAAAAACATATATACGTCGCACCGGACTATAAGTCGCACTTTTTTGAAGGGTTATTCTATCCATAGAATCTGTGATTCTATCTGATAAGCGGCGCGTGGTTACTGCGCGACTGCATTGTTTATTTAATAAACGAACAGCTGAGCAGTGATAACGCGCCCTTTGCCCTGTAAGTAGCCTAGTCTGATTATTTTAAATATCTACTACTATCTTTAATACTATCACTATCGTTATTACTAATAGCCTATATTATTATTATAACTAATATTAGTAGCCTATTACTGATGCATTAATCAGTTTGCTTTTAGAATATTTTTACCGGTAGGGCTTATTATCGCCCCATGGCTCTTTCATCTTTGTTATTAAAGCTGTAGTCATCATCGAGGAGTGTCATTCTTCATTTTTGTCGAATTTTATTTCATCAAATCAGAGGTCAAGTAGGCTATAGGTATATCATCTCCAAAGACAGGTACGGTAGTAAAAACAACCATCTAGTGAAAAAAAAAACAACAACCGCTTTTAAATCCCCTACTTAAATCCTTAAAATGAGTCATTTAACTCATGTCTTGTGTGAGCTGATCTCCAATGGTGAAATAAACCGGTTGTGATGAGTACAGTCTGTTATTTTAGAAGATAAATGTAATATATAATTTAATATATAGACTAATAAAAATTAATATTTTATAATATAATATCACGACATATTACTGTCTGTAACTGTCACTAAAGCGTTTTCTAAGATCATAATGTCTGATATTATTATTATTATTATTATTATTATTATTATTATTATTTTACACACACAATAAGCGCATGTGCGTAAAGTTATAGTAAACCATCCCCCGCCTTTTTTTTTTTTTTTTTTTTTTGAGTCGCCGGACCCACCCACCTCCTGCGTTCCGGGACCTCCCACTTCACAAATTAAGCACTGCCTAAAATCACTACATAACTTATTTAAATAACTATAGGCCTATCATTAATAATAAAACACAGGTCAATCAAGTTTATCAAGCTGATGATTTCACTCCAAATCAGCAAATCCATTGAATTCCTCATCCTCGGTGTTGCTTCTGAACAACTCTGCCTCCAGCGGCAGATGAAGCGCCGTTTCCTCTTCTTCTGCGTGGCTGTCGTCAGACTCGGCATCAGCTCCAGTTATTCCGCGGTGAAAAAAAAAACCATATATACGTCGCACCGGAGTATAAGTCGCATTGCCAGCCGAACCATGAAAAAAAGTGCGACTTATAGTCCGAAAAATACGGTAAATACACTCTCTCAGTATAGTTTGGAGCAAATTTCATTAATTAAACAGAGAACTGAACTTGAGAACATTTCAAGCACAGACACAGTATGTCTGCATCATGAGAAACTGTTTCTGATGAAATATGAAGAGCTACAGAAAAGTTGTTGTGATCCATATGAAAGGCACAAGAAAAAAGTTAAAACAGAATTACGTTCAATTCTTCCTGAAACAGCAGATTCACTTTCAAAACTGATAAATAAAAATCTTAAACCTGGACAAAAATTGTGTTCTAAATGTTCAGAGAGTGAAAACATTTAAGCCAAGCAGATTCAGCAGGCTCTACAGAATCAGAACAA
This sequence comes from Neoarius graeffei, assembly GCF_027579695.1. Lineage (NCBI taxonomy): Eukaryota > Metazoa > Chordata > Actinopteri > Siluriformes > Ariidae > Neoarius > Neoarius graeffei. Next base: position 4,215,808 of record NC_083585.1, read on the forward strand.
AAGAGCATGTGTGTAGATGTGGATCCAAAATACACTGGTGAGGTAGCTGAATCACTTGACAAAAGCCTTGTGTCAATTGGTTACTCTCCACTGAAAATTGCCAAGTATAGCCGCAAACAGAAAGCTGCATATGGCAAAGCAAAGCTGCAATGAGTAGAAGAAACTTTACGTTCTAAAATGAAATTTTATTAATTAATGAAATTTGCTCCAAACTATACTGAGTGTATTTAACTTGCAACAGAAATTGTATGTTAGTTTATGGCAGTCAGAATCTTTCTTTAGTCCAATTCCTATAGAACAGGGAGGAAGTTCAGCCATTTCTAGATGTCTAAGAACAAACTCCTTTATACTGATCTCAAATTGAAAGCAACTACAATTAAATTCCCTAGTCAACTATTCAAAATATCCAATCCTTGCAAAGAAACACATTCAGTTAATAACATATTGGTAAATTTTCTCAGTGCTCTGTATTACAATGTATTTAATATAATCCAAGCAATATAATGTTATCTAAACAAGTATGCAGTTTACAGACTCTAAGATATGAGCCACCTGTTCTGGTATCAAAGGTCACCTATTGTGCTGTGTTGATATTGATGAGGCTGGCTGTTGACTGGTACACAATAGCTGGTCATTGATTGCTAATGTTACACAGTCTTAGATTAAAATCAATTTACAAATAATTAATACTGAGCATTAATTGAAATGTATTGAAAATTGAGGAAGAAACATGTCTCCTAACCTACTTGAGCCTTATTGAAGCATTTATTAACCCTCAAATATCAGTTATATGAAAATATATCAAAAATTCAAATTTGGTGAAAATGGATTTTTTAAACCCCTGTAGTTTAAAAATACTTGAGACACACAGAACAAAAATTTGGAAATATAAAATATGGGTCTTGGGGATTACTGAAAAAAATTTACAAGTTCCTAACTGCTATCCCACATTGGATTTCTTGCAACTGAAAATGGCATGTTTTAGAAATCGGTGAATTTCAAAACCCTATTACAGACAAGCTAGGAATAGTGGAGACTTGGTAAAACTGAAATTGGTAGATATTTCTGTGTAGATTTGAATAACATTCTTAGTTTAAGCATTACTGCCACAGGCAAGCTTCCAGAATGAATTAAAAATGCAAAAAATGCAAATTTGTGTTTTTAATTTCCTTGTTAAAATCACCATCTAATATACAATGACCATTGAAATTCTAAGTTGAAGCTTGTAGTGCAAGACATTGAGTCTCTCTGTGCAAAATTTTAGGTTTCTATCTTGCATAATAAAGATTATATTACACTTTGAAATATGTATGTTTTGAGCAAAATGCAAAAAAATCGAAAAATTCAAATGCCTGTATCTCTGAAACCGTTGGAGATAGGAATCTCAAATTTTGGGGATTAACTTCTTTTAATAGTATCTCTGATCCCTCCAACTTTCATTGAAATCTGAGATGGTCGAGCATAAACTTGTCAGATATTTGTTGATTTGGCATGGAATGACCCGATTATAAAATGCTACTATTGACCTTTAAAGCACTGAATAGTCTCGCACCACAGTACCTGAGCGAACTTCTGGTCCTTTATGACCCGCCACATCTACTTGGATCAAAAGGTGCAGACTATCTGCTGGTACCTCATTATAGTGAACTTCACATTTCACACTTGGAAGGCTGTTCCATAACTGTGGGGCTTTGTAAGAAAAGGCTCTGCTACATCAGAGGGCAGAGCTACATCAGGGGGCAGAGCCTTTTCTTACAAAGCTCTACAGTTATGGAACAGCCTTCCAAGTAGTGTTCAGGAATCAGACTCAGTCTCAGTGTTTAAGTCTCAGCTGAAAACATATCTGTTTAGTCAACCCTTTTGTTAATGGTGTTTGAGGTAAAGGAGTAGATCTGGAGGGTCCTCAGACATGGTGTTTTGATAAACTGGGATGCTTGGATGTTGTCAGTACCCCACTCACTTGCTCACTCGAGTTTGTTGACGGTGTAGTGGTTGGCTGCTTTATGTCCCCGGCAGGGCTCTACAGTGCACACATTTCACTCGCATTTGCGAGCGAATTTTTCGGCATGTGAAAGACGAAAAAAAACACGCGCGTTCGTGCGAGGGCTTCTTGCGGCCGACAATTTAGGAAAGCACTGAGCACAGACGCGACGAGTTTAACATTCTAAAATGTATCAAACGTTAAACTGCAAAGTATGTAAATCCAGCGCTGGATAGCCTACCTAATATCAATTTATACACTCGAGACAAGAAAATTACATCAGTGTGTTCATCAGAGCCTTGTAGTGCTCAGTGTGAAAGAATTTTGTGAATATCTCCTTCCGTTTTCGTGTAAATCCCTGTTGTTTGGAGGGAGCACTCTGAGAAAATCCTTCACTTTCTGTGTGACACTGTGTCTGTGCTCAGCGCGTGGGTGGGGGAGGGGCTGCTCCCTCCCTCTCTCTCTCTCACTCACTCACTCTCACACACACACACACACACACACACACAGGAGGGAGGGGCTGCTCCCTCTCGGAGAGAGACAGCCTTGTAGCTTCATGGAAGGGTAACGAGTAACGGCCTGTATTGGTGTGTGTGTGTTCTGCCTGCGCCTTGCTCCCTGTCTGTAGTTGCGTGCATTGCCTCTGTCTTGCACTGTGGTGGTTCCCACGGTAGCCGGGGGGGGAGTGAAAAAGTTAAATTTTTTTTGCCGTTCTGCCATGCTAGTGCGTTTTACCGGGACATGAGATTTCAGCATTTTTATGCCGCTTTTCCACTACAAACGCGGCTGAGCCGTGCCGTGCTGAGTTGGGCTGAGTCGAGCTGAGCGGGGCTGTTGGAGTTGCATTTCGACTACAACCGCGCTGAACCGTGCTGGCTGGAAGTGTGTGGACACATTGGGTGGAGTTAGCGAAAGTGGGTGGACGTCAGGTGATGTCGTTAAGCAGCGCAAACAGTGACATCAGTGATCTTTTAAGTGGTAGTCTCACGACCCGAATAGTAAACAATAAACATGGAGGACATGGAGTCGTTAGTGTTGCTGGTCTTGGTGCTGTGGCTTGTTGTCACCGACAACGCGAACAGATACTGGCAAGAGCGTATAGATGAGGCGAGGCGCATAAGGCTTCAGAAATTCTCGTAATTCGTAATTCTTCTCCTTCCGGGTTTGCGGTGTTTACAGATCCCAGCGTGCTCGCGGGGCGTGTGTGGGCATGTGAGGACACTCCTCCTCACCAATCAGTGCACAGGGGAGTGTCTGCTCACGCCCCCAGCCTCACTCAGCTCGCTTTGGCTCGCTTCAGCCTCACTCCAAAACGGTGCGAGTTTTAGGGGCTAAGCAGGGCTGAAGCGAGCTGAGTCGTGCTGTTTTTTGGTAGTCGAAACGCGAGCCGTGTCGGGCTGAAGTGAGCTGAAAAAGGGTAGTGGAAAAGGGCCATTATTCTTCTCGGTCTGTAGCTTGAATAAGTTTAGGCTACTGAATAACACTTTCAGTTAAAGTTGAGTCTGGTGCTTTTGTGCTGACACTACAATAGCCTACTATCACAATAAATATCCCCCGTAACATTTCCCGTTTTCTACTCATCTTTCTGTGATTGCCCCTCTTTCCCACGGTTGTATGTTGTGGGTGTGGCATTAGGTGGGAAAAGTGCTTTTTAGGGATTCATCAGATCATTCAACTGAGAGATAACTGAGAGCTGGTTCGGACCGAGCTGAGAAATATATTCGCTATGTAGAGAATAACGGCGTTTTTTAAAAGCAGTGATGGTGGAAACAAGAATAAAAGAACGGACGAGGAAGAAAGTGTAGTGAAGAAAGCTAGAATGACGGGAGAAGGTGCAGGGAAAATTATATAATGAGATGGAAAGCACACACCCCAGTGCAAACATTTAGATGGGAACATACAACACAGCAGAAAAACAAATAATATACAGTATATACAAATGGTGCATGTCACAACACAGCAGAAAAACAAAGAATATATATACAACTGGGCATGTTGAGTTGCAGATGTTAATTGCACATTAGTTATAGAAACTCATGCCGCTTTTCCACTACAAACGCGGCTGAGTCGGGCTGAGCCGTGCCGTGCTGAGCTGGGCTGTTGGAGTTGCATTTCGACTACAACCGCGCTGAACCGTGCTGGCTGGAAGTGGGTGGACACATTGGGTGGAGTTAGAAGAAAGTGGGTGGACATCAGGTGATGTCGTTAAGCAGCGCAAACAGTGACATCAGTGATCTTTTAAGCGGTAGTCTCACGACCCGAATAGTAAACAATAAACATGGAGGACATGGAGTCGTTAGTGTTGCTGGTCTTGGTGCTGTGGCTTGTTGTCACCGACACCGCGGACAGATACTGGCAAGAGCGTATAGATGAGGCGAGGTGCATAAGGCTTCAGAAATTCTCGTAATTCGTAATTCTTCTCCTTCTTCCGGGTTTACGGTGTTTACAGATCCCAGCGTGCTCGCGGGGCGTGTGTGGGCATGTGAGGACACTCCTCCTCACCAATCAGTGCACAGGGGAGTGTCTGCTCACGCCCCCAGCCTCACTCAGCTCGCTTTGGCTCGCTTCAGCCTCACTCCAAAACGGTGCGAGTTTTAGGGGCTAAGCAGGGCTGAAGCGAGCTGAGTCGTGCTGTTTTTTGGTAGTCGAAACGCGAGCCGTGTCGGGCTGAAGTGAGCTGAAAAAGGGTAGTGGAAAAGGGCCATTATTCTTCTCGGTCTGTAGCTTGAATAAGTTTAGGCTACTGAATAACACTTTCAGTTAAAGTTGAGTCTGGTGCTTTTGTGCTGACACTACAATAGCCTACTATCACAATAAATATCCCCCGTAACATTTCCCGTTTTCTACTCATCTTTCTGTGATTGCCCCTCTTTCCCACGGTTGTATGTTGTGGGTGTGGCATTAGGTGGGAAAAGTGCTTTTTAGGGATTCATCAGATCATTCAACTGAGAGATAACTGAGAGCTGGTTCGGACCGAGCTGAGAAATATATTCGCTATGTAGAGAATAACGGCGTTTTTTAAAAGCAGTGATGGTGGAAACAAGAATAAAAGAACGGACGAGGAAGAAAGTGTAGTGAAGAAAGCTAGAATGACGGGAGAAGGTGCGGGGAAAATTATATAATGAGATGGAAAGCACACACCCCAGTGCAAACATTTAGATGGGAACATACAACACAGCAGAAAAACAAATAATATACAGTATATACAAATGGTGCATGTCACAACACAGCAGAAAAACAAAGAATATATATACAACTGGGCATGTTGAGTTGCAGATGTTAATTGCACATTAGTTATAGAAACTCATGCCGCTTTTCCACTACAAACGCGGCTGAGTCGGGCTGAGCCGTGCCGTGCTGAGCTGGGCTGTTGGAGTTGCATTTCGACTACAACCGCGCTGAACCGTGCTGGCTGGAAGTGGGTGGACACATTGGGTGGAGTTAGCGAAAGTGGGTGGACATCAGGTGATGTCGTTAAGCAGCGCAAACAGTGACATCAGTGATCTTTTAAGCGGTAGTCTCACGACCCGAATAGTAAACAATAAACATGGAGGACATGGAGTCGTTAGTGTTGCTGGTCTTGGTGCTGTGGCTTGTTGTCACCGACACCGCGGACAGATACTGGCAAGAGCGTATAGATGAGGCGAGGTGCATAAGGCTTCAGAAATTCTCGTAATTCGTAATTCTTCTCCTTCTTCCGGGTTTACGGTGTTTACAGATCCCAGCGTGCTCGCGGGGCGTGTGTGGGCATGTGAGGACACTCCTCCTCACCAATCAGTGCACAGGGGAGTGTCTGCTCACGCCCCCAACCTCACTCGGCTCGCTTTGGCTCGCTTCAGCCCTACTCCAAAACGGTGCGAGTTTTGGGGGCTAAGCAGGGCTGAAGCGAGCTGAGTCGTGCTGGTTTTTGATAGTCGAAACGCGAGCCGTGTCGGGCTGAAGTGAGCTGAAGCGAGCTGAAGTGAGCTGAAAAAGGGTAGTGGAAAAGGGCCATCAGTTCAGCTACAAAACTCAGGATATTGCACTGTATTTGGTATTGTATTGGGTATGGATGTAAAACTGTAGAAATATAAATAAAATGTACAAAAGCTATAAAAACTAAAAAGTTGCTCTGTGAGGTTGCACTGTAATAAGTATTGCACTGTATCAGGTAAGCGTGAGAATATTGTCCTTTTAGGTCCTTGTTGGTGCATTGTTGCACCTGCCAGAAGTGGCATCAGTCAGTGCATGTAATTAGCCTTTTTCACATTACGTCACTTGCAGAAGAACCTCACATCCGTTTTCAGCCTTTTGAATGGAAGAAGAAGCGGCATGCTAATCTGCTGGCTAACAAGTAGCAACCATAGAAAGTCAGTAAACTTCCTTTCCAAAATATGGCAGATAGGTGACTGGAATGGTCGCTAACAATATGTAATGATAAACAACAATGCGCAATATTATTATCAGTCTTATCTGTGAATGACAGTTTTGTTAACATATGTTGCTGCCGTATACCTCTTCTTCCATTCAAAAGGCTGAAAACGGATATGAGTTCCCCTGCAAGTGACGTAATGTGAAAAAGGCTAATTGTTCAAGGTGGTTATGGCCTGTGGGGAAAAAACTGTTTTTGAGTCCGTTGGTCCTTGCTTTGATACACCTGTAACGCCTGCCTGAGGGCAGCAAGTCAAAGAACTCAGAGCCAGGGTGGGAGCTGTCCTTGATGATGATGTTAGCTCTGCTGAGCTCTGCTCTCTGTTTAGCTACTGTTTGTTCATTCATTCAGTTGTTTATTTGTTTGTTCATTCATTCGTTCATTCATTCATTCATTCTCAATTGAATTTTGCGTTTTATGTGTTGGTGTGTCTAAGGTTTGCGCTGCAATAAACCTTTAAAATGAAAACCTGCTTGTGCCCCCATTTTTTTTTCCCTGTGCTCCTAAAATTTTTAACTTAGGAGCACGTGTGCTCCTGAAAAAAAAAAAAGTTAGTGTAGAGCCCTGGCTGGAAACCTCATGTAGGATACATATGAGCAAAACTGGCAAAGTGCTCGGCAATTCTGTGGAAAACAAAACATATTCTTGATTGCAAATCTTTGCGTACTCTATATTACTCGTTATTTTTGCCATATCTGACTTATTGTGTCGAAGTCTGGGGAATCACCTACAAAACCACTCTGCAGCCAATATGTACAATACAGAAAAGAGCAATAAGGACAATAAACAAAACGGGATACAGAGAACACACACACACTATTCATAAAATCACACGTTGAAATTTATGGATCTGGTCAAATTCAGAACAGCACAAATAATGTACAAAGTGAGAAATAATCTATTGCCAAAAAATATACAAGGAATGTTTAGTGAAAGAGAGGGGGGATATAATCTAAAAAAACCTAAATTTTAAAAAACCGAAGGTTCGAACAAATATAAAAAGCATGTGCGTATCGAGCTGTGGGGTGACTTTATGGAACAGACTGGAGACAGAAATAAAGCAAAGTGCAAATATAAATCTGTTTTTAAACAAGTACATGGAAGAGGAAGTATGTTAACGGGGGATGATGAGGGATAAATCTATAAATAGAATAGGGTTGATTTGTTATATTAGAACTAACTTAGTATATGGTATATGTGGTATATATTTATTTACGGGGATAGTTTATATATTTATATTTACAGGGATAGGTATGTAGTATATATTTATTTTTGTAATTATATATTTATATAGATATTTATGTAGAGTATATATGGTATATAATATATATTTTTGTAATTATATATTTATATAGATATTTATGAAGTGTATATATGGTATGGTGTGTGTGTGTATATGTATGTGTATATATATATATATATATATATATATATATATATATATATATATATATATATATAATTTTTTTTTTTGTAGTTATATATTTATATAGATATTCATGAAGTGTATATATTTTATAGGTGTATTAATGTAGTTAGGATTTCGGGGTAGTTAAGAAGGGGTGGGAAATTAAAAAAAAGTATTGTACTTCTTCCCACTCCTTTTTCGAACAATGTGCGGTGTTTTGTAATGTCTTAGCTCTTTATTTTATTTTTTTAATTTCTCGTTTTCTTTCTTTTGCATGTACAAATAGTTACATTTTTTATACATGTTCGAAAATAAATAAATTCATTCAACCTAACCTGCATGTCTTTGGACTGTGGGGGAAACTGGAGCACCCGGAGGAAACCCACGCGGAGAACATGCAAACTCCGCACAGAAAGGCCGTCGCCGGCCACGAGGCTCGAACCCGGACCTTCTTTCTGTGATGCGACAGCGCTAACCACTACACCACCGTGCCACCCTATATTTAATATGACAACTTTAAATCAGGCCATCCTTAAAAAAAAAAATCCGTTTCCTGTCCACCGGGTGAGCAAAAAAATTTTCAGTCGGGAGGGAGGGACTTATTTTATTTATTTATTTATTTTTATATATGGATGGATAAGAAATTGCAATTCTGTTTGCTTTTTCTTTCAGTACTTTTTTATTACAAAAGCAGACACATTTAATAAAATGACAGTTTAATCAACTGAAACTTGTACAACAACTTTAAGTTAGCATTTTAAATGCTGACTGCAACATTTGCAAAACTTTTACAAAGGTACTTAAAATGTCCGACACACGGACTTTTTGTAGTTCTAAATCGACCGTTAGGCCTAGTTCGGATGAAATTACACTATTAAAATTATCACGGAATGATTTGTTTTTCTGAATCTTTACTATTTTGTTGTTTGCTAGAATACCATTTTGCGATTTCACACTTAAGCAAAATTGAAAACTCCGGCTCTCCTTCCTTCATGGTGGCTGCCATTTTTTTGTGCCGCACGGCGCATGCGCAGAGCTGATTCAGTTCAGAGTGTGCGCACACTTGGCGGAGCCAGTAGTGTGTCGGGGCCATCGGAGGGAACAGAAGCAGAAAGAACACTTATTTTGTCTCCGGTAAACCAGCCTTCTCTTGTTCAATTATGTGCTGGCATCAAAAGACACCGTTGGTTGTAAATGAAACCAAACGGAGTCGTTGGAGTGTATTTTCATACACAAATGGAGAAATGTTCGCTGAGTGTTTAATTGTGTAGCCACCACTGCAGACTGTTGTCGTTGTTAATTCATAGCATGCTCAGCTGCGTGAATGTGTCATGCACCGAAAATAAGAGATTTACAAGCCAGGAATGCCTCATGATGCAATACGCAAGAAAAGAAAGAAGATTTGCTGCCATTTTACTTTGTATTTGAGTAAAGTGAATACATAAATGGTCTGTGGAAAATACATTTAATCCTGGGAGCTGCATGCACAGGAGTTTATTTTGTGTTTACTCCACCCCCCCCGGCTGGCTACTTATTTGTCATGGCTGGCTAGTATGAGCCTTAGTGGAAAGCCCTGGGAATGCGTAAATGTCAAGTTCGATTTTAGATTTACGAACCCGAAAAAAAATGTCGAAAAACCGGCATTAAAAAAAAAATTTCGACCGCACAAACGGCACTCACCCGGCCGGTGGACCGGAAACAGAACATTTTTTAAAATAATGGCCTCATGCAATCTCTCGGAGTTGGTGCACTTGTGGGTCTGAAATGTTACTGAATAAGTAAATGTCTTTCCACACTGTGAGCAGTGAATTGGCTTCTCTCCTGTGAGAATGTGCTGGTGTTTTTGGAGATTACTGTGAGAGGAACTCTGTCCACACTGTGGGTAGTGATGCGTGTTGGAGCCAGTATTAACCATTTGTGTGTGTGCACCCTCTACAGGCCTGGAGGGTATTGTGTTCAGGGGGATGATAAATACCTGGCCAGGAAAGGACCAGGTGTGGCTGATTGGAGGCAACAGTTCCTTATGTCTGTCTCCTGCTGTTTACCCTCTTGTAGGGGTGTAATGATGCATGTATTCGTACTGGCCTGTTTCGGTTCAGGACTTTCAGGATGGTGCAGATGTGTACCAAATGCAATCTTTAACATAATTTAACTGTAATGCATAACATGAATTCAATAAGTTTGAAGTTTTTCATATTAATTGTCCAGGTTTTTGTGTTATGCCTAGATAATCATTATAAATAACGCTGCCGCCTCCTCTGCCAGTTAGGTGAAGCTGGTGTATATAACAGGAGGACTAGGTTCCTTTAATGCTACAGACTCATTTGGTTTAATCCATGTTTCTGTTAAACACAGTACATTAAACTTCTCATCTGTAATAAGTTCATTAACAGTTAATGCTTCAGACATGAGAGCTAATATTTAATAATTCTAATAGTTCTTCTTTAGATCAAAGGTGCTGGCAGCGGCTGTACAGTCAGTATGATTTAATTTTATATTGATTAGATTACTAGAACAAACTGAGTATTTAAACTTTTTTGTATAGCTTGGGGAACAGATACAGTCTTGATGTAGTGGACCCTGAGTAACGACTCTGTGCAGGTAGCAGATAGTCGGTTTAGCCTGTTCGTCTGCTCCCTGGCCTTGGCTCTGGATTGTCACAGATTAACTAGGCCTTTTCTATGAGCGATGCTGCGAGAAATGAGAGCAGCACCTTCCCGAGTGGGATGGATACCATACCGTCCCGCCCTAACAGATTTGTTGTTTGATCTTTAGCTGTGTGAGGACATGAAAACCAAGACATCCACGGCTGGAGGGACGTCAGAGGTCCCTGTGAAGAAAGAGGAGACACTGGAGCTGAAAATCTACAACCATAGAGACGATCTCAACAACCCACCTGAAGGTCTCTCTGTTAAAGTGGAAGATCTTGACAATAAAGACTACCTCTGTAAGACATCAGGCCACTCTGGTGCTCAGTAACACTCACTGTTTGTTTATTCTTTACCCTACATGCTATCTGGTGTACTAAAAGTGCAATACAGTACATTTGGGATGTAGCCTCAGTCTCGGACTATTTAATCAACACGTGACAAATTGATATTTTTATTGATACACTATAAACAATTCACATTTTAATATGGTAGCAAGGATTTTGTTTATTTACTTATTTAAAATACATTAGTCATTTACAAATTGATGTTAACCTGAATAAAAAAGTGTGGAGTAACACATGATGGGTCATGCTGTTAGATATAAATCTATGCCGGGGGATATAGAAATGGGTTCTGTCCGTCCAGTCACGTTTTCGTTTCCAGGCTATATCTTTTTAAAACTACTGAAAATCTTCATGAAACTTTGTATACATATCAAGCCACATGTGAGGTGGTCCCTTTTGCTATTTTGGATTTTTGAAAAAAGTATTTTTCAGATTTTTACATAAAAAAAATAGATTTTGACTTAGTTTCGAAGAGCAATGTTTGTTTCTGGAGCATGTATCCAAAACTATTCATGATGCAGATTTGAAACTTGGTATACATGTTAACAAGATGATGTCGATGTGCCTTTTCAGCTTAAGAAATTTTAATTTTTCATGTTACCATGGAAAAATTTTTTAGACTTGGTCTCTCAAGTTAGTCTTAGGGGAAGGTTTTGTTTCCGGAGCAGAACTTGAAAACTACGAGTGGTATGATCTTAAAAGTTGGTATATGTGTTGATTTAAGTAATGTTTTATTAAGTATTAGGTAGTGCCTTTTGATACTAAGAAAATGTGAGAAATTTTAATTTTTAGCTCACCCGGATCAAAGGTCCGGTAGGCTTATGCCATGGGCTGCTGAGGTCAGTGTAAAGAGGCAGGGTTTGTTTCCTGCAGCAGAACTTGAAAAATGTGATGCATAATATCTTGAAACTTGGTATGTAGTTGGTATATACAGTGGTGCTTGAAAGTTTGTGAACCCTTTAGAATTTTCTCCATTTCTGCATAAATATGACCTAAAACAACATCAGATTTTCACACAAGTCCAAAAAATAGATAAAGAGAATCCAGTTAAACAAATGAGACAAAAATATTATACTTGGCCATTTATTTATTGAGGAAAATGATCCAATATTACATATCTGTGAGTGGCAAAAGTATGTGAACCTCTAGGATTAGCAGTTAATTTGAAGGTGAAATTAGTCAGGTGTTTTCAATCAATTGGATGACAATCAGGTGTGAGTGGACACCCTGTTTTATTTAAAGAACAAGGATCTATCAAAGTCTGATTTTCACAACACATGGAAGTGTATCATGGCACGAACAAAGGAGATTTCTGAGGTCCTCAGAAAAAGTGTTGTTGATGCTCATCAGGCTGGAAAAAGTTACAAAACCATCTCTAAAGAGTTTGGACTCCTCCAATCCTCAGTCATACAGATTATGTACAAATGGAGGATATTCAAGACCATTGTTACCCTCCCCAAGAGTGGTCGACCAACAAAGATCACTCCAAGAGCAAGGCATGTAATAGTTGGCGAGGTCACAAAGGACCCCAGGGTAACTTCTAAGCAACTGAAGGCCATTGGCTAATGTTAATGTTCATGAATCCACCATCAGGAGAACACTTGAACAACAATGGTGTGCATGGCAGGGTTGCAAGGAGAAAGCCACTGCTCTCCAAAAAGAACATTGCTGCTCATCTGTAGTTTGCTAAAGATCACATGGACAAGCCAGAAGGCTATGGACCCTTTTCACGTGACGTCACGACAAACGCGGCCGCCATTTTGGACGTGTACTACCAGTAGTTTACCACAGCCAACATTGAGGAACGGCAGCAAAGAAAGTTTTTACTTTCAGCAAGACTTCCATTATGCCACTATATTGTTGTGCACCTGGATGTAGTAACCATCAACAAACAAGGCAAGGTTTATCATTTTATCGGATCCCGACGGAGAAGATGGATAGCGGCCATTAACAGATTGGCAGCCCTCGGCATACCAACGCTTGTGTAGTGACCACTTTGTTGGAGGTAAGACGAATAAAATTAGCCAGAAAAGGCATTACATTGCTGTTAACATTCTGTGGCGGCGAGTGTGTAACCAAATAGGCTAAAATAACCCATTGTAACCTCTTTGTTCTTCTGTAGTAGCTATTGTTGACTAGCTAATGTCAACAAGTAGCTGGTATGTTACTGTAGCAATGTTTACGTTCAGTCATTTGGATGACTGTTAAAACCTTTCAGTCTCAAGTTTTTCCTTTACTGTATTTACTAGTTTACTGTAATTATGATCCGGCAGCTATTTACACTGGATCCAGTATAAATAGCTGTCGGAGCCAACGTCCGAGGTTCCGGAGCGCGCTCCGGCTTGCTGTCCCTCAAATTAAGCAGCGCGTGCCGGCTTGCTCCAGGAGTGCTCCGGCCGAGGTTCCCTTCAAATTAAGCAGCGCGCGCCGGCTTGCTCTCCCTCAAATTAAGTAGCGCGTGCCGGCTTGCTCCCGGAGTGCTCCGGCCGAGGTTCCCCTCAAATTAAGCAGTGCACGCTGGCTTGCTCTCCCTCAAATTAAGCAGTGCGCGCCGGCTTGCTCCCGGAGTGCTCCGGCCGAGGTTCCCCTCAAATTAAGCAGCGCGCTCCGGCTTGCTCCAGGAGTGCTCCGGCCGAGGTTCCGGAGCACACTCCGGCCGAGGTTGCCCTCAAATTAAGCAGCGCGCTCCGGCTTGCTCCGGAGCAAGCCAGAGCGCGCTCCGTAACCTCGGCCGGAGCACTCCTGGAGCAAGCCGGAGCGTGCTCCGGAACCTCGGACGTTGGCGTGTATGGCGATGGGTTTTTAACGACATAGGTATACAGATCATGTGGGCCGAAGTCAGGTAAAGACGAGGGCTTCGTGTACTTCCGTACGTCAGTGAACAATCCTGGTGGAAGCAGGTAAACGTCGTTCTCTAAGCCTGCTAACCTCAATTTTTGCAAATATCTCCCTCTGCTCGCCCTGTAAATGCCCTACGTCGCTGGATAGTGAAGGTGTTTTCTGCATCTCGCTCCTTTTTCTTTTATGTTTTTCGTTTGTCGCCTTCCTCGCATTCAAACTGATTCGAGCCGAAGTCCACTACATGTCCAAAATGGCGGTCGCGTTTACGAAGGTCACGTGACAAAGGGTCTATAGATAGTTTTCACATGACGTCACAGAGTCGGGGATTCCCTGGTGGCGTCCATCTTGGAGGGCTAGCTTACCGTACGGGTCACTGAGCACACATTGTAGCGCGCGAGTTACATTCATTTATATATTATTTACATTTATAGTTACATTACTACTATTTAAAGCTAGCAATGGTGCACACCTGTTGTATTCACGGCTGTCGTAATAGGTCAGATGATGAAGTCAAGCAGAGCTTTTATGGAATTCCCACTGTACGGGAGCACAAAGGCAAGCAAACAAACTCAGCATACAAAGGAGAAATCTATGGCTTGCGAAAATCAACCGCAAGGATTATCAGCCTTCCAAACACAGCAAAGTCTGCTCCGATCATTTTATAAGTGGTAAGTTGTTTAAATAAACAATCAATTGTGTTTAAGTTTGTTTTTGGAAACCAAAACATCATGTGAACAATCTCTGGAGAATGCCTAACTGGAACCGCTGAGTGTACATTTACATTGTAATGTACACTTAATATCGCTCATTTGTCACGTTTCTATTTGAAACTTGTCACTTCACTCACGCAAGGGTCATTTTTGAAAAACATTTTAGGTCTATTCTGTATGATTTTCATTTGTGTTTGGGACGCAAACAGCGCGCCTTTTGGCGGATGCCGCCTGAATCGCGCAGATTCTTTTTTTTTTTTGGGGGGGGGGGGGGGGCGTTGGAGTGTCTGATTTATAATTTCAAAGTAAATTCTGTATTAAAATTACTAAATAAGCAAATCCGTTACAGTCCATGAAACAGGAAGTATAAGGATAAGAAAAAAAACAGTTTAAATCGGGAAGCTGCGCACATTTATGCAGCCTGAGCGGTGTGCAGGACTGCGCAAATGTGCGCAGCTTCCCGATTTAAACTGTTTTTTTCTCATCCTTATACTTCCTGTTTCATGGACTGTAACGGATTTGCTTATTTAGTAATTTTAATGCAGAATTTACTTTGAAATTACAATCAGACACTCCCAACACCCCCCCTAAAAAAAAAAAAAACCCGGATCTGCACGATTCAGGCGGCATCCGCCAAAATGCGTGCTGTGAATATATAAAGTTGTATATATCAGACAGCCTTTAAAGTTTGATGAAGTCAGTTTCAGGCTTTGGAGCAGGCTTTGGCAGTTTCAGGCTTTGGCAGCCTCAGGCTTTGGCAGCCCTGCATAGTCACTTGAAAATGCATCTTTGTCCACTTCGTAGGGGTCAATTCCCCCAATCAAGGCCAGTTTAGCTGCATACCGTTGTCGTGAGATGTCGTCTAATGTATCTATATACTTCTGTTTGCTTGATTTTGCCAACATTGATCTTTATTTTAGAAAACTGACTATATAACTTCATAAATTCGTCCGAGATAACGTAGCCGGTAGTGGCGATGGTCTGTTTTGTTTGCCCTCCAAGATGGCAGCTGGGGGGCGTTCCCTGGAATGCCGTGACGTCAGTGAAAACTATCTATTGGAAAAATGTTTTGTGGAAGGATGAGACTAAAATAGAACTTTTTGGTTTAAATCAGAAGCGTTATGTTTGAAGAAAGGAAAACACTGCATTCCAGCATAAGAACCTTATCCCATCTGTGAAACATGGTGGTAGTAGTATCATGGTTTGGGCCTGTTTTGCTGCGTCTGGGCCAGAATGGCTTGCCATCATTTGATGGAACAATGAATTCTGAATTATACCAGTGAATTCTAAAGGAAAATGTCAGGACATCTGTCCATGAATTGAATCTCCAGAGAAGGTGGGGCATGCAGCAAAACAACGACCCTAAGCACACAAGTCGTTCTACCAAAGAATGGTTAAGGGCAATTCCATGTAAATGTCAACCTCACCATGCAAAAATAAAGCAACATGTAATACATCAAAACCACTCCCAGAGATATCACCTAGGCCTGTATTTTACAGATGTGAATAAGTTGAACCAATTTGTAACCAAACTAATATGTCACAGTCAGTCTTTCTTTCTTATAATGTAAAACCCAAGCTAAAATCAACTTTGATCATGTACAATTCTATATTATTGCCACAAGCCACAGAAATGTATGCTAAAATCCACAAAACAGCAAAACAATAGCCATCCTAAATATTATTTAAGAACTTTGATAGTTTTAGCTGATATTTAGAGAGTTTTTCAAAGGGTTATGGTGGTTAAATTGCTGATTTTCTAAACATATGCCATGTCTATTTCAGACGCGTCACATCCATAACGGAATTTCGTCACATCCATAACGCTGACTTTTCCTTTCGAAACTCTGCATGAAATACAAAATATTTTAAACAAAGATTTTTTTAATATTCACCTTGGACCCCTCTATCAAATGGATATCTCCATTTCGACATTAGGTTTACAATTTCACAGAGTTTGATAAAAATGTACAGTCACCCAAGAAAAGTGATACTTTTTCTGTCACATCCATAACGCATCTTTTATTGGCATTTTCTGGCATGCCCTAGATGTACTATGGGAATTGTTCTTGTTCTATCACTTCTCCAGTATGGTACAGCCTTAAAATATGCAACACCTGTTTAAATACTGGGAGACAATAAAACATGCACTGGGTCATTTGTTGCCATTTTGAGTTCAAGTGTCACATCCATAACGCTGGAATTGTTCTTAAATAAGAATAAATTTAATGTTTTGGAATATCCATGTCAATGTCCTGACCTTAATCCAACCAAAATGTTGTGGAAGGACCTGAAGCGAGCAGTTTATGTGAGGAAACCCACCAACATCCCAGAGTTGAAGCTGTTCTGTACGGAGGAACTGGCTAAAATTCCTCCAAGCCGGTGTGCAGGACTGATCAACAGTTACCGCAAACGTTAGGTGCAGTTATTGCTGCACAAGGGGGTTACACCAGATACTGAAAGCAAAGGTTCACATACTTTTGCCACTCACAGATATGTAATATTGGATCATTTTCCTCAATAAATAAATGACCAAGTATAATATTTTTGTCTCATTTGTTTACCTGGGTTCTCTTTATCCACTTTTAGGACTTGTGTGAAAATCTGATGATGTTTTAGGTCATATTTATGCAGAAATGGAGAAAATTCTAAAAGGTTCACAAACTTTCAAGCACCACTGTAGGGTGGGGGATATAGATGACTCTCGTCTTGTTTATTTTCATATGACAGCAAGGCCCAAAGTGTATTATTCCCCTCATACCACAGTGGTTTGCTTACAATTACAATTTTTAATTTATGAATGAATGATACATTGCATGTTTTATTTGTTTGTTTACATAGAATGTCATTCTCTCCAGCTGAGAATATTCTGAGACAAAAAAAACGTGGGATGTTGTGTGACTGAGAAACCAGAAAGCACAAACTCCTCTGTCCTGAAGACGCCTCCATCTTGCGAAACTTACTGACTGATACCTGGGTCCCCTTCCATAAATGCTAAATAAATGTGTCTTAATGTCTTCACCACATTAGAAGACTAAGTTTGTTTGTTTTTTTTTTTCCTCCCCCCACCCATTTTCTCCCCATTGTGGTCACCTGCTAGTATCCATCCACCAGCCAGGTCTCTCTAACCATGTGAGTGAAGGCTAACACATGCTTCCTCCAAGACATGTAAAGCCATCAACCTCCTCTTTTCCAAATGCAGCTCATGCTGCGTCACAGGATAGCAAAACACACCCGGAGGATAGTGCCATGTGCTCTCTTTCCCACATGCATGAGCTCACAGAAGACCCCAGTTGGCTGTGATTAATAAGGGACAGAGAGTATGCCCCTGGAATGGGATGCTCAATCAGCACAGATGGGTGTGATGGACAGGAGTCCAAATATCTGTATACAGGTTTAGGAACATCACAGTGGTGCACCTCCAGGGTCCTGGATTCGATTCTAAGCTTGGGTTGCTGTCTGTCTGAAGTTTTGCAAGTTCTCCCCCATCAGTGTAGAAACCCTACACTTCTTTCCTCTGGGTCCACTGGTTTCTCATCTCATCATCTCTAGCCACTTTATCCTGTTCTACAGGGTCGCAAGCAAGCTGGAGCCTATCCCAGCTGACTACGGGCGAAAGGCGGGGTACACCCTGGACAAGTCGCCAGGTCATCACAGGGCTGACACACAGACACAGGCAACCATTCACACTCACATTCACACCTACGGTCAATTTAGAGTCACCAATTAACCTAACCTGCATGTCTTTGGACTGTGGGGGAAACTGGAGCACCCGGAGGAAACCCACGTGGACATGGGGAGAACATGCAAACTCCGCACAGAAAGGCCCTTGCCGGCCACGGGGCTCGAACCCAGAACCTTCTTGCTGTGAGGCGACAGCGCTAACCACTACACCACCGTGCTGTCCCCACTGGTTTCTCCTTCAGCAAATTGGTTATGCTTAAATTGCCACGAGGTGTGAAATTTTTTTTCATTTTTTTTAATTAAATATGAATTCTAGATGTATGGCATTGGAAAAATGCCTAGGCCTAGAAATACCAGAATTGTCAGCAAGCTCAGAGATGTGCGTTGGACTATTTTATTTATTTACTTACTTACTGTGTGGACAGTTATTTTTGTTTGTACTTGCATGTGATTTCATAACAAATTTGGGATATTCTGTTTCCCAAAAGATAACCAAGTTCTTTGAAAACAGCCATGACCCTGACCAGGCAGGTCGTAAGAATGCTGTAAATACATCATAGTGCCACAGTCATGCTAATGAAGATTGTTTTATTTTGCCCTGCAAGCTTCTGACCACTTGTTTATGCCCACAAGGAAGTAAAAACAATTCGTACTTGTGTACCTTGTGTGTACTCCTGTGAGATCTCAGTCCTGATAGACAGCTCTAGTCTCAACCAGATGCTCAGTGAACCTTACTGGCAAGCTTTCTTCGGATCATTTTTATACAGGACTAATGTACTGTGTGTGTGGTCTTAGATACATACACACATTTGGGCCTCATTTCTTCCTGTTGTGTTTTCTCTACTCCCAGACTGCGAATTTTGCAAATCCTTCTTCCTCAACAAATGTGAGGTTCATGGACCACCCCTCTTCATCCCAGATACTCCTGTTCCCATGGGAGTCCCTGACCGAGCCAGACAAACACTTCCTCCTGGGCTAGAAATCCAGAAGTCCAGTATTCCTGATGCAGGCCTGGGAGTGTTTAATAAGGGGGAGACTGTTCCAGTAGGTGCACACTTCGGCCCCTGCCAGGGAGAGCTGGTGAACAGAGAGGAAGCCAGGAACAGTGGAGACTCCTCGGTTGTGAGTTTGTCATCAAATTTATTATGAAGATTGTATATTTTTAAGAAACAAAATATGATGACTAGATGAAAGTAGCTCCAGTTAACATCAATTTCTTCTTGTCACTGATATGTGGATGAGTGGTGTAAATCACAAGTTTGATCACAATGCGATCCTACATCGATTCTTTTAGCCAGTGTGGTGGAAATTCACCTGTTAATAATAGAAATATGAGTAACACCTGAATAATGCTCAAGCAAATGTATTTATTTATTGTATAATTTGATGAAAGTCCCATAAAATCACAAGCCCAGGTAGTCACTAACATAGGTCCTCCCATATCTACTTCTAGGCATGTTCAGCTTCCTGTCTTACACAAGATATTAGTCATAATCATAGCTTCCATCAACATTTTGTAATAGTCTGTTTTCCCAACTGCAGCTGAGAAAAACTGTCCCAAGTTTTCCTTGACTCTGCCGCATCCACGACAACCCGGGAGCAGCTTCTCACACGCGCACAAAAACAAAGAACTTATTAATTTACACTTGCAGCTTGTTTCTTTTCTAAATGTCAAGGCTAAACAGAGAAGCATGACACTACAGGATTTGAACATGTATTGTTAGCTATAATTAATGCTAAAGTTAATATAAAACTTCTTACCACACCAATGATCTGATGATTTTCGATGCCACACAATTTGCCACTATGAGAGTTGGTTTGATGCTGGGGTATGCAATTGGTATGACTTTTTATGCAATCGGTTTCATTTCCATGAATTCACAAGTGCAAACAAAAGTCAAAAAGTTCTAAGACCGATGATATAATTTCAAAAGGAATTCAAAGAAGGAATTCTCCGATGAAAACATCGCTTGCAGAAGTGTTTAGACTTAAATGGAGGATATGTAGAGAAATAGCTTTGTTATTTTCATAAATAAAGATTTTTTTCATTTGTCTTAGAATTTTTGACTTGCCCTCGTATAATTTCAACATTGGTTTGGTGAGGGTTGATTTGGATATGTACAGTGGTACTTAAGTTTGTGAACCCTTTAGAATTTTCTATATTTCTGCATAATTATGACCTAAAACAACAGATTTTCACACAAATCCTAAAAGTAGATAAAGAGAACCCACTTAAACAAATGAGACAAAAATATTATACTTGGTCATTTATTTATTGAGGAAAATGATCCAATATTACATATCTGTGAGCGTGGGTTTCCTCCGGGTGCTCCGTTTTCCCCCACAGTCCAAAGACATGCAGGTTAGGTTAACTGGTGACTCTAAATTGACCGTAGGTGTGAATGTGAGTGTGAATGGTTCTGTGTTTATTACCCCTTTTCCACCAAATCAGTTCCAGGGCTGGTTCGTGGCCAGTGCTGGTGCTGGTTCACAACTCGTTCAACTTGCGAGCCAGCTGAGAACCAGTTTGCTTTTCCATAGCTCACGGTGCTAAGGGAAGCCACGTCATTACGTCGCTGTATACGACAGTTACGTCGTTGTATACGTCAGTTACGTCGCTACGTTGGCATAAACCTTGGCGCGAATATCGAAGTAAGCAAAAACAACACAGAAGAAGAAGCAGCAGCAACAACAATAATAATAATGGATGACTTCGCCTTTGTACAGCTGCTGCTTCTCGTCGCTTAAAAATGGCGATCTTTCGTGGTCTTGTTATTATTGTTGGTCTTAACAACCCCCCCCGCTGACGTAAGCGGTTCTTTCCTCTGGCCCAACAGAGAGTTGGTGCAAGCCTGGAACCGGTTTTTCTGGCCCTGTTTCTTTGTCAGTGGAAACAGAAAACCCGGTTCCAAACTAAGCACTGGCCCCGAACCAGCCCTGGAACTGCTTTGGTGGAAAAGGGGCATATGTCAGCCCTGTGATGATCTGGCGACTTGTCCAGGGTGTACCCTGCCTTTTGCCCATAGTCAGCTGGGATAGGCTCCAGCTTGCCTGCGACCCTGTAGAACAGGATAAAGCAGCTAGAGATAATGAGATGAGACATATCTGTGAGTAGGAAAAGTGTGTGAACTTCTCGGATGAGCAGTTCATTTGAAGGTGAAATTCGAGTCAGGTGTTTACAATCAATGGGAAGACAATCAGGTGTGAGTGGGCACCCTGTTTTATTTAAAGAACAGGGATCTATCAAAATCTGATCTTTACAACACGTTTGTGCAAGTGTATCATGGCATGAACAAAGGAGATTTCTGAGGACCTCAGAAAAAGCGCTGTTGATGCTCATCAGGCTGGAAAAGTTTACAAAACCATCTCCTAAAGAGTTTGGACTCCACCAATCCACAGTCAGACAGATTATGTACAAATTGAGGAAATTCAAGACCATTGTTACCCTCCCCAGGAGTGGTCAACCAACAAAGATCACTCCAAGAGCAAGGCGTGTAATAGTCGGCGAGGTCACAAAAGACCCCAGGGTAACTTCTAAGCAACCGAAGGCCTCTCTCACATTAGCCCAGTAGTTCCCAAACTTTTTGGCTGGGGACCCCCTTTTGGACTTCAGAATATTTTTGGGACCCCCTGACATCGACACCCCCCCCCCCCCCCACCACCACCCATTATGCAGTGTGTAGTGTAGTAATAATAATAATAATCAGACGGATATTAAAGTTGCTATTTTTTATTCACAGAAGAGCATTATCCACAAAAGAGCATTGCACATCATAATAAAACAGAACATTACACAGAACATCAGAATATTTTTTCAGTGACTTGTGTGTGCTTGCTTTTCAGTACAGAGTTTTTCAAATCTTGGTGATAACTGTGAGATCGCCACCCTTAGTTCGTTTTCAATGTTCAACTTTGCCCTGTATTTGGTCTTGATGGAGGCCACTGCAGAAAAGCCCACCTCACAGAGGTAGGATGTGGCAAAAGGGAGGAGTATGGCCACAGCCTTTCCACCCAACAGTGGGTAGTCTTTTTCCACCCCAATCCAAAAGGCAGACAGTGACTTGGCCCTAAACTGCTGTTTGTATCCTATGTCTGAGGTCACATCAATGAACTGTTCCTGTTCAGTAACACTGAGATGAGCAGGTGGCCTTGTATTGAAGGGGTCTGTGATCCATTCATAGTGTGCCAAATCCATAACAGGAAAGTACCTCTGAAAATGTTGTTGGAGGGCAAAAATGTGTGAACGAATGCATGGCATGATTGTGTTGTGACTGTTGGTGTTATGGAGAAATTCTGAAGTTCTGAAAGCAATCTGTTGTTCCCTCCTCAATCATCTTTCCCCACAGTTCCAATTTCCTTGTAAATGACTGCATTTTAGGGACAAGCTGAGGGAGATGGGTGTTGGGTCCTTGCATTTGCAGATTCAGTTCGTTCAGTTTTTGGAAAATGTCACTGAGGTAGGCAACTGTCATCAGGAACCGTTCGTCGTTGTAACAGAGTGCCAGTGCATGATTCTCCTCCTCGAGAAAAATCCGTATCTCCTCTCGCAGCTCAAACACCCTGTTCAATACCTTCCCACGTGACAGCCATCGCGCTTCTCTGTGAAACAGAACTGCCGTGTGTTTGGAGCCCATTTCTTCACAGAGAGCAGCAAAGAGTCGAGCTTTAACAGGGCGCGTTTTGATATAATTGACCGTGGCGATTACGTCCGTCATCACCTTGTTCAGTTTGGGACTCAGCTGCTTCGATGCCAACGCTTCTCGGTGAATCATACAGTGGGTCCACTGCACATTGGGGGACACACGCTTTATGAGCGCTTGTAGCCCACTGCGCTTCCCAGCCATAGCCTGAGCCCCGTCCGTACACACTCCAACACAGCACTCCCACTTCAATTTTGCCTCTTGCAAATAAGTGTCAATCACTCGGAACAGTTCATCAGCAGTGGCTCGTGTTTTCACCTCCTTGCAGAATAGCAGATCCTCTCTCATGTCCTCTGTATCAACGAAATGGATGTACGTGATTAATAAACAGTCTCGGTTGCTGTCAGTGGCTTCGTCGACCTGCAGAGCAAACCGGGTGCTTGCACGTACTCGGTCGGTGAGCTGCTCCTCAATGTCGCCAGCGATGTCATGTATGCGTCTTCCAATCGTATTATTTGAGAGGGGGATCGCCCGTAACTTGTTTGCTGTTGCCTCGTCGACCATGGTCCTCACCATTTCAATGGCACAGGGCAGGATCACCTCCTCCGCTTCTGTGTGTGGCTTCTTGCTCTGCGCAAGGAGGTAGGCCACTTTGTAGGAGGCGAGCTGGGCATTGACATTGACAGACGCAACTTTAGTGAAGTTCACCCGTTGTGCCTGAAAGTTCAAAAGTTTCCGCCGAAAGAATTCAACCGGCTTGTGCTCGGGGTGTGCCGTGTCCAGGTGACGCTTCAGCTTGTTTGGCTTTAAACTTTCTGTCGCCAGCACCTTCAGACAGAGAACACACTGCGGTCGTTCCTCACCACCCACCAATGTGCTCGTAAAGCCCATTTCGATGTATGCATCATCATACCGCCTTATCTTTTTCGCTGCCGAAGTGCATGGGAACTCGTCCTGTGCAGCAGCCTTGCGTTTTGTAGGAAGCACGCGTAGAAACTTGTCCATGTTGTCATAAAGTCGCCGTCCGATGTTTTTTCTGAATCTCAAAATAGGGACCTGTTTTATACAGTTTGTATTCACAGGAGGAGGGTTTGCTAATAACAATATTGAATTAATATTCAAGGGCGGAGCGCGATTACTGAGTGAAAGGGAGCAATTGAATTCTAATGACCGTGGCAGCTATACACTGAATGAAAATTCATATTGGAGGGCGGGGAGCGATTATGGAATGAAAGGGGGTGATTGGGTTCTATAGACTGATTTAATGACTCTCTGCCGGCTGACGCATTACCAACATTCCGACGCCATTCAAAAC
Organism: Neoarius graeffei; assembly: GCF_027579695.1. Classification (NCBI taxonomy): domain Eukaryota; kingdom Metazoa; phylum Chordata; class Actinopteri; order Siluriformes; family Ariidae; genus Neoarius; species Neoarius graeffei. Next base: position 4,239,793 of record NC_083585.1, read on the forward strand.
ATTCCAATGCCCGTTTTTTTTTCTGTGTTATGCAAACAGTCCCATCTCTACGCGACCCCCCTGGAGTCCCTCCGCGACCCCCAAAGGGGTCGCGACCCCCACTTTGGGAACTGCTGCATTAGCCAATGTTAATGTTCAGTAGTCTACCATCAGGAGAACACTTGAACAACAATGGTGTGTATGGCAGGGTTGCAAGGAGAAAGCCACTGCTGTCCAAAAAGAACATTGCTGCTCGTCTGCAGCTTGCTAAAGATCACATGGACAAGCCAGAAGGCTATTAGCAAAATGTTTTGTGGATGGATAAGACCAAAATAGAACTTTTTGGTTTAAATGAGAAGCGTTATGTTTGGAGAAAGGAAAACACTGCATTCCAGCATAAGAACCTTATCCCATCTGTGAAACATGGTGGTGGTAGTATCATGGTTTGGGCCTGTTTTGCTGCATCTGGGCCAGGACGGCTTGCCATCATTGATGGAACAATGAATTCTGGATTATACCTGCGAATTCTAAAGGAAAATGTCAAGACATCTGTCCATGAACTGAATCTCAAGAGAAGGTGGGTCATGCAGCAAAACGATGACCCTAAGCACACAAGTCGTTCTACCAAAGAATGGTTAAAGAAGAATAAAGTTCATGTTTTGGAATGGCCAAGTCAATGTCCTGACTTTAATCCAATCGAAATGTTGTGGGAAGAACCTGAAGTGAGCAGTTCATGTGGGGAAACCTCCCAACATCCCAGAGTTGAAGCTGTTCTGTACGGAGGAATGGGCTAAAATTCCTCCAAGCCGGTGTGCAGGACTGATCAACAGTTACCGCAAACATTTAGTTGCAGTTATTGCTGCACAGGGGGGTCACACCAGATACTGAAAGCAAAGGTTCACATACTTTTGCCACTCACAGATTTGTAATATTGGATCATTTTCCTCAATAAATAAATTACCAAGTATAATATTTTTCTCTCATTTGTTTAACTGGGTTTTCTTTATCTACTTTTAGGACTTGTGTGAAAATCTGATGATGTTTTAGGTCATATTTATGCAGAAATATAGAAAATTCTAAAGGGTTCACAAACATTCAAGCACCACTGTATGGTATATACCTGGTGTGCTATGAGACAAAGTGTGATGTGGAATTTTGAGCAACCCCATGCGTTTTTAGACAGGCTCATGAAATAATATATATTTTTAAATACAACAATGACTCTGCTTTTTAATTAAAAAGGGTTGTAATCACTTCATCTCATTATCTCTAGCCGCTTTATCCTGTTCTACAGGGTCGCAGGCAAGCTGGAGCCTATCCCAGCTGAATACGGGCGAAAGGCGGGGTACACCCTAGACAAGTCACCAGGTCATCACGGCAGACACAGACAACCATTCACACTCACACCTACGGTCAATTTAGAGTCACCAGTTAATCTAACCTGCATGTCTTTGGACTGTGAGGGAAACCGGAGCACCCAGAGAAAACCCACACAGACACGTGGAGAACATGCAAACTACACACAGAAAGGCCCTCGCTAGCCACGGGGCTCGAACCCGAACCTTCTTGCTGTGAGGCAACAGCGCTAACCACTACATCACCCGTGTTCACTTATGACTGCATCCTGCTCACTCCAGTAATGACATTGTCAAATTTGTGGATGATACTACCATAGTGGGGCTCATCTCTGGGGGGAAGGAGTCTGCTTATCAGGATGAGGTGGACCAGCTGTCTGGGTGGTGCAGCGACAACAACCTGGTCCTCAACATTACCAAAGCCAAGGAGCTGCTCATAGACTTCAGGAAAAAGAAAACGGACATTCAGCCTATTCTCATCAGTGGGGAATGTGTAGAGAGGATCTTGGACTTCCGGTTCCTGGGGGTGCACATGGAGGAGGACCTGACCTGGAGCACCAACACCACACAAGTGATAAATAAGGCACAGCGGAGACTTCCTGAGGATCCTCAGGAAGAACCACCTCACTCAAAAACTGCTTGTGTCCTCCTACCATTGCTCCACAGAGAGCATACTTACATACTGCATCAGTGTGTGGTTTGCTAGCTGCAAAGCAGCAGAGAGGAAAGTGCTCCAGAAGGTTGTCACCACCACCCAGATAATCATCGGATGCCCTGTCCCCTGCCTGGAAGAGCTTTACAGTTCCTGCTGCCTCAAAAGAACCCAGGGTATATTAAAAGATCTGTCCCACCCCAGATATTCTCTCTTTGAACTGATGCCCTTGGGCAGACAGTTCAGGTCAATTAAGAGATGGACAAATTGCGCATGACATCATGCATCCCATGATAATTTCACCTGGGGGTCAGCCAGGCACCGTCTTTTGTGTAAGTAAGGCTTAACCTGTCTTCAAAATGGTTAATTTTTGTGCTGTTTTTAGGGCCTGAGCACTGAGGTGCACTGTAGGTGCAAAGCCCTATTGTTTTTGGCATGTTGTTTTTTTCTTCTAATTTTTTCTCTGCAGGAAAACTTGTTTTTGAGGCACTTGCGATGCTTAAACTCATGAATTTTGGCACACTGATCAAATGTGCATAAGATCACAAAGTTACACTGAGCAAGGGACTGGGTGTGGTCCCAAAGCTCTATAGTGCCCCCAAGAACAAGCTATGGTTGAGATGAAGTTGCTCAGATCGGCAGGAGATTTGGTGTGATCGATACTCTTGTGGTAAAGGACAAATTTCACTTGGTTGTATATGACTCCGCCCAACAGGAAGTCAGCCATGCTGGATGGAATGAGGGATTTTGAAATGTTCCGGTGCTGTTCTGAGGGGCTTACAATGGCCAAAAACTCATGGAATTTTGCACGTTTGTCCTGTGAGACAATTTGAGGTGATATTGAAAATTCGTGTAGGTGGGTTTCATTAACTCCATAGTGCCACTTAGTTAAAAAAGATAGAATTGACACTAGGGCTGAAACGATTATTCGAGTAACTCAAATAATTCGATTACAAAAAATGTTAGAGGCAAATTCTTTGCCTCGAGGCTTCGTTTAATTTATGTCGCCAAAGTCCATCTATTTTAAATGTCTCTGCTATCGTATTACTCCCGCTTTGTAGACGACTGTGCAGCTCCGGTATCATTGTTTCACACAGACTGTAATAATTGACGCGCATTTCAAAGATTTAAGGCAGCACGATTTAATTTGCTCTCTGGCAGTAGCGGGAAACGAAGATACCGGTGTGCGTAAAAGGCAGAAAATTTCTAAAGTGTGGGACCATTTTACGCTTCGCAAGGTGTACAATGTAGTGCAGTGTATACACTGTAAAACGGTCCTGGCCTACCATAATAGTACTTCATCACTGCTGCAGCACCTGAACCGAAAGCATCCTCGCATGAACTGCACTTCTCCAAGCGGACTGGGAGCCTCTACAAGGTAACATATTTTTACGATTGCTAACTGATATGAACACTCGCTTGTTAGAACATTAGTACAGTATTTGTAATTATTTGTAGCCTGTGTTATGAGTCGATAGTGATGAGGCATGATAAGTAACAAGAGAGCAAATGCCCCAAAATCTCACTCGTAATTCATCCCTCTTCATCTCTCCCTCCTGTGCGTGTACACACACGCGTGCACACGCACAGAGGTTACATCTCAAATCACGCCTTCCCCATACATAAAGTAGTAATAATAAATGCTACAGATGGACAAATCTACATTCATTAGCGCATATATTTACTTTTGGGCGAGTTTATAGCATTTGTTGCTATAAATCAATGTTTTTTTCCCCACAGTACATCACAACAGCGCATGGACAGCTTCGTTCGTTCAGGCCCCTCATGCACTGTGGAAGAAGCTGCAGTTTTTACCAACAGCATTTTAAATATGCTCATCACAGACATGTGCCCACTGTCCATGGTGGAGGACACAGGATTTAAGAATATGATCAAAGCTTTCAATCCCAAATACACCATTCCCTCAAGCACATATTTCACAAATATGATGGAGCAAAAGTACTCAGAAATAACATACATTAAAGAGTGTTCTTCAGGAGACAGACACTGACAACAGACATTTGGACGAGTGTGGCCACAGAGGCTTATCTGGGGGCCACATGTCATTTTTTGGGAGATGATTGGGAAATGAAGTCCCTCTCCCTTACTACAATGCCTCTAGAGGAGAGGCATACAGCCACAAACATTGCAGATTGGCTGGAGGAGGCTGCTACCAAATTTCACATTCCTTTTGAAAAGGTGAAGGCAGTTGTCCATGACAGTGGGGCCAATGTAGTGGCAGCTGCTAGAATTCTGAAAGAGAGACACGGATGGGCCTCTGTTAGATGTGCAGGGCATACATTGAATTTGGTTGTGCAGAATACACTGAAAAATAACAAAACCATCTCAAGTTGTGTGGCCTCTGCGACATGCCTGGTGGAGCACTTTAAAAAGAGTGAACTGGCCTGCACAAAACTTAAAGAAAAGCAGCAGCAAATGGGAGTGCAACAGCACATGTTGGTACAGGATGTCAGTACTCGGTGGAACAGTACACTTCATATGCTCTCCAGGCTCCTTGAACAGAGATGGCCAGTGGCTGCAGCTCTTTCCGATCCTGCAGTCAACCCACGGGGAAAGCATCACTATTTGGATCTGAAGCCGGAGCAGTGGATCTTGACTGAAGAACTGACTCAGATTCTTGAACCTTTCGAGGGGGCTACAGTGTTCCTGAGTGGGGAACAATATGTGACCCTGTCTGCGCTTCCTTAGCTGGTACAGACCCTCAAGAAATCCACCCTGAGTTCAGCTTTTGAAACTGCACCAGTGAGGGCATTTCAAGTCAAGTCAAGTTTATTTGTATAGCGCTTTTAACAATAAGCATTGTCGCAAAGCAGCTTTGCAGAATTTGAACGACTTAAAACATGAGCTAATTTTGTCCCTAATCTATCCTCAATGAGCAAGCCTGTGGTGACGGTGGCAAGGAAAAACTCCCTCAAACGACATGAGGAAGAAACCTCGAGAGGAACCAGACTCAAAAAGGAACCCATCCTCATTTGGGCAACAACAGACAGCATGACTATAACATTAACAGTTTTAACATGAAGACAGTTTCGTTGATGTAACTCTTCATTGATGGAAACTTGAGTGCAAAACTGTTCATGACAACTGCAGTCCTAAAGTTACCAAGTCAACTGTAGTCCTCAGCCATAAAAGCATTACTGTAAGAGTCCAGAGCGTCCTCCAGGTGGAACTTTCAACTGTCCTCATGGGGCCATCCGCCACAGGAGCGATGCGATAAAACTCCAACCAGACACAGGACACCAGGATGGATCAAGCAGGTCCGGGGGGCAGAAGAGGTCAGCATCTCAATCCCAGGACCAACATGTAACTCAGAGGGACAGATGGGGGGGGGGGGAGAGAAAACACAGGTTGTTAGGTATGCCCTAAAAATGACACAAGTATTAAGTCTGTGTGGTAGGCTCACAGAGATGAGTCTTGACATCAGGCATAATACACAACAATGGCATGTTAATATGGTTAAAAAATATCATGACCTGCTCTGGCTGGATGCTTGATTGGGTGATGGGAGCACACTCCTCAGCAGTGATGGGATGCAGATGGGACCCTTAGGGCTGGCCAAGACAATTCAGTTATATTTCACTGGGTCTGGGACATGCGACAGAATGTCTGACGGCCGATTCCCTGCAGGCTACGATAGCCAGTTGAGGTCTCCACCAAAAGATTTCCTGTTGACTCCATGTAACTCAGAGGGACTGATTTGGGAGGGAAAGAAAACACGGGTTGTTAGGTATGCCCAACGTCACCTGAATAAGTAGGAACAGTATACATCTTGCACTGAGTACAAGCAGGGACTCCGGCAACTAACTATGACAGCATAACTAAAAGGGGAGAGCCAGAAGGTAACACAGGCATGAGGAGCCCCGGGACATAAAGCAGCCAGCCACTACACCGTCAACAAACTCGAGTGAGCAAGCGAGTGGGGACTGACAGCATCCATACATCCCAGTTTACCAAAACACACCATGTCTGAGGACCCTCTAGATCTACACCTTTACCTCATAAACACCATTAACAAAAGGCTTGACTAAACAGATGTTTTCAGCGGAGACTTAAATGCTGAGACTGTGTCTGATTCCCGAACATTACTTGGGAGGCTGTTCCATAACTGTGGAGCTTTGTAAGAAAAGGCTCTGCCCCCTGATGTAGCCTTCACTATACGAGGTACCAGCAGATAGCCTGCACCTTTTGATCTAAGTAGGCGTGGCGGGTCATAGAGGAGCAGAAGTTCACTCAGGTACTGTGGTGTGAGACCATTTAGTGCTTTAAAGGTCAATAGTAGTATTTTATAATCAATACGAAATTTGATTGGGAGCCAATGCAGTGTGGATAAGACAGGGGTGATGTGGTCATATTTTCTAGTTCTAGTAAGGACTCTTGCTGCTGCATTTTGAACTAACTGGAGCTTGTTTATGCACTTATTGGAACATCCAGACAGTAAGTCATTACAATAATCCAACCTGGAGGGAACGAAAGCATTAACTAGTTTTTCTGCGTCATGTAATGACATTAAATTTCTTATCTTAGCAATATTTCTGAGATGAAAGAAAGCTATCCGGGTAACGTTATCTATAGGGGTGTTCACACGGCAACTTCTACTCTGGTGTAGCACCGGGGCTGCCCCGGTAGAGCGTTCACACGGTACAAAGTTATACCGGTGTAGCCCCTGAAAGCTGCTTAAACCGGTGCAAATCTAACCCTGCTCGGGAGGTGGTTTAAGAAATTTACTCCGGAGTAAATGCTCGTTTGCGGGGCAGCACCGATATAAAATGGGACGTCTGAATGCTACAAGGGTAGACTCGCTACGCGTGAGGAGAGTTGATTACATACGGGCATTGCATAATTTGCATCCTGGTATTTTGCGCTTCCAAAATGGCGAATATCAACAACAACAGAACTGCGTGTCTTCCAGTGTTGCCAGATTGGGCAGTTTTAAGTGCATTTTGGCAGATTTGAGCATATTTTGGGCTGGAAAACGTCAGCAGTATCTGGCAACACTGGTGTCTTCATCCACGTTGTTTTCCCGGCGCTTGGTGATGCCATGACAACCGGGAAAAGGAAGTACATTTTCACGCATGCCCATATTTCATTTCCGCATTATTACTATAATATATTATTACTATAATATATTATTTTGCACGGTCACAAAAACTGCCGTGTGACCGCAAGTGGGGCTGCACCGGTGCTAACACGCTTCTCTCTAGTAAGCAGGGTTGTGACGTGTAAACGCTCCACAAAATTTACACTGGTGTAAGATATATCACAACAAAATACATCGGTGCAGCATCGATGCAAATATGTGCCGTGTGAACACCCCTAATGTGAGTTTCGAATGAAAGACTGGGGTCAATAATCACTCCGAGGTCTTTTACTGCTGCACGTGAAGAAACAGAAAGGCCATCCAGAGTCACTGTGTAATCAGAAAACTTACTTCTAGCTGTATGTGGTCCTAGTACAAGTACTTCAGTCTTGTCAGAGTTAAGCAGAAGGAAGTGTCTAATGTCCTTAACACATTCCTCAGTTCTATAAAGCTGGTGTGTCTCATCAGGTTTTGCAGAAACATACAACTGTGTGTCATTAGCATAACAGTGGAAACTAATACAATGTTTACGAATAATATCACCCAGAGGTAACACATATAGAGAAAAAAGCAGTGGACCCAAGACAGAACCTTGTGGAACACCAAACTTTACCTCAGTACGTCTAGAAATATCACCATTTATATCAACATACTGATAACGATTAGTTAAATAAGAGCTGAGCCAGGAGAGGGCTGTTCCCTTAACTCCCACAACATTTCCTAGTCTATCCAGAAGAATGGAATGATCAATCAGACCCTCCAGGATTTCGCGATGTTGCGATTTGCAACTTCAACGCAAATTCAACCAATCCCCGCGAATTCAGGGCGGTGTTGCAATTGTATCCAATCACCGCAACTTTCCCGCAAATTTGACCAATCTTTGGCGTCGTCTTGAGGTGACGTCGACAAACTACCTTCTGCCTTACTTCCAGTGTTGCCAGATTGGGCGGTTTCCCATCCAGTTGGGCGGTTTCAAGTGCATTTTGGCGGGTTTTGAACATATTTTGGGCTGGAAAACGTCAGCAGTATCTGGCAACACTGCTTACTTCCGTGTTTCCGTTCAAGAGAAGCAGCATGTGCGAGTCAGTGTTTATCTAGGCTTAAATTCTGTTACTGAAAGTGTGTTATGTTTACAGTGAAGGACTGTGTGCACTTTACATTTTTTTTTTTTTTACTTAATACAAGAAATTAATGGATGACAAAATGGTATTTTATTTTCCATTTTTTAGGCAGCTTCAGCATCATACTGTGAGATTCTGTTCAAATTGTTTTTTTTTTTCTTCTATGAAGCCTGAGCCATTTATTTTATTAGTTTATTGTTATTGTTTAATTTAGTCTTCAGGAGAGGCTGCCTGCACACAGTACTAGTATTAATAGTTTTTTTTTCTTACATGAAAGCTGAGGCATTTATATTATATTTTAAGGTAACTTCATGTTGTGCTGTGAGGTTCTATGCACTTTAACTTTTGAACCAACAGGAGCATTTGGATAAGTAAAGCCTATTTTTCTGCATTTTTGTAGTCCTGGTAATCTTTTATATTGGTAAAGTTGTTTATAGGACCATTTCTCAGTGTCTTTGTTTTATTAATCAATAGTTTTTCAGTAATAACTTTAAAATTTAACATATCACTCAATTTTAATCACAAAAAGAGAAAATCGCAACAATTCCTTGCAACTTTCACTTCCTCCCGCAATGTAATCGCAACAAAAACCTAAACACTGCAACTTTCATCGAAATTTTTTGGAAACCCCCCACAACATCAGACATTTTAGCCCGCAACAATCACAAAAAAGGCCCGCGAAATCCTGGGGGGACTGATAAATGGTATCAAATGCTGCACTAACGTCAAGCAACAAAAGTAGCGAGACACAGCCCTGATCAGACGCCAACAGTAGGTCGTTTACTACTTTAACCAAAGCTATTTCTGTGCTGTGATTAGGCCTAAATCCTGACTGATACATTTCATGGATGTTATTCCTATGTAAATATGAGCATAACTGCTGTGCCACAGCTTTTTCAAGGATCTTGGAGTTATCTCCAACCTTTATAGGGGAGGTTTGATATTGGCCTATAATTGGACAGCTGACAGGGATCAAGGTCAGGTTTTTTTAAAGCCTAAGTCACAACCGGACGTACGATTTTTTGGCCGTGCGATTTTTGGAGTTTCCCAAATCGCTGGGTTTGTTTTTTTGTTTGTTCGTGGAGAAAGATGCACGTTGGCTGTAAGTTTGTCTTGCAACCTGAAAAAAACGTAAGTGCCCGTAGAGTTTGTTTGACATGACAAAGAATCTCTACGGCATGTCTGTGGCCAGTCTATGGCTCGAAAATCAGCACGTCACACGCACGCCCTCCGTGCGTTTCTTGCCTTTTTTGCACGTAGACCGGCCGTAGAAGCACGTACGGCCGGTTGTGACCTAGGCTTAATCAGGGGTTTGATAACTGCTAGTTTAAAGGATTTGGGTACATAGCCAATCGTAAGAGAAGAATTTATTATTTTTTAGAAGTGGTTCAATTACTTCAGGTATTATCTGTTTGAATAGACGTGTAGGTAAGGGATCTAGTACGCAAGTTAAGACTTTTGATGCCAAGATTAATGAAAGTAATTCAGTTTCTTTAAGGGGAGTAAAACATTCTAACTGACGATCTGATAGTTATATAGTTAACTACAAGGTCACGTTCATTGTCTGACCTTAAATTAGTAGTTTGAATTTTTTGTTGGATATTCTCAATTTTGTCATTAAAAAAATTCATGAAATCGTGACTATTATATACTGTAGGTGTGCATGTGTCTATAGTGGACTTATTCCTGGTTAATTTTGCTACAGTATTAAATAGGAATCTAGGATTATTTTTGCTATCTTCTATTAGGGAGGAGAGATGCAGTATGTTGATCTCGCAGCACTAAGAGCTTTTCTATACTTCAGGAAGCTCTCCTTCCACGCTAATTTGAACACTACCAATTTTGTTTTACGCCATTTACGTTCCAATTTTCGAGTGGTCTGTTTTAAAGTGTGAGTGTCATCATTATACCAGGGTGCTAATTTTTTGTCTCTGACCATTTTCCTTTTTAGAGGAGCTACATTATCTAATGCCGCTTTTTCACTACAAACGCGGCTGAGTCGGGCTGAGCCGTGCCGTGCTGAGTTGGGCTGAGTCGAGCTGAGCGGGGCTATTGAAGTTGCATTTCGACTACAACTGCGCTGAACCGTGCTGGCTGGAAGTGGGTGGACACATTGGGTGGAGTTAGCGAAAGTGGGTGGACGTCACGTGATGTCATTAAGCGGCACAAACAGTGACATCAGTGATCTTTTAAGCGGTAGTCTCACGACCCGGATAGTAAACAATAAACATGGAGGACATGGAGTCGTTAGTGTTGCTGGTCTTGGTGCTGTGGCTTGTTGTCACTGACAACGCCAACAGATACTGGCAAGAGCGTATAGATGAGGTGAGGTGCATAAGGCTTCAGAAATTCTCGTAATTCGTAATTCTTCTTCTTCCGGGTTTGCGATGTTTACAGATCCCAGCGTGCTCGTGGGGCGTGTGTGGGCATGTGAGGACACTCCTCACCAATCAGTGCACAGGGGAGTGTCTGCTCACGCCCCCAGCCTCACTCAGCTCGGTTTGGGTCGCTTCAGCCCTACTCCAAAACCGTGCGAGTTTTGGGTGCTAAGCAGGGCTGAAGCGAGCTGAGTCGTGCTGTTCTGAGGTAGTCGAAACGCGAGCCGTGTTGGGCTGAAGTGAGCTGAAGCGAGCTGAAGTGAGCTGAAAAAGGGTAGTGGAAAAGGGCCATAAGGTATGGCGGAATGTTGACTCGAAGCATTCAGTTGACTGATCAAGTTCTGCAGGGGCTGACAGTGACCCAATCAAAGTTGATAACTCTGGAAGATCATTTATAAAGCTCTGTGCAGTAGTTGACATGAATGTACGTTTAATACAGTAGCGTGGTGAAGTGCATATATTATTACTCCGACATAATTTGAATGAGATGAGATAATGATCTGAGACCTTCAGACTGTGGAAGTGTGACTATATTGTCTACGTTTAACCTGAATGTTAGTATTAGATCAAGGGTGTGACCACCATTATGGGTCGGTCCTATGACATTCTGATTAATCCCTACTGAATCTAAAATGGACACAAACGCTGTTTTCAGAGGTCTTCTGGGTTATCAAAGTGAATATTAAAATCTCCGACAACTAAAGCTTTGTCTAAGGAAATAACCAGATCTGAGAGAAAATCTGCAAATTCAGAAAGAAACTCAGAATATGGCCCTGGGGGCCTGTAAATAATAAGTAATGGAATTAACTGGGTAGACTTATTTTTCAAGGCTACATACATTTATATGAGTATGAAGAACTTCAAATGTATTCAATTTATAACCAGGTTTTTGTGTTACACCTAGATAATCATTATAAATAACTGCAACGCCTCCTCCTCTGCCAGTTAGACGAGGCTCACTTCATTTAATGCTATATATTCATTTGGCTTAATCCATGTTTCAGTTAAACAAAGTACATTAAACTCCTGATCAGTAATGAGTTCATTAACCATTCGCGCTTTAAATGTAAGAGATCTAATATTTAATAGCCCCACCTTTAGATCAAAGGTGCTAGCAGCAGCTGTACAGTCAGTATGATCTAATTTTATATTGATTAGGTTACTGGAGCAAACACTCTGAAAATTTCTACCTTTTTGTTGAGCTTGGGGAACAGACACAGTCTTGATGTAGTGGACCCTGAGTGATGACTCTGTGCAGCTAGCAGACAGTCGGTTTAGCCTGTTTGTCTGCTCCCTGGCCTTGGCTCTGGATTGTCAGAAATTAACTAGGCCTGTTCTGAGACTATGACCTATGCTGCAGGAAATGAGAGCAGCACCTTCCCGAGTGGGATGGATACCATCTCGCCCTAACAGGCCAGCAGTGCCCTCAAAATTAGCCCAATTATCTATTAAAGCCCACACTGTTTTCAGAGCACCACCTGGACAGCCAGCAGTTCAGCGACCATAACCTGCTGTAAGCTACATCGCCACGCCGCATTGGGATGGGGCCAGAGCATACTACAGCATCAGACATCGCCTTCGCTAATTTAAACACCTCTACAAAGTTACTCTTAGTAACCTCAGACTGACGAAGGCGTATATCATTAGCTCCTGCATGGATAACTATCTTTGAGAACCTGTGCTTGCCTAGGACCCTAAGATTACCTGCTGTGTCCGGCACCCTGGCTCCCGGTATACACCTGACTAAAGCTGCTGGTGCCCCTAAAGGCTGAGCTAATTTCACGTGCCGTATGATAGAGTCCCCTATAACCAGAGCTATTTCAGGTTTCTCAGCAGGTGCATCACTAAGGAGAGCAAACCTGTTCGACACGTGACGCAGAGAGGAGTGGTGCTCCCGTGGGCGAGCCTCAGCGGTAGCCTTGGCTCTACACTTATGCCACCGAGTCGTCACCCATTCGCCCCACTGTAAGGGCTCTAATGCCGGAGTTGGGGGATTACTAACTCCACCTAGGGCATCCAGACTTTCCCCTACAGAAACTACACTGTTCTCACGCGCACTAACCTTCTCTAAAGCCTGGACACGTGCTTCTAGCACTGGAATCTTCTCCGTCAGAGAGCTAACTAATAATTTCAGGGTCTTGCAGCTGAACAGATCACTGACAGGTGGGAAGACCTGTTTGTATTTAAACCTGAGGACCCTAACACTGCCCTCCTTGCTGCTGCCTTGGACCCCCGGTTCAGAAAACTTAAGTTCTTGCCTTCTGAAGAATCATTTAAGGTCCAAAGCACAATTCAAACAATGGCACTAACTGTCAAAGGCAAGAAAGACAGTCTAATGAGCGGGGAAATGAATCCACCATCAACATAGAAGACGACCACCCAGCTACTCAAGCCCAGGGATCATCTCTCAATCTTCTCGGATCATCATCAGACTCCAATAGCAGTGATGAAGAGGATGATGAGAAGCAAAATCAAGAGGTGCAGAGGGAGGTCTTACAATATTTTGGTGAACATCCTCTCTCCAAAAAAGAGGATCCACTGCCATGGTGGAGAGCAAATGCAGCAAGATATCCAACCCTGGCTAAGCTTGCAAAGTCTTTTCTGAGTATTCCAGCCATCTCAATGCCCTCAGAGCGTTTGTTCTCTGCTGCTGGGAACATTGCCTCAGAGCGTAGGGCAAGCCTTACTTCTGGCCATGTCAGTATACTGACCTTTTTGCATTGTAACCACCATTTGCTCTTTTAAAGGCTTGCACATGCATTGCACACACATGCACTAAGACAAATTTCTCTCTCTCTCTCATATGCATTGCTCTAAGACAAGCACTCACTATCTTGCACAAAGACAAACATTCTACTCTACCTACCTACCTCATGTGGATACAATTGGAAAATGAACTGTATTGTTTAAGTTGGATTATTAGTAATACTTGAATTTTTTTTTTTTGCTATTTTGTACCTTTTATACTTATTTATTCTTTATTCTCAGATGGGCTATTGCAGGGGGTACACCCCTTTTTCCATTTTTATTAAGATAAAACTAAGGACAAATAGGTTGTATTTCATAGGTTTTTTCCATGTATATCATAAATGTTTCACAGAAAGGTTGATTAAATGGGCTTAGTTCTGGAGCCAATAAGCCAAAGGTTTTAAGCTTTGATCTAATAAAAGTGTTGAGTTTGAATAAAACTTTTTTTTGGGGGATGAATAACAGCCAGTTGCTTGCTCATTTTAAGAGGCCTGTCATGTTGCATAACACACTATTGATATAGTTGTTTAAAAACATAAGTGTAATTTATCCGATTACTCGATTAATTGATGAAAAAATCGACAGAATACTCGATTCCAAAAATATTCGATAGCTGCAGCCCTAATTGACACCTTGTACATATTCAAAAACTCATGAAATCTGGGACACACATCTGTCATGGGCACCCCTACTCCGCCGTAGGGGCTTGACCCCATGTGTGTCTGGGCGACTCCATAGCGCCCACATATGTCATTGAGACTCCTGCCTGGTATACAGTTTCACCTATCCATGTCAAATTTGGTAGATAGATGAAATAAATAGATGAACAAAATTGCCTGTACATTGCATCAGTCATATTCAACAGTAAGGGAGATTTTTGGTTTTGTGCGTTTTGACGCGTGATACGCTTTAACAAGCTCCTCCTTGGTGGTTTGGTGGATCCATGCCATATTTGGCATACGTCATTTCAAGATGTTGATGTTAAATTGTGAAGGGATTTGTGATATGTCGCAAAATGTTGAAATGGCGAACCAATAAATGTATACGTTACGCCATGCAAGCAGGAAGTGAGTCATAAATTCACCATGCATTGCCTGATGCAGCTCAAGCTTCAGAGGTTATAGGCTATCATTGTTCTGGAGATATCCACATGCCCAAAGACATCCTCTGGTATTGCGCCACCATTTGGACATGGACAACAATGACTCCATTGCCAAAACACCTGTTACATTTTGATGTACTCTTCCTAGGCAGTTTGTTGGATTCATGCCATGTTTTTGGTATACGTCATGTCAAGATGTTGCTGATTAAGTTGCGAAGGGATTTGCAATACCTGGCAAGATGTTGAAATGGCGAGCCAATAAATTTATGCCACACAAACAGGAAGCATGTCAAAAATTCACCATGCATTGCCTGATGTGGCTAAAAATTCACAGGTTACAGGATACGATGGTTCTGATCTCCACGTGCCCAGTTTGACCCTGTGGTATAGCGGCACCATTTGGGCATGGACAATAATGATTCCATTGCCTAAAAAACTTTGACTCATGAAATATGGTGCTCACATCAGTCCTGGCCATCGCTACTCAGGGATAGAGGTTTGACCCCGGGTGTTTCCGTTGGACTCCATAGTGCCCCCACATGTCATTTAGACTTCTGCCCGGTATATAGATTCACCCATCAGTGTCAAAAATGGTAGGTGTGTGGGGTGCCCCAAGATGAACAAAACTGAAATGCACATTGTTTGTCAATTGACTTGTGACAGGATTTGTGATATCTTGCAGGATGTTGAAATGGTGAACCAGTAAATTTGTATGTTTTGACATGTAAACAGGAAGTATGTCATAAATTCGCCATGCATTGCCTGATAGAGCTAAAGCCTCAAAGGTTATAAGACATTAGGGTTCTGACAATATCCCCATGCCCAAAGTGAGCCTCTTGTGTAGCACCACCATTTGGACTTGGACAGTAATGATTCCATTGTTGAAAAACTCTGACTCCTGAAACTTGGTACACACATCAGTGCTGGCAACTGTTACTCAGGGATAGAGGCTTGGCCCCAGGTGCAACGTCGTATTGTTTTTGGCATGTTCTCGTGTGCAAGGGCTTTTTATCGCCATTAGTGGCTATATTTATTATTTTTCTTCAAAACTTTGCCATTTTAGAGGTGATTTCCATGGGCGAAAACTCATGAAATTTGGTTCACACATCAGTCATGCACACCGCTACTCGGCAATAGGGGCTTGACCCCCAGGTATCTCCGGGGGACTCCATAGCGCCCCCATGTGTCATTGAGACTCCTGCCTGGTATATAGTTCCACCTGTCTATGGTAAATTTGGTAGGTGTGTGGACTGCCCCTAGACGAACAAAATTGCAATATTCATTGCATCAGTCATACTCAGCAGGAAGTGAGATTTTTAGTTTTGTGCATTTTGACGGGTTACATTTTAATGTACTCCTCCTAGGGGGTTTGTTGGATCCATGCCATATTTGGTAGACATGTCAAGATATCGCTGATGTTAAGTTGCAAAGGGATTTGCTATATCTCGCAAGGTGTTGAAATGGCGAACCAATAAATTTATATGATGCACTATGCAAACAGAAAGTGTCATAAAGTCACCATGCATTGCCTGATACAGCTTAAACTTCACAGATTATAGGATATCATGTTTCTGAAGATCTCCACATGCCCAAAGTCATCCTGTGGTATAGCACCACTGTTTGGACATGGACAGTAATGACTCCATTGCCAAAAAACTCAGTCATGAAATTTGGTACACACACCAATCCTGGCAACAATTACTCATGGATAGAGGCTTGAACCCAGGTGTGTCCAGGGGACTCCATAGCACCCCCACATGTCATTGAGACTTTTGCCCAGTATAGTTTCACCTATCCACGTCAGAATTGGTAGGTGTGTCTGGTGCCCCAAGATAAACAAACCTGAAATATAAATTTGCTAAAACAATGGACTTGTGACAGGATTTGCGATATGTTGCATGATGTTGAAATGGCGAGCCAATATGTTTTACCATGCAAACAAGAAGTGAGTCATAAATTCACCATGCATTGCCTGATATGGCTAAAATTTCACTTTGTAAGCCGTACTGGTTCTGATGACATCCACATGCTCAAAGTGACCCTCTGGTATAGTGGCACCATTTGGACCTGGACAGTAATTACTCCACTGGCAAAAAATTAAAACTCATGAAATTTGGTACACACCTCAATCCTGGCCATCACTATTCAGGGATGGAAGCATGGCACCAGTTGTGTCCAGGGGACTCCATAGTGCCCCATCCGTCATTGAGACTCATGAGATTTGATAGGTGTGTGGAGTGCCCCTAGATGAACAAAATTGCAATATACAATGCATCAGCCATACTCAACAGGAAGTGATTTATTTTTGGTTTTGTGCATTTTGACATGTTAGAATTTTGACATGCTCATCCAAGGCAGTTTGCTGTGTTCATGCCATATTTGGTGTACAGGATGTCAAGATGTTGCTGATGTTAAATTGCAAAGGGATTTGTGATATCTTGCAAGATGGGGTAGTGGTTAGCATAGTCGCCTCACAGCAAGAAGGTTCCGGGTTCGAACCCAGCGGCCAGCAAGGGCCTTTCTGTGTGGAGTTTAGATTTTTTCCCCGTGTCTGCGTGGGTTTCCTCCGGGTGCTCCGGTTTCCCCCACAATCCAAAGACATGCAGTTAGGTTGATGTGAGGTGCCCTTAAGCAAGGTACCTGACCCCTGACTGCTCCCCAGGCGCTCTGGTGTGGCTGCCCACTACTGTGTGTGTGTGTGTGTGTGTTCACTGCTTCAGATGGGTTAAATGCAGAGGATGAATTTCACTGTGCTTGAAGTGTGCATGTGACAAATAAAGGTTTCTTCTTCTTTAAGATGTTGAAATGGCTAAACAATAAATTTGTGTTCCGTCATGTAAACAGAAAGTGTCATAAATTCACCATGCATTGTCTGATATAGCTCAAACTTCACAGGTTATAGGATATAATGGTTCTTATGATGGGCACATGCCCAAACTGACCCTCTGGTATAGCGCACCATTTGCACATGGACAGTAATGACTCCACTGCCGAAAAATTAATCACCGATGGTGCATACATCAGATACCCAGGCTTTTGTTTCACATCTCAGTGCATTGTTTGATGAGCAAATGTAACTGGTCGCAGAACCGGAGGTGCGAGGGCCCCTCATTGCCACTTGCAGCTATATTTTCTTCTCCTCTTCTTTCTTTATTTATTCATTTTTTTTTCCTCTGCGGAAGAACTCGTTTTTGAGGCACTTGCGATGCTCGAAAACTCGTGCGTAAAATCACATAGTTACACTGATCAAGGGACTAGGCATGGTCCAAAAGCTCTATAGCGCCCCCGAGAACAAGCTATGGTTCATAGAACCATAAATGAAGTTGCTCGGATCGGCATGAGATTTGGTGTGATCCGTACTCATTGTGATACAGGACAAAGTTCAATTAGTTGTAAATGACTCCGCCCAACATGAAGTCAGCCATGTTGGATGGAATGTGGGATTTTGAAATTTTCCCACGCTGTTTTGAGGGGCTTACGATGGGTAAGAACTCATGAAATTTTGCACATACATTTGTCCTATTATACAATTTGAGTGAATATGGTAAATTAGGGGCGGCACGGTGGTGTAGTGGTTAGCGCTGTCGCCTCACAGCAAGAAGGTCCGGGTTTGAGCCCTGTGGCCGGCGAGGGCCTTTCTGTGCAGAGTTTGTATGTTCTCCCCGTGTCCGCGTGGGTTTCCTCCGGGTGCTCCGGTTTCCCCCACAGTCCAAAGACATGCAGGTTAGGTTAACTGGTGACTCTAAATTGACCGTAGGTGTGAATGTGAGTGTGAATGGTTGTCTGTGTCAGCCCTGTGATGACCTGGCGACTTGTCCAGGGTGTACCCCGCCTTTCGCCCGTAGTCAGCTGGGATAGGCTCCAGCTTGTCTGCGACCCTGTAGAAGGGTAAAGCGTCTAGAGATAATGAGATGAGATTTATTGATATTTATTTATTTATTTATTTATTTATTATTTTTTAATAAGCAGATGTTGCACTGGTAGGATGACATCCAATTTCAGTGTACAATGTGCAATGACAGATATATTCAAAAGTGGAGATTTCGGTCTCATGATTCCTCCTTCCACACACACTTGCCACATTAGTTCACTCCCCATCAACATGCTCCGAGGATATGTCGCACAATCACGGTCATCTTCTTTTACATTTTGAGTTGAGAGGGATTTCTTTCACAGATACCTTAACTTGCAAGAGAACAGATAGGTGTTCCACTGACAGTATTTATTTAAAAAAAAAGACAGATGTGCTTGAAAGTTTGTGAACCCTTTAGAATTTTCTATATTTCTGCATAAATATGCCCTTAAGCATGATCAGATTTTCACACAAGTCTTAAAAGTAGATAAAGAGAACCCAGTTAAACAAATGAGAGAAAAATATTATACTTGGTCATTTATTTGTTGAGAAAAATGATCCAGTATTACATATCTGTGAGTGGTAAAAGTATATGAACCTTTGCTTTCAGTATCTGGTGTGACTCCCTTGTGCAGGAATAACTGCAACTAAACGTTTCCGGTAACTGTTGATCGGTCCTGCACACCGGCTTGGAGGAATTTTAGCCCATTCCTCCGTACACAACAGCTTTAACTCTGGGATGTTGGTGGGTTTCCTTACATGAGCTGCTCACTTCAGGTCCTTCCACAACTTTTCGGTTGGATAAAGGTCAGGACATTGACCTGGCCATTCCAAAACATTTCACTTTATTCTCTTTACTTTGGTAGAACGACTTGTGTGCTTAGGATCGTTGTCTTGCTGCATGACCCACCTTCTCTTGAGATTCAATTCATGGACAGATGTCCTGACATTTTCCTTTAGAATTTGCTGGTATAATTCAGAATTCATTGTTCCATCAATGATGGCAAGCCATCCTGGCCCAGATGCAGCAAAACAGGCCCGAACCATGATTCTACGACCACCATGTTTCACAGATGGGATAAGGTTCTTATGCTGGAATGCAGTGTTTTCCTTTCTCCAAACATAACGCTTCTCATTTAAACCAAAAAATTCTATTTTGGTCTCATCCGACCACAAAACATTTTCCAATAGCCTTCTGGCTTGTCCACGTGATCTTTAGCAAACTGCAAACGAGCAGCAGTGTTCTTTTTGACGAGCAGTGGCTTTCTCCTTGCAACCCTGCCATGCACACCATTGTTGTTCAGTGTTCTCCTGATGGTGGACTCATTAACATTAGCCAATGTGAGAGAGGCCTTCAGTTGCTTAGAAGTTACCCAGGGGTCCTTTGTGACCTCGCCGACTATTACATGCCTTGCTCTTGGAGTGATCTTTGTTGGTTGACCACTCCTGGAGAGGGTAACAATGGTCTTGAAATTCCTCAATTTGTACATAATCTGTCTGACTGTGGATTGGTGGAGTCCAAACTCTTTAGAAATGGTTTTGTAATCTTTTCCAGCCTGATGAGCATCAACAGTGCTTTTTCTGAGGTCCTCAGAAATCTCCTTTGTTCGAGCCATGATACACTTCCACAAACATGTGTTGTGAAGATCAGACTTTGATAGATCCCTGTTCTTTAAATAAAACAGGGTGCCCACTCACACCTGATTGTCATCCCATTGATTGAAAACACCTGACTCTAATTTCACCTTCAAATTAACTGCTAATCCTAGAGGTTTACATACTTTTCCCCACTCACAGATCTGTAATATTGGATCATTTTCCTCAATAAATAAATAAATGACCAAGTATAATATTTTTGTTTCATTTGTTTAACTGGGTTCTTCTTATCTACTTTTAGGACTTGTGTGAAATTCTGATGATGTTTTAGGTAATATTTATGTAGAAATATAGAAAATTCTAAAGGGTTTACCACTGTACGTTTCCCTCAGGATTTTGTGAAACTATGGTCAGTGGACCTCACTTGGGGGCATGCTCCCTTGTAAGATAATTTTGTTTATTTTAAAGTTAAATGTATCAAACTGGTGCACTTTGAGAGCAAAATTAAGAGTTTAGCTCTATGAAGAACTTGCTCAAAACAATTTTGTGCTTTAGTAATTTAAGCATAAACACACTGGTTGTAATGCCACAGCAAAAAGGCCACACCTGCAAATCATGGTTAAGGAGTTTAACAGTTCATAAACGGTTAAAAAAAATGACTAGAGCATACATTTCAGCCCTCAAAGGAAGGAAGCAGAATTGGTTACCTGTGTTTAATTGGTTTTTCATTATTTTATTTATTTTTTTTTTAGAAAATATTGAAGAGAGCGCATGCAGACTAATTTCAATTTAGGCAAAAATAAACCTATTTTGAACTTTGGTTAGAGCATGTGCTTGTATTTTGAATGACAAATACATGCTACCAGATGTGTTAGCAGCTTTTCTTACTCAAATAAGCTAAACCTCTACAAATTCAACAGCTCGTTGTTTTAAAGCAAGGAGATGAGAGTCTGACACTCTGCTGTTAATGTTCCCTAACTAAGCTAAAGTTTGAATACTAATTATCAATGCAAACTTCTGCATTGATGTTATCTGTTTGCTGTCTTAAATTGATAACCATGGTATTGTGTTTGGACTTGTGGATGACTGTAGTAGATACTGTAAAGTTAATGTTATCAGTCTCAAATCAAATGGTGGTGTGTTCTGAAAATGCTTCCGCCACCATGGTCTAGGTAACTCATGGAAAACACTGTAATGAGCGTTGCCTCACGTTTTTAATACATTATAAAATTACCTGTCTGATTACCTATCTGTTTAATAATTGACAGTCTGCTGTCATGCAATCTGGGTCAAACCTTGCAAATGACCTTCTAGCCCATCATATGTGTAACATTCTTCATAATCGATAACCGACTTTAATTTGGTGTGCCTTGATGTTCTGGTTTGACCTTTGATGTGCTTCAGCCCCAGCAAGCTTGAAAACCTCTGGTACATATGACAGTCAGTTATGGTTGGGCAAGTTCCAGCAGTTTTAAATGAAGATGCAGCCTAGCCTATAGCTATGTTTTAATGTCCATCTTAAGCTTTTCATTCTGCTCCTCGAAAATAGCATTGTGGGCCAATTCAGGATGCTGATGGCCAAACAGTATGTTGATTTTTTTTTTTTTTAATTTACATTTGTAAGCCTATGTCTCTAATGCCTGCTTTTTTTCCCCTCAAATTTTTGGCCCCTCCTTTAATTTTTGACCTTTTTTTTTGTTCATGGATTTTGTTTCATTGCTACGCAGTTTTTGCATTAGAGTAGAATGTTAATGCACATTAACTAACATGGTTGTGATTTGACCAGTGAGAACACACGTATGCTGCCACATGATCCTGAAATGACAGGCCCACAGAGAGGGCTGGTAAAAAGACAGCAAAACAAAATCTCTGTTCATTATGCCCTGACCAATAAAGCGTTCCAAGGTTGTCAAGATTAAATCTTGACACCCCCCAAAAAATGTAACTACAATTTTCAGGACATGACTAAGACTAAAAGTAAATTTTAAAATTCTTTAAATTAAAAATGAACACTACTACACTGAACTAAAACAACATTAGCTCCCAAACACTTATGGTAAATAAATATTACTTGTACAAATCCAAAATATTTTATATAAAACCCATTTAGTGACAGAACTGACTTTAAAGTTGTGCATTTTTGTAGCTTTCTGTTTAGAGACCAAAACACAAGGGACAGATGTGTATCAGAGAGGTCTGATTCACAGCACAGCTTTGCCATGTCAGACTTAAAGCCTTTTATAAGAAACCTTTCCTTTGCCTAAATTATGATAAAGCCTTGCCTGCATTTTCCTATAGTTACTAAATTCATCTCGGAGCTTGTCGGCTGTTTTGTGAATCTTAAAGGGATAGTTCGGGATTTTTGACATGAATCTATATGGTATCCCCGTCAGCAGTGTCGTGCATCCACACTGACTTACCCCCGACAGTGTTCTGTGAGCCTAGATATTGTACAGTGTTGGTCAGTGCACAAGTAGTTCCGGCAGGTTTCCTGGGGTCTGCAAAGTAACACGTTTTTCTTCTCAAAACAGCTCGTGTTCGAATGAGTGATTTATTAGCATAACAAAACCCTTGTAGTCCAAAAAGTCACACCTTGTAATTGCTTGGGGCTACTTTCTCTCAATAGCGATCAGTGCGCGCTACAGTCGCTAGTTGACAGGTAGTTAGGCTATCTGTTTCATTCACTTAGTTTCGTGCTTGGGAAGTTGACTGCATCATGTCTGACTACAGCAGCGACGACGAAGACATTGATTTCAGCACACAGCCAAGGGGGTATCTTTATGAACCCGAATATACGGATGCTGAAATTCAACAGATGGAAGTAGAACGGGCAGAGAGAGAGAGAGAGAGAGAGAGATGGTGAGCAGAGAGGTGGAAGGTGAAGCCGCAGCCGCGAGACCTCGAGTGACGGACAATTGGTGGTGTACTTGTTTCAAGTGCGAAGTAATGCAGACTGAGGTTGAATGCTACTGTTGCCATGAATGGGACCTCGTTATGCCACGGATGCAAGACATTTCGATTGACGAGGAGGCCGACGCGTCAGCATCTGTCTGCATCCCCAACAATAAGGATTTACCTGCGCTCCTGACTGCGGGTGTCCTGGAGACATTTTTCCACATCCCGAAAATCAACTGGAAGAAGCGCCCCAGACCAGCTGGACCCGATGGCCAGTTGTCTGCAGAGTGAGTGTTATTACCCTACTGTACAAGTGCTCAATTATATTGTATGGCGTAATATTTTATTAGTCTGAGCCCTGCAGTAGGTTACTGCAACCTACAGTCAAAACACGAATCATTGAATGAATCTAATGATAATCATATACATACCATAACATTTTATTGGTGACGCATATCTTTATTATTATTGTGTATCCCCAAGTCATTTATGTTGCAATTTCATGTTTGAAGCAAAGCTTTTATCCTGAGCATCACCTTGTCTCTATACCACTCTGCTCATGAATGTCCTTCAATCCTAAAGCGCTTAGGCCTACCTAATGCATATTATTTCAAGGGAGGCCTGAGGGTTATGTCCCTATGGCCCAAAGTGTACTTACAAGTGACATTTTCTCTGAATAAACAGAGATGAATAAAAATCTATTAGCATTCAAATTCTACAATAGCCTGAAATGCTGGTGCATAAATATAGAATTTCCTGACAAACTGTTGTGCTGTCAATGAATCAAAATGTATTTATATACCAATATAATCACAGCTATGCAGTTTACTCAAGGTACTTTCAAATAGAGATACTTGATATATCAAATGTACACAAACTTATTTTGTGTTTCTATTTCAGACAGTACAGGCTGGTCGCCTATCGCATTATAATGGAATGGGCCCTGAAAGGAGAGAAGCTTGGTCCAGGCAACAGGAGAGCTCTTCCCTCTTGTGTGGTGGCGCTAATAAGAAAAACATATCCATCACCAAATGGACAATATGTAGGGTTCAAAGAGTCAAATGATGCCATGCAATTGTTTTAGATTTTAAAAGTACAAAACCTTTACTGTAAATTTCTACTTTTTCACTTTTTTTTCAAATTTCTACTTTTTGAAAGTGTCTTACAAAACAATCCATATAATTAGTCAATAAAAAAAATTTCTATGACACTATATATCCAGTCTCAATCATGTTTCTCAGCAGCAGGTTTCTTGGGAAAACGTGATGTATGTTCTGAAACCAAGTCAGCCTTGTTTGGCTTTGGTGTTGGGGCAATGTTGGCTGGTATGGTGACTGGAGGATGGATGTGGAAAGCTGGGTCTCCGAGCTTCACATTCGTGTCAAGCCGTCGTTGGATGACCTGCTCCACCAAGTCTTTCCAGAACTCCTGTGTTGTTGGCTCATACAGCTTTCTTGCAACCCACCGATTTGACTGCCTTGAGTGAATGGCATTGTATCTCTCTTGTCCTGGGAATGAGGAAGGAACACAAGATAGGATGGTGTATGACCATTACATATGAAACTGAATATGGTGATTTGTGTGGCCTGTGAGGCTGTGACAGAGCAATGATGAGATTACAAATAGCTAACTCTAAAATATAAAGGCAAACAAAGATGAAATTCATTTATCTGAAAATGTAACATTTCAGAAGAAAAACAATTATTTATATATATATATATATATATATATATATATATATATATATATATATATATATATATATACTGTTTTCAAAATGATGTTTTTATCACTTTTAGGAGCTGTGTGTGTGTGTGCATCTGTTTGCACACTTACCAGATTGAGTACGGTCATGCTGACGTCCAACGTTGTGGTCAATGATGCGGAGTTGGAGCCTTGCCTGCATGGAAACATATGTGAAGTGGCGCCTCTTCTCTGCGTACTTCAGCATTGAGCTATGTAACACTTCGAGGTCCCCTAAAAGACACAAAAAACCACATTTTCAGCTTTATTCATCTACAGAAGAGCCTCATATTATCACTTTTATTATGATCAATATTTTCTATCATTTGCAGGAAAAAGTACTTAGTTAGATTCACAAAACTGCTGCTTTGTCCCAGTAAAGATGTAGCACTAAATTACTCATGATTCCCTTAGAGTTGTGTAGGGAAAAATGTAGGCAAACAAGTGATCAACCTTCTGCCCATAAGTCTATCCAAACTGACCTGTATGTTTGAACAAAGTCATTTGACTAAGGTCCCTCAAGAGGTTCTTGTCTAGTACAACAGTTCTCAAAGCGTTCCAGGCAGCATATCCCTTCGTAAGCCATTTCTTTCGTCGTTGTTGCTCCTGGCTGATATTTTCGTGGCGACATGTGTACTCCTGCCCATCTTCTTCCCAGCGATGAATCCCACATACATGATGCAGGATAGACATCCACCGGTGTCTCAGCTCCTATTTGAGGAGAAGTAGACATTGCTTAGCAAATGTGTCAAAGAAAATGTATACCACAAAGTATACACATTTGGACATGCGTTTGTGTAATGAAAATGAAAAACCAACCCAGTTTCAAGAAATAATAGCAACCATGGAAACACATTCTGAATATTCACTCTTCCAAAAAATGAAGCGTTCACGAAATCAACACAATGCAACTCCAAGTCAATTATGCTTCTGTGATACCAGCATGTCCAGTTAGAAATCAACACTGATTCTGAATACATCTAAAATGTTTGCTGGGTACTCCTAAGAGTGACAAGATATAAGAGTGTGCTTTCGATGTGTTATGCATAGCCAAAAGTTTACATGTCTATCACCTTCTCATCGCCTCCACAAGTGCTGCATGACCACCAGAAGTGATTGCCCACAGACTTGATCCATGGCTGCAGGTCCCGGTTTTCTTTCTTCCTCGCCAATGCAGTTGCCTTCTTCTTCACACCTAAATAATGCATAAAAGATGAAAATGAAAAAGCAAGCCCTGATGAATAATTTTGCAAAGTGTCACACCATTACAATACACTCTTCTGCAACATCTTCACGTATTTCAGTTCTATATAAGCAGAGGTGTCAAAAGTAAAAGAACTTTTATGGTGTAATTACAATAGTAGCACATGATATTACTTAGCTGTACTTACAGACTGTTCTTACTGAAAAACACTAAAAACCTAACAAGGGCCCAATACCAATTCAATGCAACCAGTGCAGAATCAGCTGACTGTAGGACAAGTACACTGGTCTACTTTTTACTCAGATAAGTTACCTGCGCTGGAAGGAAACTGTGTTCCTTTTTTTTTACTTTTACATTTACTTTTGACACATCTGTCTATAAGACCTAATGCGTAAATAATCCCACCTTTTGCAACATGCCATGGGTCAAATTGATGTCTGAGCTCAGGATAGGATTCCCTCATGATCTTCCGTATCGATGGAGCCCGGTCAGTTGTAACAACATCAACACTGACACCAGAGTCCAGCAGACGATCTAGACCCCTCCGGAAACCAACAGGCTCCATTGCCGGTGAACTGGTAGCCTCCGAAACCTACATTGTTTACAGTAACAGGAAAGACAGAAAAGACATACAGGGAGACCTACATAAAGAATATGTAAATAAAATGGGACTCAACTTATTGGCAATACTATTTATATTTTACCTGAATTAGATCTGACATTACCACTTTCTTTGTTGCATCATCCATAAAACTGTAGCATGTATACTTGGCACTGTAACTGGGGGAGTCAGATCTGTAGATGACAAACAGGAAGTTACTTGTGGGGTGTCGACAACATGATTTCATTTGAATTGTAATGTAATGTAAGAGGACATTTGAGCACATATACTGTATGATCCATAATGGTAATATCAACCTTGCATCACCACAGATATCAGTGTGTCCACCAGCACCTGCTGCGTCCTTCAGTTCAGCTAAAATTTTGTCCTGCATGTCTGTGTAGGCTTTGTGAATAACAGGTATCATGTAGGTTGATTGCAGTGAATAGTAAGACGTCTTTTTTGGCAGCTGTAAATTTAGAACATCAGCCCATTCTGCAATTTCATTCTGTGTTGTTCCAGTTAATATAATGGCTGCTGAGGACACCAGGTTGTTCTCGGGTATTCCACGGACATCAGGACAGGACTGCCACACTCCTGTATGGTTATTGAGACATGTCCATTCTATTTTGATCTTGGATCCACGGGTGGTGATTTTCTTTTCAATAATGAATACACCACATGTGTGACAAGTTACAAACAGTTCCATCAGGGCTGACTCGTTGATTATCCACTTCCTCTCCGACCAGTCACCTCTCCTTTCTGCTCCTCCACTGTCCAAGACTGAGAAAGATGTTCTTGTGGATGTACATTCACTACTCAATGGCAGAAATGTGCTGTCGTCATTGTCACAAGGTCCATCTGTGGAAGCCATGCTTGCATCAAGTGGCTCAGATGCAACCGCTGAGCTCGTGTCTGCTGTCTATGAATAACAAAAAAGAATACAGTGATGTCAAAGTACAAAGTGCAGTATGGGCCTACATTGGGTGACTGACTGCATTTTTGTGGATCTCATGTATGGTGTGCATTGAGCCTCATGGTCACACAATACTTTGACTATGTGAATATGTTAGCTTTTTAATCAGACATGTATATTTAAAAAAAAATGCTTACCTGTGATGTTCTCCAGGTGGGAGGTAAAGCTAGGTATGTGCCAGAGGTAGATGGCTTTGTTCTTACATTTGTTTCTGCTGGACTGGTGAGAACCATCTTCAATTGATCATGGCCAAATCTGGACTTTACAGGGGTTGACTGAGGGAGTCCAGCGAATGCTTGCTCCCTTAGACTGTATTGCTCCTCTTCTTCTGGGACTTCGACGACTTCTGCAGACTGTGCTGATTCAGCCATTGCAGCAGGAGTGCAAACCTTTCAAAAAAACAATATCAATTTGTGCATTGTGGATTACAAGAATGTCATTCATGTTATAAACACATAATAACAGTAACATCAGCAATTATTTAGTTTCCACAATAATAATAATCACTAATGACTGACAGATATGTTTACAACTAGTCCACTAAGAAACATTCTCTGTTAGCAGGCAATACCTAGGCTAAAGTCAGAATATTTCATGAAGCGTAAGCTTCGACTTTTCATTTCATTTTTTGACTGATTTCAAAATTACACGGTCACTGACCATCATAACTTAGAAACTTGTATACAGCTTACATATTCTAGCCTATGGAGGATATCTCCTTACAGCCGAGGACGGCAGCAGAGTCAAGAGAAACTGACCCACCGATAACCGGAGCACTATGAGTAATCTTCCAAAGGATTATATTATTATTTCGGGAAGACGCAAAATAAAACATATGCTGGGTGCTGCCGTCATCCCTCGGTCTAGAATCTGAGAAGGGTAGCTGCTAGCTTAGTTTGTCTTCATTATGCTAGCCAACGCCGTGACTAGAGTCATGGACTTCTCATAGAAACCTAGAAACCATCCACAGTCCACATAGCTTCTGACGATTGTAATAAACAGTGTACATATTATGTATTATAAACTTCACTGGTGATGAGACACCGATAGATGAATCTACTGTATGTTGCACTTGCGTAGCCCACGGTGCATCACCAGAAGGCTATGCACGCATGCTATAGAAAATATTTGGTACAATTTTGTTTACCTGGGGTGCAGGGACAGCAGAGCTCTTCAAAACCCTTCTCATTCTCTGTCCTGGAGAAAGGTAGTCGTCCTCGGTGAAGTGCACACTGCAAACACGAAGTTTTTTCATCTTGGTTAGGTTGGTGTCCACATGGAAGCCCAGAGAAAGTAGCCAAAGTTGCCTCAGTGCTACGTCCGTCACAGGGAATCGATGGAATGTGTGAGGAGACCCACTCTCATCTTTGTTGGTACAGCCAGGATAATCACAAGTGCGCACCATTTCTTTCTTTCTTTTTTCAAATAAAGAATATTTCTGTAGAAGCTGATGAACTTCTCCTTCTAGCTCTCTAACTAGCTCGTTTGCGTCTGGTCTGAGCTCGCTGCTAAACACTGTCGAACAACTAATGAAAGTTGTTGGCTAGCTCGCACACAACTGTTAACAGTGACAGCGCGCACTGATCGCTATTGAGAGAAAGTAGCCCCAAGCAATTACAAGGTGTGACTTTTTGGACTACAAGGGTTTTGTTATGCTAATAAATCACTCATTCGAACACGAGCTGTTTTGAGAAGAAAAACGTGTTACTTTGCAGACCCCAGGAAACCTGCCGGAACTACTTGTGCACTGACCAACACTGTACAATATCTAGGCTCACAGAACACTGTCGGGGGTAAGTCAGTGTGGATGCACGACACTGCTGACGGGGATACCATATGGATTCATGTCAAAAATCCCGAACTATCCCTTTAAGATACAGTCAAGAACCTTTTAATTCAGCCTTCATGAGGCTTAATAATATTGGCATGAGCCATCTTTCTTGTTTCTGTATACCTCATTTAAAGGCATAGATTGATTTTAGTAAAGAAAATATAAATGTGGTATTTTTCTCCAGGTATGCAGGAGCACGCAGTATGAAGAATACATTGATGCCAAAAGAGAGATGCATGTGAATTGGATGAGGTGAGAAATAAACCAGCTCTTGGGCCATTTTAGTGATTTTGATTTTACAGTTCCTCATTTGTTGGAAGAACTTTATCTTCTTGCTGTAACTGATATCTCTGTCATGCTTTCTCCAAGTCTCTGATCTGATTTTTACCTTTTCTGGAATGTTGCCTCACTCTTTTAGGTATGTGAATTGTGCCCGTATTGAAGAAGAACAGAATCTTGTGGCATTTCGGTATCGAGGGGGAATTCTGTATCGTTGCTGTCGACCCATTAACCCAGGACAGGAGCTCTTGGTGTGGTATGAAGAGGAGTACACCAAAGAACTCAGTCCTGCGCCTACAGGAACAACCAGACAGCAAGGTGTTACTTTTGTCTAAGAGGTTATAGAGGTTATTTTCTGCATTATTTTGTGACATTTCTGAACCTAACAGTGTTTCTGGAATGAAAGCTGTTGTACAATGCAATCTGCAGTAACCAGAGCACTCCCCCAGAGGACTCATTTTGGCATGTTCCACCAACCAGGTAGGTTTTCTCTATCATATGACAGTAACCAACCAGAGAGGGTAAAGTCACCCCACTGCAATATCCTGCTATTGCGAAACTGACTATATAGTAAACCACAAAATACTGCTGCAGTTTTATTCATCAGGCACAATTTAACCAGAAGTAGCGTAAAATGCGTGGCCTGTGGATCCCAAGTGGTACAGCAGAAAACTGTTGCCCCCATCATCCTCCCCATAATCCAGATATTGCCACTTTCAAATCCTGATGATGCCACAGTCATCTGTGGTTGGGAGCTCAAGAGAGCAAAATTGTCTGGGCTCTCAGGGAGGTAGAGATGGTATGCTGTCTCTTCCCTGCCCTGTCAGTTATACTAGCCAGTCATGGGGGTGGGTGTGTGTGTGAGAGCACATATTAATAGAAATTGAGTGGATTAGGTTTTCCTCCAAGTGTGCTTTCTCCCCCCTGACATTGTATGAGTAAAATATGCGGTCAGCTGGTCAACTGGTATTACTTATCTCAGAGGAAGCACGTGATGGCCCTCCCTGGTTGGTAGCTGTTATGTGATACTGGAGAGCAGTCTGATGGGTGGGAATTGACCATGGCTAAATTAGGGAGAAGACTGGGGAGAAATCAAGGGGGGAAAAAGGCCCTGTCACAGGAAACACACAATATCGGATAATGCTGTCAGACCTCCCCATATTACAGAAAGGGGGGGGGGGGGGAGACACATTATAATACTGTAATATGTCCCTGATGTGGGTGGAGTACCAGAAGCATGGCAGGGAGGAGCTGATGTTCTCACACACTTTATTTTTAGTATTTTTGTTGCTTTTCAGCTTCATTCACTCACTCGCTGCTCACACACAGACACACGTGTTCTGGTTGGGAAAGCGCCCTTCTCTTCACTCTCCCTCCTTTTCTAACCTCCACTGTCACTGTAACAAACACACACAACATTAATTGACAACAGGTGCATTGACTTTGCCACTCACCTTCCCTGGCCCCACCCTCCATTCGCAAACTGACACTAGGCCACGCCCCCACTGTCACATAACCCCCGACAGGTTATGTGATGAATTCCGCCACCACCATCTGCGCCTGTGGACTACCTCGAATTTAAAAGGCTAGAGGGCGAGATACCAACAGGTGATCCGCGCATTGGTGTGGTTCATGATGTACAGCACGGGATGTTCCTCACCCTCCACCTCCTGGGACAAAACAGCCCCCAGCCCTCTGTCCAATGCGTCTGTCTGCAAAATAAAAGGGAGCGAGAAGTCAAGGGAGTGTAAAAGTGGCCCCCCACACAGTGCAGCTTTTACCTTGGTTGAAAGCCTGTCGGCACTGTTCCGTCCACTGGACCAGATCTGGTGCTCCCTTTTTAGTGAGATCAGTCAGCAGGCTGGTGATGTCCGAATAATTAGGTATGAACCTATGATGATAGCCAGCCAGCCCCAGAAACGGCCTCACTCCCTTTTCAGTCTTGGGCAGGCTGCAATCGCTGCAGTTTTGTCAATTTGGGGATGCACCTGCCCATGACCTCAAGTGGAAACCCAGATACCATACTTCCACTCGCCCAATTGCACACGTTTTCAGGTTAGCTCTGAGCCCCGCACGTCTCAGCAAGTCTAGGACGGCCCTAAAGTGTTCAAGGTGCTGCTGCCAATCATTGCTGTATACGTATCATGATGTCATCAAGGTACATTGCTGCATACGTGGCATGGGGATGGAGGATCTTGTCCATGAGCCACTGGAACGTAGCAGGAGCCCCAAATAACCCAAAAGAAAGCATGACAAACTGGTGTAATCCAAATAGTGTGGAAAAAGCTGTTTTCTCTCTGTATCGAAGAGTCAAGGGGATCTGCCAGTATCCTTTTTGTTAAATCCAGTGTCGAATAAAAGCGAGCAGCACCTAACCGATTGAGCAACTTATCAATGCGAGGCATTGGGTATGTGTCGAATTTAGACACCGTGTTGACTTTTCTGTAGTCTACACAGAACCGGACCAACCTATCGGTCTTGGGTACCAGGCCCACCGGGCTGCTCCAGTCATTGTGTGACTCCTTGATTATGCCTATGTTGAGCATGGCCTTGAGTTCATCCCAAACCACCTTTTTCTGTGTTCGGGTAAGGGTGGCTATGCACCACCACTCCTGGGGACATCTCAATGTGGTGTTCTATGAGGTGGGTGCGGCCGGGAAGGGGCAAGAACACGTCGGATAACTCTTTGCAACTTGGCAACCTCTGCGAGTTGGGCCGGTGAGAGGTGGTCTCCACAAGGGACCAGAGTGGTTTGGGTTGTTGGTTTGGTTGTTTTTACCTCCGATCCCAGCTTCTCTGGAAGTACCAACGCCACAGGGACCCCCTCATTCCAATGTTTTAAGTGGTTGAAATGGTATATTTGAAGAGCCCTGCCCCGATCCATTCGCTTCACCTCATAGTCAATGTCCCCGATTTGCCGTGTGATCTCGAAGGGCCCTTGCCATTTGCCAACTAATTTGGAGCTTGAAGTGGGCAATAACACGAGTACTTTGTTTCCCGGAGTGAACTCCTTAAGGTTCCTGGGTTAAATATGTGAGGGTGTGGAGCTTTGCATGCAGGTCGAGAACGTACTGAATTTCATTCTTGCTGGTTGAAGGTCCCTCCTCCCAATTTTCCTGCAGCACGTCCAAAATGCTGCATGGCTTTCACCCATATAATAATTCAAATGGTGAAAACCCCATGGAGGCTTGTGAGACTTCTCGTTACTGCAAATAACAGGGGCTGGAGCCATTTATCCCAATTACATGCATCTTTGCTTACAAACTTCCAAACCCTACTAAATCATCTGTTTGTGGGTGATGGACACTGGTGTGGATAGATTTAATTCCCTACAGCTCACGAAGTGTGTGTGACATAAACATAGTGCCTTGGTCTGTCAGGATTTCTTTGGGAATCCTGACCTGGGAGAGAACACGGAAGAGTGCTTCCACAACACTGCATGCCTCTGCACACAGTGCGGAGCATGGCCTGCTTCTGGATATCGTGTTGCATAGTCCACCAGAACTAAAATAAAGCAATATACTTGTACTGACTGATCTAATGGCCTGACGAGATCCATACCAATTCTCTCAAATGGGGTCTTGATTAGAGGGAGCAGGCACAAAGGCACTTTTGGAGTGGCCGTGAGATTTACTAATTGGCATTCGTGGCATGCCGCACACCACCAACGAACGTCCCCGCAAACTTCTGGCCAATAGAATGCACCATTATTCGGTAGGGTGCATCAGTTGCCCTCACTTTCATAAAATCTGATGCATTTTTGTTTGGGTGTTCCTTTTCACCAATAAAGACATCCTGTAAAATTTTTTGACCATATTCAAAAGTTTAATGGTGGCACCATGAGGTTCATTTTTTGCCAAAAAACGATTATTTTATGTTTTCGCGTAAGGTTTGAATCACAATGTTGGACTCCATTTATTGATTTCTTGTGACCCAGAGATCATGTTAAGAACCTTTGCAAGGGATTGAGAAGCATTAATGTGATACATAATACATTTGTATTGTTTAAAAGTAGTTGAACAATGATTCAGTGAACAGCTAAAACTCAAACTGTGCTTGATAATATATTTAGAATATGTACTAAAAATGTGTATCTAAGATATTTGGTATACTCTATAAGGTGCCATAATGTTCCATGAAAAGTGATCGAAATTTTGTCATAAAAGTCATAAAATAGCAGCTTTTTCATAACTTTGAGCTCCTGGTGCCACCATTAAACTTTTGAATTTTGTCAAAATATTTCACCCAGTGTGTTTTCTTACCAAAAGGAACAAAACAAAAATGCATCATGATCGGAGGAACTTTTCATTTTTAGGGGGCAACTGATGCACCCTATTATCTGGGGTAGTTTTATATCCTGTCCTTGGTGTCCAGCCATGGGATTAAAGTGAGCCACAGGGAACACAAGTTCCCTATGGCTCTTAGGGATTAACAACTGGTGTTATCTGTTCACCAGTTTGAGTGTCCTGCGTCACTTGATACAGCCTGTTCTTAAAGGGATAGTTCGGGATTTTTGACATGAATCTGTATGGCATCCCCATCGATAGTGTCGTGCAAACACACTGACCTTACCCCTGACATCATCCTGTGAGTCCAGTTCTTGTCCAGTTTTGGTCCAGACGAAAATAGTCCGGCAAGTTTGTTGGGGTCATGAAAGTAAAACGGTTTTCGTCTCAAAACAGTATGTGTTCAAAAGAGTGATATATTTGCATCACAAAACCATTGTCAAATAAAAAGTCAGACCTCGATATCGCTTGGTGCTATTTTCTCTCCCTTCTTATCACTGCGCGCTGCCGGCTTCATCCAGCTGCGGCTCCAGCTTCAAGGATAAGCTGGAGCCGCATAAGTAGGAGTCCCGGCGGGTGGTTTGTATTCGATTCGTTTATATCCTGACCTTGTCAGCTGTCAGATTTATGTTCATGGACCCGGTAAGCTGGTAAATAATATTTATTTATTTTTTTCTTTACCAAATTCTAACAGAAAATGAGATTCAGGATTCAGCCATGTTTTTGCTCCGTGTCATGGCTGAATCCTGAATGACTCCTATTTGTATAAATAGGGCACTACATAGGCAGCAGTGGTAGTTTCTTTTTCCCTGCCATGGAAGCGCACTTGTATACTGAGGAGGAAAGCAATTTGCATTACAGCCGTGAGGCGGCTCGGCTCAGTTTTCCCTTTCGGGCGCTCTCGTTTTCTGTTAGAATTTGGTAAAGAAAAAAATATTATTTACCAGCTTACCGGGTCCATGAACATAAATCTGACAGCTGACAAGGTCGGGATATAAACGAATCGAATACAAACCACCCGCCGGGACTCCTACTTATGCGGCTCCAGCTTATCCTTGAAGCTGGAGCCGCAGCTGGATGAAGCCGGCAGCGCGCAGTGATGAGAAGGGAGAGAAAATAGCACCAAGCGATTTCGAGGTCTGACTTTTTATTTGACAACGGTTTTGTGATGCAAATATATCACTCTTTTGAACACATACTGTTTTGAGACGAAAAACGTTTTACTTTCGTGACCCCAACAAACTTGCCGGACTACTTTCGTCTGGACCAAAACTGGACAAGAACTGGACTCTCAGGATGCTGTCAGGGGTAAGGTCAGTGTGTTTGCACGACACTATCGATGGGGATGCCATACAGATTCATGTCAAAAATCCCGAACTATCCCTTTAAAGGTGGGGTATGAGATTTTTTTCAGGAGTATTTTTTACCATATTGCTTGAAAAGCTCCTCACACCCATGTTGCAAGCAGTACAATAGAAGGTTTGACCCAAAAATGAAATATTTTAATCCAGTCTACAGTGTAAAATAAAGGAAAAACGCCATCCAATCCTATCAAGGTACCACCTCAAAATGATTGGATACTGACACGTCAATCAGACTGAAGCCCGTGAGCAGCCCGTCCCATGTGTGTGTGTGAGAGAGAGCAAGCAGCCCCTCCCCCAACCCGCGCGCTGAGCAGGGAGAGACAGAAATGCATAGAAAAAGGTCCCTCCAAACAACGGGGATTTACACGAAAACAGAAGGAGATATTCACAAAATTCTTTCACAGTGAG
Organism: Neoarius graeffei; assembly: GCF_027579695.1. Taxonomy (NCBI): domain Eukaryota; kingdom Metazoa; phylum Chordata; class Actinopteri; order Siluriformes; family Ariidae; genus Neoarius; species Neoarius graeffei. The sequence continues at coordinate 4,275,262 of NC_083585.1, forward strand.
TGCCACAAGGCTCCCCTGAACATACTGATGTAATTTTTTTGTCTGTAGTATAAAAAATGAGGTCACTAGAGCGAGTTAAAAACGAGTGACTTTTCTGCCAAGTTTATAATGGCAGTCTATGGGGCTGAGCGCCTGTTCTCTCCTCACTTTCAGGCTTCTCATTCAAAAACTGCAAGTCCTATCGTGTAGGTAGACACATTGTGTAAATCAGGACAAGTGTGGCTACTACTTTTGAGAAAATTGTGTGTGGAGTGAAAATTGGGGCTGAAAACACAGTTTAAATGAGAAAGTTTGAGCTATTTTTCCAAGCTCTCTACACTCTAACTTAACGAGAGGCGGGGGGTGGGAGCATGGCGAGGGCGGGCTTGTTTCTTTTCAAAATATGGCTTGCGGGAACCGTTATTCCAAAATCTCGTACCCCACCTTTAATAGTGAAATACAGGAAGGAGGGTGTCATATTTGGCTAGAGAGTTTGACCATCCATTACTTTCACTTGGTCAAACGCATGACGCAAATTCTTGTCTCGCGACTGCTCTAATAGGAAATCCTCAAGGGAATCCCCAAGAGAGGGAGGAGGGCCTAGCTGCTCCTTACTCTTTGCATCACACTGATGTAGACAGCTCTGTGGCAGCTTCCCCAGTCAATGCCACACCGGGATCCCCCCATGACGTAGGACGCAGGACCCACCCTTATTATGTGTTCTATTAAATTTCTGAATCCCGGCCAATCAGTCCCCAAAATCAGAGGGTGGATGAGACGAGGATTAACTGCCATCTTTATGCTTTTGTCCCTGAAATAGAATATGGATCGGCACTAGAGGATAATTATGAACATCCCCATGTGCATACACAACCTTCACTGCTTGTGCTGTCCCCAATGCCTCACCTTGCACCAGGCTTTGGTGGATTGAGGTCTGATGGTATCCCCTTGGACACTTCCCGGTATACGATACGCTCCGGCCCGATAGGGGGCGGTCTCTGGCGCGTAGGGGATCCAGATCACAACTCCCACCTCCATTGTGGAGCACTGACTCTGGAGATGTCCCAGCTCCCCGCAGCGCCAGCATACCAGCCCAGACTTTCCCTCTGTACCGGTGTTATGGGCATCACTCACCTGGGGTGGAGAAGAGACAGACTTGGAAGAAGAACACGGGAGACACCATGGGTGCGGTGGGCCGGCTGGAGGGGAGTCGCCCCCCATCTCCGCAGTGGGGTAATGGGGTGGGGATGGGAAGAGGAGGGAGGGGGGAAGGAGAGAGAAAAAGAGAAAAGGCCTGCTGCTGGAACCGCTGCCAGATGGTCCTCTGCCAACTCAATGGCTTGACCCAGTAACACTGGGCGATGACAGTGGACCCACTCCGCCGTTCCTTCCAGAAGACCCGCAGTGAAGTGCTCCAGTGTCACCAGGTCGATGATCCCCTCAGCGTCACAGTTGTTTGCCCTCTGCCACTGCCAGGAGGCGTCCTGGAGCTGTTGGCCAAATGCAAATGGCTGGCCGACCTTCTCCAATGTCAGCGTCCAGAAGCACTGACGATGTTCCGGGGCGTGGCTGACACACTGCAGGATGGCTCACTTCAGGTCCACATATATGAGCCAACTGTTGGCGGGGAGCTGCTGCACGGCGAGCTGCACCTTGCCGGTCAGTAGTGGAAGTAGGCATGCCGCTTGATTGGCCACCTCCATGCTTCGGCAGCTTGCTCGAAGAGAGCGATGAAGGCCTGTGGATCATCATGTGAGCCCATCTTCGTGAGGTGGGGAGGGTCTGCCACGGTGGCAATCCAGGCCCCCGCCAAGACGAGCAGAACGCCTGGCGATCTTCCTGCTGGGCCAGCATCAAGGATTCAAAGCATTGCTCTTGTTCCTTCCGGAAGGCGGTCAGCACTTGATGCTGGTTCTGCTGGGTGGTAACAAGGGCATGGATGAGATCCTTAAATGGGGAGGACTGCATGTGGTGATTCCCTTCCATACTCCTGGCTTTCGGCACCACTATAGTATGTCCCTGATGTGGGTGGAGTACAGAAGCATGGCAGGCGGGAGCTGATGTTCACACGCACTACTTTATTTTTACTATTTACCTTGCTTTTCAGCTTAATTCGCTCACTTGCTCATTGCTCATACACGAACACACACTTGTTCTGGTCGGGAGAGCTCCCTTCTCTTCGCGCTCTTCCATCATGCTGATGTAAGAAAAGGAGGGATCCTTTTCTGACCTCCACCGTCACTGCAACAAATACGCACACAACATTTAATTGACAACAGGTGCATTGACTTTGCCACTCACCTTCCCTGGCCATGCCCCTGCTGCCACAAATATATTCAGTGCAATCCAACCAGCTGGCTGAAGAGAAGTTAGTTGAACACACATGCAGCATGCCTGAACCAAGCGAAGTTGTTAATTGGCTAATGCACATGTCGGTCAAACCCATCAACCATTATACAAATCAATTGGAACACATTTGCTTTATTTCAGGAGTATATGTGATGCTTATATTATCAAGCAGTTTAACAAGCAATAACATTTTTAGTATTTTTATGGAATTCAGTGATTCCACAAGAGTCATGCCATGGAGAAATAATGTTTTAATTATGTTTATTTTTAGCTCCTCAAACTCTTGTAGCTGAAGAACTTCAACATGTTAAGGGACAAATAGCATCAGATGAATGAATAATTAAACAGGTGGAAGTTTGGTTGCTTTATTACTACAAACCACACCGTGGCATTCTTCAAATACTGCAGTAAGGAAATTCCTATACTACTGCAGAACTACTTGAATGCCATCTGAATCGTTGTAGTCTGTCCCTTTTTTATACGCCTACATTTTTATTTAATTAAATGACTAATGTCTTAATTTCTGGATGTTGGCTTTCTTTCTTTCATCAGTTACATTAATATGAATCAACTGGATTTCACAAAATCCCACAATTTCTAATTTCATTAAATTTGTGTGTTATTGAAATTAATGTGTTTTAAACTTGACAACCTAATCCATATGAAAAATACAGACTTTCTTGTGTAAATGCTACTAGAAACCATTTGCAAATAAATCTATTCATATCCAGCATGATAAATAAGGCCCATTTTTGGATCTTTGAATGCAAGGGCTGAGTTTCCTTCACAATCCTGGACGAGCTGTAAATAAGGCAAGGCTTGCCATTAACTAGACTTGACATTAGATCAAACAGAAACCAACAACTCCCCCTTGGTCGCTCAGACCCACGGGGCTATGGCCAATGCTGTGCATAGCTGCTGTTCTAGTACCTTTATTGAATCTACAGTACCAGTACTCCTAGTTAGAGACTGCTATATGTTAGTCCTCAAACTTTTTTGTTTCAGTCTTGATTCATGTAGAATCTTGAATGTTTGAGGTTCAGTAAAAATGCTCCCTTACATTGGGTTAGTGTTAGATTTTATAATCTTGTTGCATTTCATGTTCAATTTCTGATTTTTGTCCTTTCACTTCTCCAGAAGTAAAGAAGACTTTGCTGCAGATCTTTTCCTGCTCTACATGTCCTCGTTACTATGCATCTCAAATTTACCTTGACAAACACATCCAGAGATGCCACTATGAAGAGTATGTGAGACTGCAGGAATCAGGAGAGATTAAATATGAGCTTCAGATCCCCTCCAAATGCTCCAGTAGTCAGCCAACATCATCTGATGCTCTCAGTTTTGACACTTCTCATAATGATATACAGAAGGAAATTCACCACTGCTCAGACTGTGGAAAGAGTTTTGGTCATCAGAATGCACTCAAGACACACCAGTGCAGTCACACAGGAGAGAAGCTACATCACTGCTCACAGTGTGGGAAGAGTTTTACTCATCAGAGTCGTCTCCAAATCCACCAGCGCATTCACACAGGAGAGAAGCCGTATCACTGCTCACAGTGTGGAAAGAGTTTTACTCAGCAGAGTGATCTCCAACGACACCAACGCATTCACACAGGAGTGAAGCCGTATCACTGCTCACAGTGTGGAAAGAGTTTTACTCAGCAGAGTGATCTCCAACGACACCAACGCATTCACACAGGAGTGAAGCCGTATCACTGCTCACAGTGTGGGAAGAGTTTTACTCGGCAGAGTTATCTCCAACGACACCAGCGCATTCACACAGGAGAGAAGCCGTATCACTGCGCACAGTGTGGAAAGAGTTTTACTCATCAGAGTAATCTCCGACTACACCAGCGCATTCACACAGGAGAGAAGCCGTATCACTGCTCACAGTGTGGGAAGAGTTTTACTCAGCAGAGTCATCTCCAGCACCACCAGCACATTCACACAGGAGAGAAGCCATATCACTGCTCACAGTGTGGGAAGAGTTTTACTCAGCAGAGTGCTCTCCGACTACACCAGCGCATTCACACAGGAGAGAAGCCGTATCACTGCTCACAGTGTGGGAAGAGTTTTACTCGTCAGAGTGATCTCCAACAACACCAGCGCATTCACACAGGAGAGAAGCCGTATCACTGTTCACAGTGTGGGAAGAGTTTTACTCAGCAGAGTGCTCTCCGGCTACACCTGCGCATTCACACAGGAGAGAAGCCGTATCACTGCTCACAGTGTGGGAAGAGTTTTACTCAGCAGAGTGATCTCCAACAACACCAGCGCATTCACACAGGAGAGAAGCCGTATCACTGCTCACAGTGTGGGAAGAGTTTTACGCAGCAGAGTGCTCTCCGACTACACCAGCGCATTCACACAGGAGAGAAGCCATATCACTGCTCACAGTGTGGGAAGAGTTTTACTCAGCAGAGTGATCTCCAACAACACCAGCGCATTCACACAGGAGAGAAGCCGTATCACTGCTCACAGTGTGGGAAGAGTTTTACTCATCGGTGTTCTTTCCAACAACACCAGCGCCTTCACTCAGGAGAGAAGCTGCATCACTGATCAGTCTGGAAAGATGTTTACTTATTCAGTTACATTTAAAACCTACAAGTGCACCAACTTGTAGACATTGCATGATTTTAAATTTGTCAAATTAAATATGGTTATTATTACAGTTTTGGCTGAAAATGACCTGTACTTTGAACTTTATTGTTCATGTTATATGACTGTTTTAAAATGTGTAACCTTATAGTGATATTTTAAAACAAGACTATTTCTTTTGATCTTAAGTAGTCATTAATTACCACCATACAAGTGACAAACTGCACCACTATTATCAATGTAATACTGCAGCATGAGACTAATTGTTAATGGAATTTGTACTGATCAGGAGTTTAATGTACTATAACAGAACTGTGGATCAAACCAAATGAGTATGGACCATTTGAAATGAAGCTCTTCCAGCTATATGCATCCACCTTGTCTCACTGGTAGAGGAGAAGCCATCAGTTATTTATAATGATAATCTAGGAATCGTACAAAAACCTGAACAAAAATTCAGTATGTTTGAAGTTCTTTATCCTAATATATGAAGCCAAAAAAAATAATTCTACCTGGTCAATTCAGCTAATTATTATTTCCTGACCCGTGGTCTATATTCTGAAGTTCTTTCTGAATTTGCGAATTTCATCTCAAACCTGGTTGTTTATTGAGACAACATTGTTAGAGACGTTATTTGTTTTGATCACCTGGAAGAGACTGAGAACAGCATTCCTGTCCATTCTAGATTCAGTATGGGTTAATGAGAGGGTCACAGAATCTAACCCTATTTTTTTTTTTTGAGGTTTTTGTATGATTCCTAATCGTCACATTCTTGATCTAATACTTGCATTTGTATTAAATATAGAAAATATAGTCACACTTGTACAGTCTGAAGCTCCCTCAGACCATTACCTCATCTCTTTTGAAATGTCTTAATATATGCACCTTGCATGCCATCGCATCAAAAGTGCATTCACGTCAACTACTGCATAAAGTTTTATCAGTAGGGTGATGCCAAATCTACAAGAGGTTATGCTCGACCATCTCAGATTTCAATGAAATTTGGAGGGCTCAGAGATGCTATTAAAAGACGTTAATCCCCAAAACTTGAGCTTCCTATCACCAATAGTTTCAGAGATACGGGCATTTGAATTTTTCGATTTTTTTTGTTTTTTGCTCAAAACATACATATTTCAAAGTGCAAAATAATCTTTATTATGCAAGATAGAAACCTAAAATTTTGCACAGAGAGACTCAATGTCTTGTACTACAAGATTCAACTTAGAATTTCAATGGTCATTGTATATTAGATGGTGATTTTAACAAGGAAATTAAAAAGACAAATTTGCATTTTTAACTCATTCTGGAAGCTTGCCTGTGGCAGTAATGCTTAAACTAAGAATGTTTTTCAAATCCACACAGAAATATCTACCAATTTCAGTTTTACCAAGTCTCCACTATTCCTAGTTTGTCTGTAATAGGGTTTTGAAATTCACCGATTTCTAAAACATGCCATTTTCAGTAGCAAGAAATCCAATGTGGGATAGCAGTTAGGAACTTGTACATTTTTTTTTCAGTAATCCCCAAGACCCATATTTTATATTTCCAAATTTTTGTTCTGTCTCTCTCAAGTATTTCTAAACTACAGGGGTTTAAAAAATCCATTTTCACCAAATTTGAATTTTTGATATATTTTCATATAACTGATATAGACTGTGTAACATGGCAATCAATGACCAGCTATTGTGTACCAGTCAACAGCCAACCTTATCAATATCAACACAGCACAATAGGTGACCTTTGATACCAGAACAGGTGGCTCATATCTTATAGTTTTAGAGTCTGTAAACTGCATACTTGTTCAGATAACATTATATTGCTTGGATTATATTAAATACATTGTAATACAGAACACTGAGAAAATTTACCAATGTTATTAACTGAATGTGTTTCTTTGCAAGGATAGGATATTTTGAATAGTTGACTAGGGAATTTAATTGTAGTTGCTTTCAATTTGAGATCAGTATAAATGAGTTTGTTCTTAGACATCTATAAATGGCTGAACTTCCTCCCTGTTCTATAGGAATTGGACTAAAGAAAGATTCTGACTGCCATAAACTAACATACAACAGAAATTGTAAGTTACTGAGAGAGTAGGGATGTCCCGATCCGATCACGTGATCGGAAATCGGGCCCGATCACGTGGTTTCAGACTCGATCGGAATCGGGCATTACCTCCCGATCAGGGATCGGATATATATCTATATAATCTCATTTTTAACACATCAATAGCTATGCGTTGGCACAGAGTGAGACCAGACCTCTTGTCTCAACACAGCAACATCAACGCGTGCGGCATGACATCACTTTGTAGCGGAGACGCTATTGGTTATTGGCTGCCTGTTGCCGGCGAAGTTGAACACGGAAGCAGTTCGAAGCGGAAAGCAAAGCATGTCTGCGGTGTGGCAGTATTTCAAAGTTGATGACAACATTGCCATAGCAAACTGTGAAATATGTAAAGTTGGAATATCAAGGGGTGGACAGGAAAGGGCCGCATTTAATACAACAAACCTGATACGGCACCTGAAAAACAAACACCCGACACAATACAGCGAGTTTTTAGTGCTGTTGCAAACGTGTTGGATGACAAAAACAGGCTCAAACCTGAAAGGGTAGAAATGCTTGTTTTCATCAAGAAAAACGTTAATTTCCTTAATTGAAATTACTGTATACCACTGTGAGATGCATTCTTAAAAGCAAATTACTGGCACTGTGGCAGTTTTATTATTATTATTTTTATTTGTTTACATTCCTGCCAGGTATTTTAAGGTTATGTTTTTAATTTGTTATTTATTGTTCAAACTACCTCACGTAAGTGCTCTGTTTGCTAACGGAGTTGTTGGATGTTAAAATAAGGTGTTAAATTAAAAAAAATGAGGAACATCCTGGATCCGTTTCTTTCCTCGTCTTTATTATTTTTTATGGATTATAAGAAGTATCGGATCGGGACTCGGTATCGGCAGATACTCAAAATCAAATGATCGGTATCGGATCGGAGGGCAAAAAAACCTGATCGGGACATCCCTACTTGTATCTCTGAAACCATTGGAGATAGAAAGCTCAAATTTTGGGGATTAACTTCTTTTAATAGTATCTCTGAGCCCTCCAAATTTAATTGAAATCTGAGATTGTCGAGCATAAATTTGTCAGATATTTGTTGATTTGGCATGGAATGACCCAGTAGTCTCCCAGAGTTATCAATTTGATTGGGTCCCCGTTAGACCCCACAGAACTTGATCAGCCAACTGAATGCTTACAGTCAACGTTCTGCTTTACTTTAGATAATGTAGCTCCATTTAAAAGAAAATAATTCAGGAGAAAATAAAATAAAACCTAGCACCCTGGTATAACAATCACACATGCACCTTAAAACACAAAATTGATAGTATTCCATTTAGCATGGAAGGAGAGCCTCTGGAACTACAAAGACAAGCTTTTAATGCTGCTAGATCAACAACTCTCTCCACCCTAATAGAAGATAACAAAAATAATCTTAAATTTTTATGTAATACTAAAGTATTACATAAAAATTTAAGATTTTGCTAAAGCAAAATGAACTAGAAATAAGACCACCACAGAAATTGATTTTATATGCACATATGTAATCACGACCATACACACACCTTAAGTAATCACAAATGTACTCTGATTCATATAACCACACGTACAGATTTCTTTTTATGCTGATTAAATATTAATTCAAAGCTGTGTGTGTTAATTTTCAGTAAAGAATAAATGAAGTTAATTCTCTTAAAAGTAATAAATTGGTTTATGAATTATCATAATTACAGTAATATATAGATTTAGGCACTGCCTAAAAGCGGAACTCCCATCGGTTTCTGGGTTGTAGTATTTTCTTATATCATAGCCAGTCTCTTTTGTTTTATTTCTTTACTGACTAGCACTGGCCACTGGGGGGGGTGTATGACTGGTAATTACAACCCCGATTCCAAAAAAGTTGGGACAAAGTACAAATTGTAAATAAAAACGGAATGCAATGATGTGGAAGTTTCAAAATTCCATATTTTATTCAGAACATAGATGACATATCAAATGTTTAAACTGAGAAAATGTATCATTTAAAAAGAAAAATTAGGTGATTTTTAAATTTCATGACAACAACACATCTCAAAAAAGTTGGGACAAGGCTGTGTTTACCACTGTGAGACATCCCCTTTTCTCTTTACAGCAGTCTGTAAACGTCTGGGGACTGAGGAGACAAGTTGCTCAAGTTTAGGGATAGGAATGTTAACCCATTCTTGTCTAATGTAGGATTCTAGTTGCTCAACTGTCTTAGGTCTTTTTTGTCATATCTTCCATTTTATGATGCGCCAAATGTTTTCTATGGGTGAAAGATCTGGACTGCAGGCTGGCCAGTTCAGTACCTGGACCCTTCTTCTACGCAGCCATAATGCTGTAATTGATGCAGTATGTGGTTTGGCATTATGTTGGAAAATGCAAGGTCTTCCCTGAAAGAGACGTCGTCTGGATGGGAGCATATGTTGCTCTAGAACCTGGATATACCTTTCAGCATTGATGGTGTCTTTCCATGTGTGTAAGCTGCCCATGCCACATGCACTAATGCAACCCCATACCATCAGAGACGCAGGCTTCTGAACTGAGCGCTGATAACAACTTGGGTTGTCCTTCTCCTCTTTAGTCCGAATGACACGGCATCCCTGGTTTCCATAAAGAACTTCAAATTTTGATTCGTCTGACCACAGAAGAGTTTTCCACTTTGCCACAGTCCATTTTAAATGAGCCTTGGCCCAGAGAAGACGTCTGCACTTCTGGATCATGTTTAGATACGGCTTCTTCTTTGAATTATAGAGTTTTAGCTGGCAAGGGCGGATGGCACGGTGAATTGTGTTCACAGATAATATTCTCTGGAAATATTCCTGAGCCCATTTTGTGATTTCCAATACAGAAGCATGCCTGTATGTGATGCAGTGCCGTCTAAGGGCCCGAAGATCATGGGCACCCAGTATGGTTTTCCGGCCTTGACCCTTACGCACAGAGATTCTTCCAGATTCTCTGAATCTTTTGATGATATTATGCACTGTAGATGATGATATGTTCTAACTCTTTGCAATTTTACACTGTCGAACTCCTTTCTGATATTGCTCCACTATTTTCAGCACAGAATTAGGGGGATTGGTGATCCTCTTCCCATCTTTACTTCTGAGAGCCGCTGCCACTCCAAGATGCTCTTTTTATACCCAGTCATGTAAATGACTTATTGTCAATTGACCTAATGAGTTGCAATTTGGTCCTCCAGCTGTTCCTTTTTTGTACTTTTAACTTTTCCAGCCTCTTATTGCCCCTGTCCCAACTTTTTTGAGATTTGTTGCTGTCATGAAATTTCAAATGAGCCAATATTTGGCATGAAATTTCAAAATGTCTCACTTCCAACATTTGATATGTTGTCTATGTTCTATTGTGAATACAATATCAGTTTTTGAGATTTGTAAATTATTGCATTCTGTTTTTATTTACAATTTGTACTTTGTCCCAACTTTTTTGGAATTGGGGTTGTACTAACACTGACCACTAGGCGGTGTGTATGACTTGTAATTACTAACAATAGCCACTAGGCGGTGTGTATGAGTGGTGGTACACGTACATGGACAAACCACAAAAAATCGACTCGATGGGTTTACCATTAAGGCCCGTGCGGGAGCTCCGCTAAAATACAGCAAAGACATTGAGAGAGTTTATACTGAAGGTTGTTTTCTGTTAAATCACAGGCCTATTCAAAAAGTGTAATCTTATAGTGTGGGAGACTGGCCAAGGACATGAGTGTTGCGCTAGTTTCCACCTGTGGCCTGTATTAGTCTTTAACTTGATTTGACCCCAGCCATTTTGAATCATGTATTGTACATGCTGAATGCTGTATACCACCTCTTATCGTGTGGTTTGATTCTTTCTGAATGGACCATTTATACTGGAAAATTTGGCTCAGTTGATGCAAAATATGAGAGGTGTGAGGTGTATTGCCAAATAGAAAATCTTGAAGTGGTATAACGGGACATGTTAACCAATGAAATTATTTGTATACACCTGTGTTTTTTCTTTGAGACAGTAAAAAATGAGAGCTTTGTAATTTTGACTCTGTTCACTCTGCAGACCAAAGACAGCTTTTATTATTTGATATAATAAAAGTCTAAACCTTTCTGCAACCTCTTGGACTTTTAATTATTTTTTGCTTGGAGAGTTAGAGAGTTGCCACAACAAAACATGCATGCCTTCAATATGTACGTAATAGCGACTTAATTTTTTTCAGTGGAAAAATTGAAAACATCAGGCAAAAATATCAAACTATTAATTTGAAACTAGGCAATTTGATAAGTATCCCTGTAGAGAACAATAGAACTACATCAGAGCAATGATTTTTGTTTTACACCCTTTAGAGTGACCGAACTAATTTCACTTATTTCCTCATCAAAATCTTCAACTTGTATACTTGTCTGTATGATTCTTCAATCACATAATTGGAACAGAAACTTCTAATCAACACTTCAGAATGCTTAGTAGGGTGCATCAGTTGCCCTCACTTTCATAAAATCTGATGCATTTTTGTTTGGGTGTTCCTTTTCACCAATAAAGACATCCTGTAAAATTTTTTGACCATATTCAAAAGTCTAATGGTGGCACCATGAGGTTCTTTTTTTTTTTTTTTTGCCAAAAAATGCTTATTTTATGTTTTTGTGTAAGGTTTAAATCACAATGTTGGACTCCATTTATTGATTTCTTGTGACCCAGAGATCAATGAACAGCTAAAACTCAAACTGTGCTTGATAATATATTTAGAATATGTACTAAAAATGTGTATCTAAGATATTTGGTATATTCTCTAAGGTGCCATAATGTTTCATGAAAAGTGATCAAAATTTTGTCATAAAAACCATAAAATAGCAGCTTTTTCCATAACTTTGAGCTCCTGGTGCCACCATTAAATTTTTGAATTTTGTCAAAATATTTCACCCAGTGTGTTTTCTTACCAAAAGGAACATAAAAGCAAAAATGCATCATGATCGGAGGAACTTTTCATTTTTAGGGGGCAACTGATGCACCCTAATGCTTAGCAGTTGTCTTTTCAGTTATTTATTATAGTAGATCTTATAAAACAGGAAAAGGAAAGAAGACAATGACACCACCTCAGGTGATGCCGAGAGTGCACACTCGTCTTAGTGGTTGTTATCTATTATACTCTAAAGGCATTCGCTCACTGCTCGCGTCTGCACGTGATTGGCTCGAGGCTTGCTAATGAAGCTAAACATTGGTTCTTTGTTAGGGCATGCACCTGGTGTGCTCTGAGATGCGCAGCGGATGCGTGGTTAGGCATAATGTAACATGAAACATAAGCAAGGCAGCCTGCTTATCACCAGCCAAGGACACAGAAAGGCGATTACAGCTTGTGGGAAAACAACTTTTCTCAGTATACTATGCCACTTGAGCTCAACACACAAACACAGAGAATAGGAATGTTCATTCACTAAATTTCCTTCACATTTCATTTCCCCCTTTTTATCCTACAGAATAATAATTGCGAAAGGAAAGAAATGTACACAATTTCAGTGGTAAGAGTTCCTGGAGAGATTCAACTTAACACGTCATTGAGTGTACAGGCAGGCCCGCCGACAGGGGGGGACAAACGGGTATGTTGTCCCGGGCCCAGGAATGGGGGGGGGGGAGAGAACTGGGCTCTCAAGAAGTTGCGATTATTTTATTTCATTTCAAAATGTGTTGATTTGGGGGAGAAATGTGCTATATTTGCATTCAATAAATGATTTCTAGATCTTTTGCCTTTATTGTCTTTGAAAAAGGCGTCAAGAACCCCCTACCACCCCTAATGCAAAAATGGTTTGGTCTGACTCTTTGATTAAGGGGAAAAAAAACGACATCGTTCGATCATAGCGCTTCGACAATCAGCGTGCGTGCCATTTGCCAACATGCACAAGTCAGGAGCACAGAAAAGAAAAGAGAAAAAGAGAGGAAGAAACCAAGAGACTTAGGGTCTCACTGCATAAATATTTTAAAAAAGATTGGGATGATGCAGCAGGTACTAGCAAAGGCAGTGGGGCAGTTGAGCCAGGTAAGACCAGTGTTGGGCACGTTACTTTCAAAAAGTAATTAGTTATAGTTACTAGTTACTTTTCCCAAAAAGTAACTGAGTTAGTAACGGAGTTACTTTGTCATAAAAGTAACTAATTACCAGGGAAAGTAATTATTTTGTTACATTTTGTTCCCCCTCAAAAAAAATCTAATTCAATTAGTGTAATCATAATAAAAGTGAATGTTAAATGTGTTTAATGACTGAAATGGACACTTAACAGAACCAATTAGTAATGTTATCTACACTATATTAATATTTTTGTAGGACAGTGTGAGATAAGACATCTATCAAATGTAATATATTTTTGTAGTTGGGTGATTCTCTTTTTGGGGCAACATTTCATGTCCGCATGTTTTACTTGCCCTGATTTTTGCCCAAACTGTGCCAAATATTAAAAAATAAGGTAAATCAATGATGTGTCAAGTGTTTGCCAAACATTATATGCAATTCAAATGCATTTAAAATATTTCATATTTTACACACCTTTTTGGTATCACACGCACTTAATTTTACTGTGTCCCACAGTGCCAGGTAATCAACATCATCTAGTAGAATGACATAAAAAAATATATTTATATAAAAAACTCTTTCACAGTTGAATAGACCAAACTAAGTTTTATTAAATCATGTAATTTAATATGGTAAAGTTCTATTTCTTATATACTATTTTAATCCTACTTTACATGTCTCAGTAGTAATTTTCCCCCCTGTTAGAATGAGTGTCATTGCGATGTAATACAAAACTACAATTCCATACAAGCCATTTACAGGAAGTGACATCATTTTGGAGGCATTTTCAGACTGTGGAAACTGAGGTAAGCTTCTACTAAGACTCTCTCCTCACTATTTTTTATCTTAAACATGTTACTCCCTTATGGGTCAAGCTTAAAGTTCCCCCCTGTTAAGCCAACTTAAGTGGAATGTTAATTCATTTTTTTTTTTAATATTCAATTTAGTTATTAAAGTAGTGTTAATCTACTGAAGGTCAGATAGCTAATTTTTAATCTATTAAGGAGCTAGCATGAGATTAGCAAAAAATTTTCCACCCTGTCGGGTTCCCCCCTGTTAGAACTATGAGCCTAACAGGGGGGAATGGGAATCTTCCAGGGTGGAAATATTTAAATTATATTATTATTGTCATTATTACTATTGTTATTGTTATCGACATTGATTCTATTGTTGTTGTTGTTGTTAATAATAATAATAATACTTATTATTATTATTAGTATTATTATATTAGTATTATATTGTTTTTATTGTTTTGTTTTTATATATTTATAACTTTTATTGCTATTTTTTTATAATTACATCTGTTGTAAAATGTAATATATTATATTAAAGTATAAGTATATTATATGCATATTACATATATTAAATAATGTTATTATTATAGTATTATTTTAAATTAAAGATGCACTGTGTAACATTGTGGCCAGAGTACCCAGTCATAATGAATTTACAATTTGATGGTGGTTGTAACTATTCATGAAAAATGTAACATTTGTTAATGGGGCAGCATGAATTTCAGAAATAATCTACTAAAAATATTACACAGTGCACCTTTAAGGTTTTGTTTGCGAACACTCTTATTTAGGCATAAACTGATTGCATTTTGGAAGCCAATGCTTTCAAGATGACCAACATTATTTTTGTGCCATAGTATACCCCTGTGTGTATGCGTGCAGGCCTGTTCCTGTGCTAAAATAGTGTTTATATTTAATATGGTTTCATACAGACTAATACAATAGAAAATTGAAATTCATGTATTGGTTAGGAAATGGCACCACCACTGAGTGCAGCTGAGATGCAACGGTGATACAGGGCCAAGCGAGATGCTGACCCAGAGAGAAGAGCAATGTACCTGCAGAAAGAAAGAGAGAAGTGGAAGCAAGACAAGGCATCAGGAAGAAAGAAAGGAATATCAGATATGACAGAGAGAGAGAAGCGGGCTCAGAGAAAAAAGTGGAGGGAGAGAAAGAGAGAGGCAAAAGCCAGGGAGAAAGCCAGAGCAGCAATACCACCCGATACCACCGGTGATCCTACTCCTGATACTGCAACAGACACCTCACCCCCAACTAATACTCATGCTTCACCTGAACATTCCAGGTTTGAATTTTTGTATAAGGATATTGTTCCCCTTAGCAAATAGTAGTATACTTAGGCCTAAGTATTAAGTACACTTAAGTAGCCTATATCAAGTATACTTCAGACCATGCACTGTACTAGAGAGTATACTAATTTAATACTTAAGTATTACGGTTATTACAGCCTTCCAAGGAATAGTTTAGTATAGTATATTTCTTTGCTAAAAGTCAAGGGAACTTCTCCTCTTTCTTGACATACAATTGCATATTAATTGTGTCTTTTATTTTTCTGTTTTAGGCAAAGAAAGTTGGGGAACCGGCAGAGAAGTTGCAATAAAAAAAGGCTGGAAAGAGAAATTGAAAAGCTTAAAGTCAAAGAAAAGTCAAAAAAGGAGAAATACCGAAAGAGATGGCATACCGCATGCCATACCGCAGATGAAATGAAATATGTGATGATTTGTGTTTTTCATTGATAACTTTTAAATGTTTGTTCCTCAAACTTTTATTCACATCTTTTAAGGATTACATAACTAAATAAAAAATAAGTATTGTGTGAAATAGGTGTTGTTGTATGATTTTAAATACTGAAACACTGCTTCCACCCTGTTATGGTCTATTCCACCGTTATGTTCCATTCCACCCTGTTAAGTTAAATGTTTTTTTTTAAATATTTTGACATAATCACTAAATCTTGTTAATATGTTTGTGCTACATTGGAAGGTTAGGAATATTAAATGCACCTATATATGTAGGTTTGAAGAGATGACAATTTGTTCAGTGATATCAGTAAAAGGGATGTTCAAAAAAGTCATTTCATATAGGATACACCCATATACTGTTTTATTATCAAATAACTTTTTATAGATTAAAACTAAATCCTATTATGGGATCAAAAAGGACAAATTATTACTATGAAAATGTTCTTATTCATCAATATTACTATATTGAACTATATGCAATTTATAGGTTAATGTCCCTAACAGGGTGGAACACTTTCAGCAACAACATTTAATAAAACTACCTGTAATTATTACTATATTCATCCCTGAGCTTGACCTTTATGCATTTCTTATAGTTAAACATGTCAATATTGAAAAACAATATGAAAAAATATATTCCACTAGTATTTTTTTCCCCAACTTTACAAACCTGAAATGTTGCCGCAAAAAGAGAATCACCCAGTTATTAAAATTATGTTACTAATTACTGGCCACTGACGAGGACAAACGCTTTGTTCCTCGACATAATGTGCATTGCACGTAAACACTCTTGCCTTTTATTTCAAGTAATGAAAAGTAATGGCTGTATTTCCAATGTGAAAACGCTGTGCTGGGCTGACCGCTCGCCATCGCTGTCTCTTCCGATTGAAAGTGTGCACAGTAGTGCAGTAGGCGGAGCCTACCTACGTATGTTGTCCAAATCTACTCTGACTTACTGTGCCGTTGTCTCGTGTCTCCCCGCCCCACACGAAAGCAGAGTAAAGAAAGGCTGAACGAGCAGCATGCCAGATGAGAACAGCTTTAATAAAGTAATGCATAGTATTTTATTGTAAGTAACAGGAATGGCGTTATAACGATGTGAAAAGTAATTAGTTAGATTACTCGTTACTAAAAAAAGTAACGCCGTTATTCCCATCACTGGGTAAGACACAGCCAACTTTTTCCAGCCCCGTAAAGTAACCCCAACCAAGGCACGCGCGGCACGCAATTCATGTTACAAACGAGGGGAGAGCAACTCACACTCAACACCATATCAAACGCACAGGGCATTGAATCATTTCATAAAAACAACGGCTTAATAACATTGTGTTTCATATATCTGATTGAAGCTAAGAATATTCACATTAGCCCGCAATCATATCCCGCCGTTTCTCGAGCGGTGTGTTCCTCTCTGCTTTTCACACTGGACAGTACGCACGCACGCACAACAAAAGTCCGGCACATTGCATTTCGCACCTGAATAGTTGCAGACTAAGGAAATGTTAAAACTGTAAAAATGTTGAAATGCTAAAATGAAATGGTTGTTGACCGGTTGAATGGTTTTTGAATACCTGTCATTTAAAGGAACAGTCCACCGTACTTCCATAATGAAATATGCTCTTATCTGAAATGAGACGAGCTGCTCCGTACCTCTCCGAGCTTTGCGTGACCTCCCAGTCAGTCAGACGCGCTGTCACTCCTGTTAGCAATGTAGCTAGGCTCAGCATGGCCAATGGTATTTTTGGGGGCTGTAATTAGATGCGACCAAACTCTTCCGCGTTTTTCCTGTTTACATAGGTTTATATGACCAGTGACATGAAACAAGTTCAGTTACACAAATTGAAACGTAGCGATTTTCTATGCTATGGAAAGTCCGCACTATAATGATAGGCGTACTAACACCTTCTGCGTGCTTCGACAGCGCATTGATACTGAGCTCCGTATCAATGCGCTGTCGAAGCGCGCAGAAGGTGTTAGTACGCCTATCATTATAGTGCGGACTTTCCATAGCATAGAAAATCGCTACGTTTCAATTTGTGTAACTGAACTTGTTTCATGTCACTGGTCATATAAACCTATGTAAACAGGAAAAACGCGGAAGAGTTTGGTCGCATCTAACTACAGCCCCAAAAAATACCATTGGCCATGCTGAGCCTAGCTACATTGCTAACAGGAGTAACAGCGCATCTGACTGACTGGGAGGTCGCGCAAAGCTCGGAGAGGTACGGAGCAGCTCGTCTCAATTCAGATAAGAGCATATTTCATTATGGAAGTACGGTGGACTGTTCCTTTAAGGGTTGGCGTGAGTAGAGACTGGGATAATAGAGGTGGGTGTGTGTGTGGGTTGGCCCGGGGGGGTGGGGGGCCCATTCAGAGTATTTTGTCCCGGGCCCAGCCAAAGCTGTCAGCGGCCCTGTGTACAGGGATAATGCTAAGGTTGTTTTGTAAGACATAGACGTCTTAAGTTAATGCTAGCAAGCTACAGTGGTGCTTGAAAGTTTGTGAACCCTTTAGAATTTTCTATATTTCTGCATAAATATTACCTAAAACATCATCGGATTTTCACACAAGTCCTAAAGGTAGATAAAGAGAACCCAGTTAAACAAATGAGACAAAAATATTATACTTGGTCATTTATTTATTGAGGAAAATGATCCAATATTACATATCTGTGAGTGGCAAAAGTATGTGAACCTCTAGGATTAGCAGTTAATTTGAAGGTGAAATTAGAGTCAGGTGTTTTCAATCAATGGGATGACAATCAGGTGTGAGTGGGCACCCTGTTTTATTTAAAGAACAAGGATCTATCAAAGTCTGATCTTCACAACACATGTTTGTGGAAGTGTATCATGGCACGAACAAAAGAGATTTCTGAGGACCTCAGACAAAGTGTTGCTGATGCTCATCAGGCTGGAAAACATTACAAAACCATCTCTAAAGAGTTTGGACTCCACCAATCCACAGACAGACAGACTGTGTACAAATGGAGGAAACTCAAGACCATTGTTACCCTCCCCAGGAGTGGGCGACCAACAAAGATCACTCCAAGAGCAAGGCGTGTAATAGTCGGCGAGGTCACAAAGGACCCCAGGGTAACTTCTAAGCAACTGAAGGCCTCTCTCACATTAGCTAATGTTAATGTTTATGAGTCCACCATCAGGAAAACACTGAACAACAATGGTGTGCATGGCAGGGCTGCAAGGAGAAAGCCACTGCTCTCCAAAAAGAACATTTCTGCTTGTCTACAGTCTGCTAAAGATCATGTGGTCAAGCCAGAAGGCTATTGGACAAATGTTTCTTGGACGGATGAGACCAAAATAGAATTTTTGATTTAAATGAGAAGCGTTATGTTTGGAGAAAGGAAAACACTGCATTCCAGCATAAGAACCTTATCCCATCTGTGAAACATGGTGGTGGTAGTATCATGGTTTGGGCCTGTTTTGCTGCATCTGGGCCAGGACGGCTTGCCATCATTGATGGAACAATGAATTCTGAATTATACCAGTGAATTCTAAAGGAAAATGTCAGGACATCTGTCCATGAACTGAATCTCAAGAGAAGGTGGGCCATGTAGCAAGACAACGGCCCTAAGCACACAAGTCATTCTACCAAAGAATGGTTAAAGAAGAATAAAGTTAATGTTTTGGAATGGCCAAGTCAAAGTCCTGACTTTAATCCAATCAAAATGTTGTGGAAGGACCTGAAGTGAGCAGTTCATGTGAGGAAACCCACCAACATCCCAGAGTTGAAGCTGTTCTGTATGGAGGAATGGGCTAAAATTCCTCCAAGCCGGTGTGCAGGACTGATCAACAGTTACCAGAAACGTTTAGTTGCAGTTATCGCTGCACAAGGGGGTCACACAAGATACTGAAAGCAAAGGTTCACATACTTTTGCCACTCACAGATATGTAATATTGGATCATTTTCTTCAATAAATAAATGAGCAAGTATAATATTTCTGTCTCATTTGTTTAACTGGGTTCTCTTTCTCTACTTTTAGGACTTGTGTGAAAATCCGATGATGTTTTAGGTCATATTTATGCAGAAATATAGAAAATTCTAAAGGGTTCACAAACTTTCAAGCACCACTGTATATACATAGATCAGGAAACAATAGAACAGAAAACAACCACAAATAAGAGTGTTTTAAGCTAGGGCTAATTTCATATCAGCTGTGCTGACATCATCAAACAGTGGGTTATAGTCTTCGTGTGGGTTTGGAGGCCAGTCAGGCAAGTCGTCTGGGTCTATTTTCACCATCTGGTAACCAATATTTGTCAGCTGCCTCTGAAACAGACATACAACATGGACAAAAATCAGGGAGCAAACATAGCATCACAATCACTAAGCCCAGGACCGGTATGGTGGATGGAATCAGAGTCTTCCATCCACTGAACCAATGCCACCAAGTGTCTTTGACTCTGTGTCAGCCTGGGTTCCCTGTATCGACCAGCACACGAATCCTCCTGTGAGTCCCAGCAGGATCAGGATGCTGAGGCCCGCGACTGGGACCTAGCTTATAATGATTTACCCCCTTCATCTTATGTTAACTATGTCTGCGAGTTAACCCTCGCCCTTCTTGACGTGTATTGGTGCTCAGAGGGCGGGCACGCCCTATCATCCCTTGTCCCACCTCACCGGGACTTGGAGGAAACTCGAAACCCTAAGACTTATCTATCGGCTAGACACTGAAATACTCTTCCCTATTGAGGGTGCGTGCGTGATTGATGTGATACTCGCACTGTTCCATGCAATGATGCCTTTCTTCCTCGCGCGCTTTAGTCAGCGCCCGGATCCTCAGTCAGTTCCGGAACCCTCCTGCAGTGGCTAGGCGTGGATCCACGTCACTCTGCCTGTGACCTTCACTGCCGTTGGGGTCGTGAGCAGGACCTGGAATGGGCCATTCCACCGTGGCTTGTTCCACTTGGTTCGTCGGAATTCCTTCACCACTATCCAATCCCCTGGTTGTAGATCATGCAGAGGTCCCTCAGCAGGCTTGGGAAGTGCTCCTTTCACCTGTTTGTGGATAGATTTCAAAGCAGAGAACAGTGTTGCACAGTAATTCAACATTGCATCATCACACAGTGTGGTGTCCAGCAGTGTTCCTTGGGCTGGCCCTGTCTCTGTGTTGGGTACTCGTCCAAACAGAATTTCAAATGGGCTTAATCCATGTTTAGGCCTAGTTTGCATCCTCATTTGTGTGAATACTACAAGGAGGACCTTTGTCTATTCTAGCCCTGTTTCTGCACAAGCTTTGCTTAGTTTATTTTTAAGGGTCCCATTTTCTCTATCCACTGCTCCCGCACTGGCAGGATGGTAGGCACAATGTTGTTTCAGGTCTATCCCTAGGAATGCTCCTATTTTCTTTAGGGCTGCATTAACAAAGGGCGTTCCACTGTCAATTGAGATTTTGCTAGGTATACCCCACCTAGAAATTATGTCTCTCAGGAGTGCTTTGACTACTGCCTCTGAGTCTTGTTTAGCTGTGGGGAATACTTCAACCCATTTTGAAAACATGTCAACCATTACCAGGCAGTACCTTTTTCCCTCACTTGGTGTCAGTTCAATGAAGTCCATTTGGAGATGATCAAATGGTTTGTCTTGTATTGGGTGTGCTGCTTGAGTTAGTTTGATATCTTGACCTGCATTATATTGTGCACATATCAAGCATTGCTTGCAAAATTTCGCAGCATAATTTGAAAACCCCTTTGTGAACCATCTCTTTGTTACTTCTGCTACCATCCCCCCTTTTGACACATGGGTGAGCCCATGTGCCAATTTTGCATAGAAAGGAAACATGTGTTTTGGTAGACAGGGACAGCCTGAGGGACAAACCCAGACCGAGTTTGCAAAGATACAGCTGGCCAGTTTCCATACTCATCTCTCATCCTGGGTGGCAGTGCTCTGAAGGTCTGCTCATTGTAAACAGGGGGTGGAAACCTGAGGAAATGCAAGGTTAGAGGGTGAACTGGAAGCTGAGGCTGCACACTTAGCTGCTGCGTCCGCCCTGGTATTTCCTTGAGACACAAGATCAGTATTGTTAGTATGGGCAGCACGCTTACACACAGCAATGGCTCTAGGGAGTAGAATAGCATCCAACAACTCAGAGACCAGTTTATGATGTGCAATGGGAGATCCTGTGCTAGCGAGAAAATTTCTGTTTCCAAATGGTGCCAAAATCATGCACAACGCCATATGTGTATCTGCTGTCCATAAAAATATTGACAGATTGCCCTGCAGCCAATTTGCATGCCTCAATAAGGGCACAGAGCTCTGTGGCCTGTGCTGACTGGTTTGAGGGCAGACACGATGCCTTGAGGACCTCGTGATCTGAGACTACGGCAAAACCTTCTTTGTTCTTTCCTGTCTCTGGGTCTCTGGAGGCTGAACCATCCACATAGAGGACCATGTCTGGATTTAATAAAAAGGGTCACTCTTTAAGTCTGCCCTGGGGGAACAAAAATCATTAGTGAGAGCGACACAGTCATGTGGTTCTCCATCATCCTCTGTAGGGAGAAGAGAGGCAGGATTCAGAACAGTACAACGTTTCACAATGATGTTAGGCATATCAAGTATGACAGTGTTATACTTTAACCATCTCTGTGTTGACAAATGTGACGTCTTTTCTCCAACAGAAGCAGGGAGACAGCATGTGGGACCAAAAGGGTGAGGTTAGAATACCCCACAATATGGCGTGAGGGACAAAGGAGTTTTTGAACAGACTCAAAAACTCCTTTGTCCCTCACACCACCAGACTGTACAACTCCTCTCTGGGGGGGAGGAGGGGCAACAGGAGGACAGAGGATGGGAAGGAGCAGTAGCCTAGCCTAACAATAAGCAATACCGGACAATGTGCAATATAAAGTGCAATATCTCTCCTACCGCCGACCCCCTTCTCCCCACCTTTTTTTTCTTCTCCCTCTTTCCCCCTCCCCCCTCCTCTCTTCCCCATATCTTATTCTTTTTATATATTTGTATATGTAAAGACTTAATTTATTGTAATTTATCTAGAAGTTTTCTCTATTTCTTTTCTCTGTTTATCTGTAATGATGCTGCTGGAATCTTAATTTCCCTGAGGGAACCCACCCAAAGGGATCAATAAAGTTTTATCTAATCTAATCTAATCAATAGTTCTGGAAGCAGTTACTGCCTTTTCAGCTGCAGCAACTGCACGCAGGAAAACAGGAAGTCCAGCGGCCACTGGGTCCAATTTGCTGGAGAAATAGGCTACAGGTCTTAATCTATCCCCGTGTTTCTGCAAAAAACAGAGGTCATGAAACCTTTTTTTCATCTACAGTTTGAACAAATGGTTTATTGGGGTCAGGCAATTCCAGAGTGGGTGTGGTCTGCAGAGCGCTCTTTAGGGACGTCAGGTGCATGCGGAACAACCGCAGCATTGACTACTTGCAGATCTTCGACAAACCTCCACTCATCAGGCTGGGACGGTTTTCTTGCCTTCTTAACTGGGAAAATAGGAGTGTACACTGGAGAGTCCTGGCAAGGGACAATTACACCTGCCTTCAGCAATGAATCAAAGACCGGTCTTATACCTGTGATTGCTTCTGGTTTGAGTGTGTACTGGGTCTGTCTAGGCCTGAAATCTGATTTGGGGGTGATCACCACTAGTTCAGCATGATGGCCTACATCATGTTTACCCTTCTCCCAGACGGAATTTGGAACTCCCACCAATTTGGGATGCACCTCTGCTGGAGTTATGGCTGTGGAAATAGAGACAAACAGGCCACTATGGCCGGGGTCCCTAGGACCCTGCTCATCAGTGACTAATATTATGCTGCGCTCAACATGCACACACATAGCATGACTTTGTTTATAGACCCCAAGCTTTTGGCAAAACAACACACTAGGGTCCTCTGTTTGGGACCATTCATTGCCATTAGCTGTGCACTTCTTGACCCATTTCCCCACATCTTTCCAATGGGCGGCTCGTGGCTTTGCTAATGAGACATAGAGTATGGAATTAACAATGTCAAAGAAATCATGCTGGTAGCAGCCGACCTCAAAGTCCTCTGACGCGAGGCTGCGCATAACATGTTTGAGAACACTGCAGTGAACACTGATGCAGCTGTTCAGACGAGTAAGATGAACCTGCGTAGCGCAATAATGTTTAGACCAATATGTAATTTTGAGGGTCAATCTTTCACGTGCGTGGGGGTCTGCAAACCAAGTCTTTTCAAACTCTACATCTTGCCCTTGGTAAACATGTGCTGTGCAATGCAAATCTTCCTCTTTCATATAATCTTTGTCAACTGATGAGGTGTTCAAGTGTGCGAGTTGTACAAGGTGTTTGGGAGTTTGTGTGAGTTGATCTGAGCAGAGCTGCCAGACATACACATACAGGGGGCTTCTAAGACCATACTGCACACCGCACATTTCACTTACTTCAATAGTTAGTCCATCTGGAGTGGACGTGAAATTTACTCCTAATTTGCACATTAAATCGCATGCTAACAAATTTACTGGACATTTATGTGAGATGAGGAATGAGTGGGACATAACTATTCCTCCCTCACTTTTACACGGGAGGTTGACTGAGAAAGTTTCGATTACAGGTCGTCCTGAGATGCCCATCGTCTGAATAGAATTTGAGCTGAGCAGTGGGTCTACTGGAAGTACCCCATGTTGTATGACTGAGTGTTCCGCTCCAGAATCTACCAAAAAAGTCAACACATGCCCACATACAGTGAGGGGCATACAAGGAGGTTTAGAGAAGGGAGTAGTTGTGTATTTTAACAAACTTAATGCAACTTCAGGTGTATCTATCTGGACTAGTGTATCGGGCGTTTCTGTGTAGTCTTGCTGTTGCATGCAGGTGCTGCAACTAATGTGTTTAACGTTATGTGAATGCTCCTGTCTATGTGTATCATCAGGTGTGTGTGTGTGTGTTACCTCCCCTGTTCTCTGTGCAGGGCCTGTTCCCAGAGTCCACCTGTCAGTCTGCTTTGCTGCACTCCTCATGGGGTCTCTGGCTGCTACTGTGGAGACAATCTCGAGCAATGTGTCCCTCCTGATTGCAGTGGTAGCAGGTTACGCCTTTTATCCACGACAGGTCACCCCAGGTCATCCTGCCTCGGCCCCTACCTTGACCTCTTCCTCTAGGTCCAGGCTGAGCAGTCTGGAGAAGAGTGAGAGTGGTGGCGTGTAGGTCTTGGTCTCTTTTTGTTGATTTTGTCTTCTCCTTTTCTTTCAGCAGCCTTTCTGCATCCACAGCATACTGCTCGATCTTGGTGAGGCTCAGGAGTGCCCTCCACTGCAGCCAGGGTCACGGGCCTGGTCAGGCCACTGTGTTTCTTGTGCGCGGCAGTGAGACGAGCGAGAAACACTGACACCACTTCACCATCTTCTTGCTTACACATACTGATCTTAGTCATGTCTATGTTCAAGGGAAAAGCTTCAACCAGACGAGCACAGAGAGCACTGAGGGTATTTCTATACTCACTATGGCCATCTGCTGGTCGGCTTCTGGCCACTCTCTGGAAACCTTGCTCCAATCTATACCCATCTTGGTCATGAGTAGGCGGCAGAGTTCATGGGTGGTTGGCCAGAATTCTCTGCAAAATATCAACAGCTCATTACCAAACCTCTTCCCTCCTATCTCTCTCACATTGGGAAGAGAAGCCATGATTTCCTTGATATCAGCTGTCGTCCAGGGTCTGTGGACTAGAAGCATGCTGTCAGGTCCAGCCACTTGCACCAATGGAAGATGAAGGACTTCAGACCTTAGGTTATGGCCTTGTGGACCTACTGGCGTGAGCATGTGGTCAGATCCAGGAGGGTGTCTTTTCTGTCACCATATGCAAGACCGGATCTCATGTGTAACGGAGAAGCGAGGGGAGGTGCCGATGCTGGAGGCAGCTGGTAGGCTGGGAGAGATTCCAGAGGCTCAGTTTTTTGCTTTGTCTCAACTTCTCCCCCTTTCTGTGGGTGAGGCGCTTGTGGGAGTGATGCTCCACCTTGCTGAGGAGGCAGTGTGTGTCGGGCTAGTGGGGCAGACTCCAGGTCAGGGTCCATCTGAAATTTCAAACACTGAGAAGAGGGTGAGAGCCCTGCCTGTCATTTCTCTCTTTTGTACTCTCTCTTAAGTGTTTCTTCTTTCCATGCAGAAAGCGCCCTCCAATCCCCTAAGAACTTAACATTGTCTGCAGACTCTTCTTTTCCCTTCCATTTCAACTTTTCTTCTAACTGTTCTATCTGCCTGGGACTAAAACTGCCCTTCTCAGGGAATCCTAAGTCCTTTACCCATATGTCAAACTGTGCCAAACAATCCTCGTCATACGAGGTTTTCATAAACTGGATGTTTGGGCTGTCATAGGAACAACCAATTCTTATTATAGCACATGTAGCCTCAGGCTTACTTGCTTTTTCTTTTCTTTCCCTAACTTGCCTTTTCTGTTCCCCATTGTACCCTGTTATAGGTTATGACAACAATGGCTGAGTTTTATACTAGGGTCACAAGAAGAATAGGTTGGACTATATCCAAAAATGTGACACAATAATCCTTTAGGTATGTTCTTATTCATAAACAATTTATCTGACATTTACCTTCAGCAAAAAGTAGGTATCATTTAGCACAACAACCTCAAAGACAACTCACACATGTGTACAAGATCTACTGTATTTCTCTGTTTCAGAATTTGGAGGAGGACAGTACTCTGTTAATTCATCAATATTTTGTGTGCACACCGGTGTGTCTTGGCAACATCGTGATCGAACCTCTCTATCCCGTTCCTACGACAGGCCAGTTGTTCACACAGAACCAAGGGAGCAAGATTCAATTCTTTCCCAGTTATGAATCACTGAGCGTGAATCCGTCAAAACATGCCCCCTTACTTCACACTCTCAAGTAGGTGAGCCGTTACTCAGTCGTCACTTAGGCGGATAATTCTCTTACACAACCTAACAAACTTCTCGCAGTTTATTGTCTCAAAATTGTGTTTTATCCGTTTCTGCAAACATATTGATGGTACCACAACTTAGCAGTCTTCCAAATTCCTGTCTGTCTCTTATATCAGGATTAAATACTGTTTCCACTAATTTCTTTACACAAGAATGCAAAGTTATCACTTACTGATTCGGTGAGCCCTGACGGTCTGGTCTCTCGTCCAAGTTCTCAGCTCCACACCATGGCCTTGTGAGTGTCCCATCGTCCGAGGATCAGACACGTAAGGCCCACCCAGGGACGCCAAATTGTAATAGAAACTTCTAATAAACACTTCAGAACGCTTAGCAGTTGTCTTTTCAGTTATTTATTATAGTAGAGCTTATAAAATGGAGATATAAAACAGGAAAAGGAAAGATGACGATGACACCACCTCAGGTGATGCTGAGAGTGCGCACTCTGAGTTGTGTCTAGTTGGCTGTTATCTATTATACTCTAAAGGCATTCGCTTATTGCTCGCGTCTGCATGTGATTGGCTCGAGGCTTGCTAATGAGGCTAAACATTGGTTCTTTGTTAGGGCATGCACCTGGTGTGCTCTGAGATGCGCAGCAGATGCATGGTTAGGCATACCATAACATGAAACATAAGCATGGCAGCCTGCTTATCACCAGCGAAGGACCCAGAAAGGCGATTACAGCTTGTGGGAAAACAACTTTTCTCAGTACACTATGCCACTTGAGCTCAACACACAGAAACACAGAGAATAGAAATGTTCATTCACTAAATTTCCTTCACAATAACACCAGAAGCAGCCCTGTGATGACCTGGCGACTTGTCCAGGGTGTACCCCGCCTTTTGCCCGTAGTCAGCTGAGATAGGCTCCAGCTTGCCTGCGACCCTGTAGAAGGATAAAGCGGCTAGAGAGAATGAGATGAGATAACACCAGAAGCAATCAAACCCCTCTTAAAAACAATTATTCTTTTAGCAGTGACTATGTACCTAAATCCTTTAACCTAGCAGTTGTCAGACCCTTGATTAAAGAACCTAACCTCAACCCTTTTCAGCTGGCTCATTACAGGCCAATATCAAACCTTTCTTTTACCTCCAAGATCCTAGAAAAATACTGTGGCATAACAGATTATGCTCATTTTGACATGGGAGTAACATCCATAAAATGTATCAATCAGGATTTAGACCTCATCACAGCACAGCAACAGCACTGGTTAAAATAATAAATGACCAAATACTAGCTCCTGATCAGGGTTGTGTCTCCTTGCTCATGCTGCTTGACCTTAGTGCAGCTTTTGACACCACTGATCATACTATTCTCCTTAATGGACTAGAAAATGTCCATTAAGACATTAAGGAATAGTCCTCTGCTGTCTCAGGTCTTATTTAACTGACCATTAACAGTTTGTATGTGTAAATGGTGACTTCTGTATGCATGCTAAAGTAAAGTTTGGTGTTCCACAAGGTTCTGTCTTTGGCCCACTCCTTTTTTTCTTAAAATATGCTACCTCTGGTTAATATTATTTGTAAGCATTGTATTACTTTCCACTGTTATGCTGGGGACACAGTTGTATGTTTCAGCAAAGCCAGATGAAAGACACCAACTTAATAAAATTGAAGAATGTGTAAAGGACATTAGACACTGGATGCTTATTAACTTCACCCTACTTAATTCTGATAAGACATTACTAGGACCACATGCAGCGAGAAGTAAGTCTTCTGATTTACAACCCCGATTCCAAAAAAGTTGGGACAAAGTACAAATTGTAAATAAAAACGGAATGCAATAACTTACAAATCTCAAAAACAGATATTGTATTCACAATAGAACATAGACAACATATCAAATGTCAAAAGTGAGACATTTTGAAATTTCATGCCAAATATTGGCTCATTTGAAATTTCATGACAGCAACACATCTCAAAAAAGTTGGGACAGGGGCAATAAAAGGCTGGAAAAGTTAAAGGTACAAAAAAGGAACAACTGGAGGACCAAATTGCAACTCATTAGGTCAACTGGCAATAGGTCATTAACATGACTGGGTATAAAAAGAGCATCTTGGAGTGGCAGCGGTTCTCAGAAGTAAAGATGGGAAGAGGATCACCAATCCCCCTAATTCTGCACCGACAAATAGTGGAGCAATATCAGAAAGGAGTTCGACAGTGTAAAATTGCAAAGAGTTTGAACATATCATCATCTACAGTGCATAATATCATCAAAAGATTCAGAGAATCTGGAAGAATCTCTGTGCGTAAGGGTCAAGGCTGGAAAACCATACTAAGTGCCCGTGATCTTTGGGCCCTTAGACGGCACTGCATCACATACAGGCATGCTTCTGTATTGGAAATCACAAAATGGACTCAGGAATATTTCCAGAGAACATTATCTGTGAACACAATTCACCGTGCCATCCGCCGTTGCCAGCTAAAACTCTATAGTTCAAAGAAGAAGCCGTATCTAAACATGATCCAGAAGTGCAGACATTTTCTCTGGGCTAAGGCTTATTTAAAATGGACTGTGGCAAAGTGGAAAACTGTTCTGCGGTCAGACAAATCAAAATTTGAAGTTCTTTATGGAAATCAGGGATGCCGTGTCATTCGGACTAAAGAGGAGAAGGACGACCCAAGTTGTTATCAGCACTCAGTTCAGAAGCCTGCATCTGTGATGGTATGGGGTTGCATTAGTGCGTGTGGCATGGGCAGCTTACACATCTAGAAAGACACCATCAATGCTGAAAGGTATATCCAGGTTCTAGAGCAACATACTGTATGCTCCCATCCAGACGACGTCTCTTTCAGGGAAGACCTTGAATTTTCCAACATGACAATGCCAAACCACATACTGCATCAATTACAGCATCATGGCTGCGTAGAAGAAGGGTCCGGGTACTAAACTGGCCAGCCTGCAGTACAGATCTTTCACCCATAGAAAACATTTGGCGCATCATAAAATGGAAGATACGACAAAAAAGACCTAAGAGAGTTGAGCAACTAGAATCCTACATTAGACAAGAATGGGTTAACATTCCTATCCCTAAACTTGAGCAACTCGTCTCCTCAGTCCCCAGACGTTTACAGACTGTTGTAAAGAGAAAAGGGGATGTCTCACAGTGGTAAACATGGCCTTATCCCAACTTTTTTGAGATGTGTTGTCATGAAATTTAAAATCACCTAATTTTTCTCTTTAAATGATACATTTTCTCAGTTTAAACATTTGATATGTCATCTATGTTCTATTCTGAATAAAATATGGAATTTTGAAACTTCCACATCATTGCATTCCGTTTTTATTTACAATTTGTACTTTGTCCCAACTTTTTTGGAATCGGGGTTGTAAATAATAACTCTAGGTAGCTTTTCTGTTTCTTCATGGGCAGCAGTAAAAGACTTTGATATGATTATTGGCTCAAGTCTTTCATTTGTAGATATTACTTGGATAGCTTTCAGCTCAGAAATATTGCAAACATAAATACTGTACCTACATGATGCAGAAAAATTAGTTCATACTTTTTTTACATCTAGGTTGGATTATTGTAATGCCTTACTGTCTGGATGTTCCAGTAGATGCATAAACATGCTCTAGTTAGTTCAAAATGCAGCAGCAAGATTCCTTACTAGAACTAGAAGATATGACCACATCACTCCTGTCTTATCCACATTGCATTGACACCCAATCAAATTTTATACATTGATTATAAAATACTATTGACCTTTAAAGCACTGGATGTTCTTGAGCCACAGTACCTGAGTACCTGCCATGCCTATACCAATAGGTATATGCTATCAATAGGTATAGGCTATTATTTATCCTCTGCTGGTTCAGGTCTTATTTAACTGATCATTGTCGGTTTGTATATGTAAATGGTGACTTCTGTATAAAATAAAGTTTTCTGTTTCTTCATGGGCAGCAGTAAAATACTTTTGATATGATTATTGGCTCAAGTCGTTCATTTGTAGATATTACTTGGATAGCTTTCAGCTCAGAAATATTGCAAACATAAGAAATACTGTACCTACATCATGCAGAAAAATTAGTTCATACTTTTGTTACCTCTAGGTTGGATTATTGTAAAGTAAAGTTTGGTGTTCCACAAGGTGCTGTCTTTGGCCCACTGTTTTTTCTCTTCTCTTCCCCCCCCCCCCAAAAAAAATGCTACCTCTGGGTAATATTATTTGTAAGCATCGTATTACTTTCCACTGTTATGCTGGGGGACACAGCTGTATGTTTCAGCAAAGCCAGATGAAAGACACCAGCTTAATAAAATTGAGCAATGTGTAAAGGACATTAAACACTGGATACTTATTCAAATTCAAAACACTTTATTTGTCCCCTAGGGGCAATTTAAACTAATTGTTTAATTAGTTAATTGTTACCTAATTAACTAATAATTCAAAAGTAAAAATGTATTAACTTCCTTCTACTTAATTCTGATAAGACATTGCTAGTATTAGTACTTGTACTATGCAGCTAGAATTAAGTCTTCTGATTAAATAGTAATGGGGAGATGGCCTTTCTGTTTCTTCATGGGTAGCAGTAAAAGACTTTGATGTGATTATTGGCTCCAGTCTTTCATTTGAAGCTCATGTAGATATTACTTGGATAGCCTTCTTTCAGCTCAGAAATATTGCAAACATACGAGATATTGTAACTACATGATGCAGAAAAACTAATTCATGCTTTTATTACCTCTAGGTTGGATTATTGTAATACCTTACTGTCTGGATGTTCCAGTAGGTGCATAAACATGCTCCAGTTAGTTCAAAATGTAGCAGCAAGAGTCCTTACAAGAACTAGAAGATATGACCACATCACTCCTGACTTGTCCACACTGCATTGACTCCCAATCAAATTTTGTATTGATTTATAAAATACTACTACTTATCTTTAAAGCACTGAATGGTCTCGAGCCACAGTACCGGAGTGAATACCTGCCATGCCTATTAAAATCAATAGACATAGACTATTTTTTTGACATCTCAAATAGTAAAGGCTACATCAGGGGCAGAGCTTTCACTTACAAAACCCCACATTTATGAATCAGCCTTCCAAGTAGTGTCCATGACTCCAACATAGTCTCAGTGTTTTTGTTTAGGGTTAAGGGCTTAAGGTAAAGTTTCATGGAGGTTATGTTGTGCACTGTCCTTCCTAGGACCTCTCCTTGACATTCCACCAATGCCAGGCAGTCATCCCCATGTTGCATTTGGGCTTTTCTTGGGGTTTAAAATTAGGGGTAAGGGTAAGGCTTGTTTTAAGATTGTAGGTAGGGAAGGGAGAAATGATGAAGGTTAGGTGCTGAGGTGATGGGTTAAGGTTTTATGGGTTAGGGTTCAGGGTGAGGATTAATTTTGGGGTTAGATATAGAGTTAATATAGGGTAGGGATAGTGGAACTACTCTCCTATGCACAGGCCTATTGGAGTTTGGGGGTGGAAAGAGAGGTCCTGGTGAGGTGAAGGCCTGACATCAAACCCACAACCTTCTAGTGGATGGGCTACCTTTTAACCTGTTAAGCTAAAGATTCTCTCATGAGATACATGCTTCCTAAGTGATAAAAGAGAGGGGATTGGGTTAGGGTTATGGGTGGGGGATAATGCAAGCCCTGGTTTGGGGTGGGGATGGGTTAAGTGGTAGAGGGTATGTGGGATTGGGAGTGGGAGATGTTAGGATTAGGGGTTTGGAAAGGTTAGGGTAAGGGGTGGGGATGGTGGATGGTTGGGGTTAGGGTCTGGGAGTAGGAGAGGTTAAGGATTGGAAGTGGGAGAAGGTAGGGTTAGGCATAAACCATTTGGAAAGGTTAGGGTAAGGGATTGGGAAGGTTGTGGAGGGTTAGGGATTGGGAATGGGAGAGGTTAGGATTATGGATTAGAAGTGGAAGAGGTTTGGGTTTAGGATTAGGTGATTGGAATGGTTACGATAAGGAATTAGGGAAGGAGGAGTCAGGTTGTGGAGGAGTCAGGGATAGGGTTGGAAGTTGGGTGTGTAGATTAGGTTGAGGGATTGGATGAGTTAGGATTAGGGAGGGGGAGGGTAATCATCCATCCATCCATCTTCTGCCACTTATCTGGGTCTGGGTCATGGGGGTAGCAGCCTAAGCAGAGCTGCCCAGACTTCCCTCTCCCCAGTCACCTCCACCAGCTCTTCCAGGGGAATACTAAGGCGTTCCCAGGCCAGCCAAGAGATGTAATCTCTCCAGTGTGTCATGGGTCTGCCCTGGGGTCTCCTCCTGGTGGGGCATTCCCAGAGAGCCTCCCATGGGAGGTGTCCAGGGGGCATCCTAATAAGGTGCCCGAACCACCTCAACTGACTCCTTTCAATGTGGAGGAGCAGCAGTTCTACTTTGAGTCTCTCTTGAATGACTGAGCTTCTCACCCTATCTCTAAGGGAGAGCCCAGACACCCTGCAGAGAAAACTCATTTCGACTGCTTGTATCCGCGATCTCGTTCTTTCGGTCACTACCCATAGCTCATGACCATGGTGAGGTGAGGTGAGGTGAGGGTGGGAATATAGATGGACCAGTAAATTGAGAGCTTTGCCTTTTGGCTCAGCTCTTTCTTTACCACAACAGACCAGTTTAGTGTCCGCATCACTGCTGATGCTGCCCCGATCTGTCTGTCCAACTCCCGCTACCCCCCCACCCTCACTCATGAACAAGACCCCAAGATACTTAGTGGTGCTTGAAAGTTTGTGAACCCTTTAGAATTTTCTATATTTCTGCATAAATATGACCTAAAACATCATCAGATTCTCACACAAGTCCTAAAAGTAGATAAAGAGAACCCAGTTAAAGAAATGAGAGAAAAATATTATACTTGGTTATTTATTGAGGAAAATGATCCAGTATTACATATCTGTGAGTGGCAAAAGTATGTGAACCTTTGCTTTCAGTATCTGGTTGTGACCCCCTTGTGCAGCAATAACTGCAACTAAACACTTCCGGTAACTGTTGATCAGTCCTGCACACCGGCTTGGAGGAATTTTAGCCCATTCCTCTGTAAAAACAGCTTCAAATCTGGGATGTTGGTGGGTTTCCTCACATGAACTGCTCACTTCAGGTCCTTCCACAACATTTCGATTGGATTAAAGTCAGGACTTTGACTTGGCAATTCCAAAACATTAACTTTATTCTTCTTTCACCATTCTTTGGCAGAATGACTTGTGTGCTTAGGGTCATTGTCTTGCTGCATGACCCACCATCTCTTAAGATTCAGTTCATGGACAGATGTCTTGACATTTTCCTTTAGAGTTCGCTGGTATAATTCAGAATTCATTGTTCCATCAAATGATGGCAAGCCATCCTGGCCCAGATGCAGCAAAACAGGCCCAAACCATGATACTACCACCACCATGTTTCACAGATGGGATAAGGTTCTTATGCTGGAATGCAGTGTTTTCCTTTCTCCAAACAAAACACTTCTAATTTAAACCAAAAAGTTCTATTTTAGTCTCATCCATCCACAAAACATTTTTTCAATAGCCTTCTGGCTTGTCCACGTGATCTTTAGCAAACTGCAGATGATCAGCAATGTTCTTTTTGGAGAGCAGTGGCTTTCTCCTTGCAACCCTGCCATGCACACCATTGTTGTTCAGTGTTCTCCTGATGGTGGACTCATGAACATTGGCTAATGTGAGAGAGGTCTTCAGTTGCTTAGAAGTTACCCTGGGGTAACTTCAGGGTAAATTCAATGAGTATATACAATATATTTTAGTATACACACAGTAAATTCCCCAGTGTAAATGCAGTGTCAAAGTCCATAGACTCCGAGAATTATTGCAACAGCTTGAGTAAAATGCCCCCTAGTGTTGAAAATACTCAGTCAAAAGATGTTGTGTCATTCAGTCACGTGACTTTTGCCTTGCTTACTTATGGTGAATGAAGTGATGGTCTGGCAAACCAATTTGGCTGCCGTTATGTAAAGAGCTAGTGAAACCATCTCAGACTATTTTCACAGTTTAGAGGCCAATGCACATTCAATATACTGAAGAAAGTTGCTCTTTGTGATGGGATAGATCCTTTCACATTAGTAAAGAAGGATTTTTTCCTGAGTTGGAAAATTATCCATCCATTGAATTCCCCGACATCTCAACTACCTGGTGCTGCAGACATCATTCTACATGGACAAACAGATGAAAACCTGGAAGAGCATGGAGGTGTACAACTCTTTATATGTGGCTGAGTTAAAGATCTGGAGATCAAGACACTACAAGATAAATTCTGGATCATTTATGTCCAGGAAAGTAGGAATTTTGGGGCTTTTTGTAGGCATCTTTGTGATGATTGCTAGATGACTACAAGTTTTAGTATTGGGTGTAAACAAACCGCAGCCACTTGATTCTCGATCCTCCCTACTCTCCCCTTCCAGGTAAGTCAAAGATCTACAGAAACATTACAGAGATCCACAGAAACACTTTTAAAGATCTGGGTATTGATGAAACAGGATGGAGAAGTTATCATGGCTCATTGTAACTGCATTGCCGGGTCAGCAGTTTTGTGCTGTTAACTTGTGAGCTCTGCTTTTGTGCATATGTGGATTGTTTTGATTATCTTATTGATCTAGTTCAGTGAAGGAGCCCAATCTACATCATCGTCCTTGTAAAGATTGCTGGAACTTCCTGATAAATAAAGCAAAAACATATGCATTAGTTTCCAATATGACCATGATTAAATAGTAAACAAAAACACATCTAAAGTCAAGTTTATTTTTATAGCACTTTTCACAATAGGGTCATTCCATGCCAAATCAACAAGAGGTTATACTCGACCATCTCAGATTTCAATGAAATTTGGAGGGCTCAGAGATACTATTAAAAGAAGTTAATCCCCAAAACTTGAGCTTCCTATCACCAATAGTTTCAGAGATACAGGCATTTTAATTTTTCAATTTTTTTGTTTTTTGCTCAAAACATACATATTTCAAAGTGCAATATAATCTTTATTATGCAAGAAAGAAACCTAAAATTTTGCACAGAGAGACTCAATGTCTTGTACTACAAGCTTCAACTTAGAATTTCAATGGTCATTGTATATTAGATGGTGATTTTAACAAGGAAATTAAAAACACAAATTTGCATTTTTTTGCATATTTAACTCATTCTGGAAGCTTGCCTGTGACAGTAGTGCTTAAACTAAGAATGCTATTCAAATCTACACAGAAATATCTACCAATTTCAGTTTTACCAAGTCTCCACTATTCCTAGTTTGTCTGTAACAGGGTTTTGAAATTCGCCGATTTCTAAAACATGCCATTTTCAGTAGCAAGAAATCCAATGTGGGATAGCAGTTAGGAACTTGTAATTTTTTTTCAGTAATCCCCAAGACCCATATTTTATATTTCCAATTTTTTGTTCTGTGTCTCTCAAGTATTTTTAAACTACAGGGGTTTAAAAAATCCATTTTCACCAAATTCGAATTTTTGATATATTTTCATATAACTGATATTTGAGGGTTAATAAATGCTTCAGTAAGGCTCAAGTAGGTTAGGAGACATGTTTCTTCCTCAATTTTAAATAAAATTTCAATTAATGCTCAGTATTAATTATTTGTAAATTGATTTTAATCTAAGACTGTGTAACATTAGTAATCAATGACCAGCTATTGTGTACCAGTCAACAGCCAGCCTTATCAATATCAACACAGCACAATAGGTGACCTTTGATACCAGAACAGGTGGCTCATATCTTATAGTTTTAGAGTCTGTAAACTGCATACTTGTTCAGATAACATTATATTGCTTGGATTATATTAAATACATTGTAATACAGAACACTGAGAAAATTTACCAATGTTATTAACTGAATGTGTTTCTTTGCAAGGATAGGATATTTTGAATAGTTGACTAGGGAATTTAATTGTAGTTGCTTTCAATTTGAGATCAGTATAAATGAGTTTGCTCTTAGACATCTAGAAATGACTGAACTTCCTCCCTGTTCTATAGGAATTGGACTAAAGAAAGATTCTGACTGCCATAAACTAACATACAACAGAAATTGTAAGTTAAGTGATTTATATGAAAAATGACTGACTTCTTTAGTTTTTCTATATATATTTACTGAAAAATGTGAAATGTTCATATATTATTTAGCTTATTTCAAAATGATAATATTTTTAAAACCATATTTCTGTGACATGAACACAAGTAAAATGTTTCCTTATCTTTACAAATCATTTAGTTGTATTTATCAGTCCTTAATCATCAATAAAATGGAAATAATATCAAAAATTCAATTTGGAAAAAAATGGATTTTTTAAACACCTGTAGCTCAGAAATACTTGAGAGACACAGAACAAAAACTTGGAAATATAAAATATGGGTCTAGGAGATTACTGAAAAAAATGTACAAGTTCCTAACTGCCATCCTACATTGGAATCCATGCTACTGAAAATGGCATGTTTTAGAAATCGGCGAATTTCAAAACCCTATTACAGACAAACTAGGAATAGTGGGGAGTTGGTAAAACTAAAATTGATAGATATTTCTGTGTAGATTTGAATAGCATTCTTAGTTTAAGCATTACTGCCACAGGCAAGCTTCCAGAATGAATTAAAAATGCAAAAAATGCAAATTTGTCTTTTTAATTTCCTTATTAAAATCACCATCTAATATACAATGACCATTGAAATTCTAAGTTGAACCTTGTAGTACAAGACATTGAGTCTCTCTGTGCAAAATTTTAGGTTTCTATCTTGCATAATAAAGATTATATTACACTTTGAAATATGTATGTTTTGAGCAAAATGCAAAAAAATCGAAAAATTCAAATGCCTGTATCTCTGAAACCTTTGGAGTTAGGAAGCTCAAATTTTGGGGATTAACTTCTTTTAACAGTATCTCGGAGCCCTCCAAATTTCATTGAAATCTGAGATGGTTGAGCATAAATTTGTCAGATATTTGTTGATTTGGCATGGAATGACCCAATAGACATTGTCACAAAGCAGCTTTACAGAAATTTAATGACTTTGAACATGAGCTAATTTTATCCCTAGTCTATCCCGAATGAGCAAGCCTGTGGCAATGGTGGGAAGGAAAAATTCCCTCAGGCGACATGAGGAAGAAACCTCGAGAGGAACCAGACTCAAAAGCAAACCCATCCTCATTTGGGTGATAACAGATAGTATAAATAATTTGCTTCTATAACAGTGCCCTATATAGTCACAAAGTGTAACTGTGAAACCAGGAAAATCATTATAGTTTTAATATGAAGTCTGTTTTGTTGAAGTTATAAACTGTTCATTGATAGAAACTTGAGTGCAAAACAGGTTGTTAGGTATGCCCAATGTCACCTGATGTGTAAGAACAGTATATATTTTGTGCTGAATGCAAGCAGGGACTCTGGCAAAACTATGACAGCATAACTAAAAGGGGAGAGCCAGAAGGTAACACAGGTATGAGGGCGCCCCGGGACATAAAGCAGCAGCCATTACACTGTCAACAAACTTTGAGTGAGTGAGTGAGTGGGGGACTGACAGCATCCATACATCCCAGTTTACCAAAACACTCTATGTCTGAGGACCCTCCAGATGTACTCCTTTACCTAATAAAATGATTTAGATAGACTGATGATTTAGTCTTGACTAAACAGATATGTTTTCAGCCTAGACTTAAACACTGGGACTGGGTCTGAGTCCCGAACACCTACTTGGAAGGCTGTTCCATAACTGTGGGGCTTTGGAAGAAAAGGCTCTGCTCCCTGATGTAGCCTTCACTACATGAGGTATCAGCAGATAGCCTGCACCTTTTGATCTCAGTAGGCATAGTGGGTTATAAAGGACCAGAAGTTCTCTCAGGTACTGTGGTGCAAGACCATTCAGTTCTTTAAAGGTCAATAGTAGTATTTTATAAACAATACGGAATTTGATTGGCAACCAATGCAGTGTGGATAAGACAGGGGTGATGTGGTCATATTTTCTAGTTCTAGTAAGGACTCTTGCTGCTGCATTTTGAACAAACTGGAGCTTGTTTATGCATTTATTGGAGCGTCCAGACAGTAAGGCATTACAGTACAATAATCCAACAAAAACATGAACTAGTTTTTCTGCATCATGTAGTGACATTATATTTCTTATCTTAGCAATATTTCTGAGATGAAGGAAAGCTATCTGGGTAATGTTATCGATATGAGTTTCAAATGATAGACTGGAGTCAGTGATCACATAGGTCTTTTACTGTTGCACATGAAGAAACAGAAAGGCCATCCAGAGTTACTGTGATGATCAGAAAACCTACTTCTAGCTGCATGTGGTCCTAGTACAAGAACTTCTGTCTCGTCAGAATTAAGCAGAAGGAAGTTAATAAACATCCAGTGTTGAATGTCCTTTACACATTCCTCAGTTCGATTAAGCTGGTATGTCTCATCTGGTTTTGCAGAAACATACAACTGTGTGTCATCAGCAGAATAGTGGAAACTCACACCTTGCTTATGGATAGTATCACCCAGAGGTAACATATATAAAGAAAACTGCAGTGGGCCTAAGACAGAACCTTGTGGAACACCAAACTTTACCTCTGTATGTCTGGAAATATCACCATTTACATCAACAACCTGAAAGTGATCAGTTAAATAAGACCTGAGCCAGGAGAGGGCCGTTCCCTTAACTCCCAGAACATTTTCTAGTCTATCCAGGAGAATGGAATGATCAGTGGTGTCAAAGGCTGCACTAAGATCAAGCTATACAAGCAGTGAGACAGCCCTGATCAGATGCCAACAGTAGGTCATTTACTACTTTAACCAGTGCTGTCTCTGTGCTATGATGAGGTCTAAATCCTGACTGATACATTTCATGGATGTTATTCACATATACATATGAGCATAACTGCTGTGCCACAGCTTTTTTTGAGGATCTTGGAGATAAAGGGGAGGTTTGATATTTGCTGATAATTGGACAGCTGACAGGGGTCGAGGTCAGGTTTTTTAATCAGTCAGTTTGATAACTGCTAGTTTAAAGGATTTGGGTACATAGACAATTCTAAGGGAATAATTTATTGTTTTTAGAAGCAGTTCAATTACTTCTGGTATTATCTGTTTGAAGTCGTGTAGGTAAGGGATCTAGTATACAAGTTGAGGATTTTGATGTGGAGATTAATGGAATTAGTTCAATTTCTCTAAGGAGAGTAAAACATTCTAATTGCTGATCTGATACAGTTATATTGTTAACTACAGGATTCCTTAAATTGTCACTTAAATTGTCTGGCCTTGAATTAGTAGTTTGAATTTTTTGTCAGACATTTTCAATGTTGTCATTTGAAAAATTTCATGAAGTTATTGCTACTACATATTGCAGGTGTGCATGTGTCTATAGTGGTCTTTTTCCTGGTTAATTTTGCTACAGTATTAAATGGGAATCTAGGATTATTTTTGTTATTCTCTATTAGGGTGGAGAAATATGTTAGTCTAGCAGCACTAAGAGCTTTTCTATACTTCAGGAGAAATTTGAATGCTACTCCTTCTAAGCTAATTTGAATGGTACTAATTTTGTTTGATGTCATTTACGTTCCAATTTTCAAGTGGTCTGTTTTAAAGTGCAAGTGTAATTAGCACCAGGGCACTAATTTTTTCTAATAATTTTCCTTTTAAGTGGAGCTACATTATCTAAAGTATAGCAGAACATTACTCTAAGCATTCAGTTGCCTGATCAAGTTTTGTGGGGGCTGACAGTGATCCAGTCAAAGTTGGTAACTCTGGGAGATTATTTATGTTTAATACAGTAGCATGGTGAGGTGCATATATTATTGTTCAGACATATTTTGAATAAGATGAGATAATGATCTAATATAACTTCAGACTGTGGAAGT
Organism: Neoarius graeffei; assembly: GCF_027579695.1. Classification (NCBI taxonomy): domain Eukaryota; kingdom Metazoa; phylum Chordata; class Actinopteri; order Siluriformes; family Ariidae; genus Neoarius; species Neoarius graeffei. Next base: position 4,315,563 of record NC_083585.1, read on the forward strand.
ATGACTATATTTTCTATATTTAACCCGAATGTTAGTATTAGATCAGGAGTGTGACCACCATTGTGGGTAGGTCCTATGACATTCTGATTAACCCCTACTGAATCTTAAATGGACACGAATGCTGTTTTCAAAGGGTCTTCTGGGTTATCAAAGTGAATATTAAAATCTCCAACAACAAAACATTTGTCTAAGGAAATGACCAGGTTTGAGATAAAATCCACAAATTTAGAAAGAAACTCAGAATATGGCCCCAGGGGCCTGTAAATAATAAATAACAGAATTGACAGGGTGGACTTATTTTTTGAGACTACATACATTATATTCATAGGAAGAACTTCAAATGTATTAAATTTATTGCCAGATTTTTGTGTTATGCCTAGATAATCATTATAACCATGACGCCTCCTCCTCCTCTGCCAGTTTGAGGAGGCTGGTGTATATAACTGTATCCAGGAGGACTAACTTCATTTAATGCTATATATTCATTTGGCTTAATCCATGTTTCTGTTAAACACAGTACATTAAACTCCTGATCAGTAATACGGTAAGTTCATTAACCATTAGTGCTTTAGATGTAAGAGAGCTAATATTTAATATCCCTACCTTGAAATCAAAGGTGCTGGCAGTGGCTGTACAGTCAGTACGATCTAATTTTATATTGATTAGGTTACTAGAACAAACTCTGAGTGTTTCTATTTTTTTTTAATAGTTCAGGGAACAGACACAGTCTCATTGTAGTGGACCCTGAGTGACGACTCTGTTCAGCTAGCAGACAGTTGGTTTAACCTGTTTGTCTGCTCCCTGGCCTTGGCTCTGGATTGTCAGAAGTTAACTAGGCCTGTTGTGAGATGATGAGCTATACTGCAAGAAATGAGAACAGCACCTTCCCAAGTGGGATAGATACCGTCCCACCCTAACAGGCCAAAAATGCCCTCAAAATTATCTATAAAGTCCACATTGTTTTCAGAGCACCACTTGGACAACCAGCAGTTCAGCAACCATAACCTGCTGTAAGCTACATCGCCGCACCACATTGGGATGGGGCCAAAGCATACTACAGCATCGGACATCGCTTTTGCCTTGTGTTTGACAACTTGTTCAGTGATGATTAGGATGCTTTAATATGGATTACCCTGTTTGGTTTGGTTAAAACAGGCCCTGGTGTGTTTGCTTGTTTAGTGCGGTTTGTTATGGCTGGCACGAAATCTGTCAGTCAGTCCCTGGTGTGCAGGGCTGTTCTGTTGAAATGCATGAGATTTGTTATCATCTCATCTCATTATCTCTAGCTGCTTTATCCTGTTCTACAGGGTCGCAGGCAAGCTGGAGCCTATCCCAGCTGACTACGGGTGAAAGGCGGGGTACACCCTGGACAAGTCGCCAGGTCATCACAGGGCTGACACATAGACACAGACAACCATTCACACTCACATTCACACCTACGGTCAATTTAGAGTCACCAGTTAACCTAACCTGCATGTCTTTGGACTGTGGGGGAAACCGGAGCACCCGGAGGAAACCCACGTGGACACGGGGAGAACATGCAAACGCCGCACAGAAAGGCCTTCGCTGGCCACGGGGCTCGAACCTGGACCTCCTTGCTGTGAGGCAACAGCACTAACCACTACACCACCATGCCGCCTACTGTGACAAAGTATTACAATTATTGTTACAAATATTGCATTTTATGTAATACATAAAATACAGGAACATACAAATTACAGAGCATACAACATATTACATTGTTACATTTAAAGTGGAGAATTATGGTACTGGTTGTCGAGCAATGCTCCCTGACATCTTGGTTAGGGCAGACACTCATGTTGCAGTCTAGTACCAAGATTTGGCCAATTGCTCCCAGCTGTGACCAAGATGTGACCAACCAGAGAGCCTTCCTCTTCAAAGAATGGCCGTTTGCTTTTAGGTCATAGTTTCGACAGGATTATCTCATGGCTTTTTTTGTGTGTGAAAATCCCAACATCCTAACCTTGAAATCCTTTGTTGACGACAAGATGGCACCAGGTGCGTGTGGAGCGTCGGCAGCAATTTTGGTTTATGCATTGTTTTTATATGTTTTGGGTTTTAGATTTGAAAATTGTTGTGAGTATTGCTGCAATTATTGTGGAAGTGTACTCATTCAAGAGTTTTTGGACAGAGACGGTCAATCCTCAGCGAATGCTGAAAAAAACTTTTTGGACACAGCAGTGTTGCTCTGATCACCATACAGTCAGTGGCGGCTGGTAGTCTTTCAAACAGGGGAGGCTGGTTGGTTATGATATTTCCAGATTTTAAAAGAAAAAACATCAATTTTGCCCATACTCTTGCTTCTGATCTGGCTGATTGTTGGCAGCATCACAAACTGTGAAATAACAGGTTCTTTTGGCCCATTAGCCTACTGTCCAATATACATGATGGTGGTGTTGGGGGGGGGGGGTATATTTTAACATTTTATATTTTAAAATTGTGGCATGTTGTTTAAAAATTGATTATTATTGAAAGCAGCTCTTTGTCAGGAACCTCAGCAATAGGGCTGGGTGCCACACATTTCATTCAATGACACTTTCCCTATATTTTACTTATTTTGACTGAGAAATTTTTTATTGACAATTTTGATAACCCTTCACTTTTAATCCAGGTCTGTAGTGTGAAATGTTCTCGGCTGTGTTTTTGTTTAAAAATGTTTTCCAAATTGTAGCTGTGTTTAATTCATATCCAGAAAAATATATATTCCAATATAATATACTCAGCATAAACATTTTAAATAGATTCTATATTTTTGGTCCATCCATGACATATTACTAAAGTAGCCTATTTACTGTTGTTGATGTGGGTCACTTGCTGTTAGCCAATTCACTTTCTCGTACCAGGAGAGCTGAAAGGAACGAGTATTATTCCCTACCTTTTTCACCAAGTCAATTTGAGGCGTTGGTCTACCCTGCTCTTTAATTTTAATTTTTTCCTCGAAAGGAAGACTGGCAAATGGCTTCGCCAAAATTAAATCAGCAATGCTTGGCATCCGTGCACAGCTTTCTTGCTAGCTGACTAGCCCCCTCAAGTTCAAGTTCAGTCACTCAAATAAACGACATTTCTGGAACTAAGATAGCAAACTTGACAACACTATATTTACACTTTATTTACAATGAAAATATATACAAGCTAAAAAAGCTGGTAGAAACCGTATGTAATAAATAAAATCAAAATGTAAGCTGATCTCTTAAGGCCTCTGCATGCTCTTGCGACAAGGCTTTCGCAGATAGCTTTTCGCAGACAGTTGTAATTTATTGTTGAGCGGGGGAATAGGCGTGCGCGATGTTATTCACTGGCACAACGCAAGGGGGGGGCAAAGTCGCTAGGAGTAGTTGGTGGGTGTGGTTAGTGGAGTGTTTATCCTCCGGTTACTTATAATGACTAGAACTTTTTTTTTTATAATGACTAGAACTGGAGTCGTATAGATGTACGTACTTCCTCAATCAACCGCTCTTCATGCTGCTCCATCTTCGCTCGTGTTTTTAAAAATGCCAGTCGTGAAAACAAAAACCGGGAAAGTAGGGAAGCGGAAGTGCGTGTACAGCGGGTAGAGTGGACCAATCAGAGCCCTCTTGTGTGCGGCGCTGTCTGCGAGGCTTCTGCGGTGGTCACAATTTTTGGGAGGTGCACGCAGAGCGTCTGCGAAGGTGGGGGGGCTACGCAGACACTGTCTGCGACACCGTCTGCGAGGACTGGGTTGTCAGCATAAATTGGCCTTTACAATACACCACAGCACTTGCGAATCCGCATGGGACTGAACTGATGTTGCCAGATACTGCTGACGTTATCCAGCCCAAAATATGTTCAAAACCCGCCAATATGCACTTAAAACCGCTCAATTGAGCGGGAAACCCCCCAATCTGGCAACACTGTACCGCTGCCTGTCTATAGTTGAAACGAGCTGTCAATCAAAGAAAATATCCGGCCGCTTTCACCAATCACCAGTCTCCTCGCGGAAACTGCCATGTCCCTCCCATGTGAGGCTCGGAGTCCGTGGGCGGGCGTTTTTTGCAAGGATCTGCTCCAGCCTACACCGATTCAAGAAGGGGAAAATGTGGATTGATCACTGACGAGGCTGCTGCTGCTGCCATTTCAACTTTGTGCTGCAGTGTAAGTTAGTCTAACTAATGGAACATTAATCCTCACTTTTTCTACCTATGTGTGGCGCCTTACGTAGGGACGGTGGGTGGGGGGGACAGATGGGGGTCACTATAAATCTGGGGGGACATGTCCCCCCCGTCCCCTGTGCTATCTGCGCCCTTGGTGCAGTCGCACCTCTCCACCTTGTTTCCTGTAAGCAACAGAGGTCAATCCTTCTGTGTGAGATTGTCTCTACAGCTTCACCTGCTCTGCCTCTCATTGTTCCTATATTCACTGTCGCAATGCGTAAACACTGGCGTGGTCACAGACTGACGGTGCCCATGCCTGACACCCACCTTACCATTAACGACACCCCCGTAGGGGGTCCCGTTTACACTCTCATCACAACAGACTGCCATAATAAAATCGAGGTACATTTTTACAGCTGGGTGCCCTTCCTAATGCCAACCAGGGGACTGTGTTCCAAAGCAGTATCCAGGGGACTGTGTTCCAAAGTCTGCCATCAACTAGGGGGTATTAGATGAAGGCCAGCTAAAAAAAAAAGGTCAAAGTGATGACAAAAGGGATTTAAGTACAGCGCAGGAAGCAAGCTTGACAAATCGCAGAGACTGGTTTTAAGGTGCCAGTAACCCGCCTTTCACCCCTTCTCTTGTTAGTATTAAACAGTTCCGCCACGTTTAGGCCAGGATCTGGACATTAGGTTGTCAGAGGCTATATATTGTGCTATGCCACTGGGGCATTTTGTAGGCTGAGAGGGATGTCAAAACCTCACAACCACCCCAGCAATAACAACCTTTGGAACCAAGGTTGACTCTCATTAAAACAGGATATGTTTTATAACTTATGCAACATACATGTACATGCATGCATTTTCACTGATAAAATGTAAAAGGCTAATTAAATAATCAGATGAACTGAGACAATCATATTCTGAAGCAAATTAAATAATCTTATACCAGTAACTTAAATACACAATACAAGTTACATATATTAATCTAAATGCATGTAAACAATGAGTGTTGTTGTTTTTGTATCCAAATGAGAGTCACAGCTTAACAGTCTGTGTTCTCGTTTCTTGAAGGCCAATCTCATGGCCGATTGTTTTGAAACAATCTGACTTTCAGTTGTTCGTTCAGTTCTCCGTTCATTCACTTCTTCCATGTAAGAGCGAGATGTTGCTGCTGAGGCAAGCACATCCAGTGGAGAAATCAGATGGCTGGTCTACTCATTCTCCATTTTCTCCATATGGAGTACTCCGCCATTACTGCTCAGCTCAGGCAATTACTAAAACCTTGGACGGGACATCACAGGTTTTAGCAAGAACTGCAAGTAGGTAACTGCCCGAGCGATAATATGTCCCATTCCATCCCGGGTTTTAGCAACAACCCTCAACTCTCACTCCAGAAGAATTGGTGCAACTGAACTTACTTTCCCTTTTCTTATAGTTTTATTTTCCTTTAATTGTTGATATTGCACCCTCTTTCAATATGGGCTTATAACCAACGCTCCTCAACAGATCAGAGGTTTCAGTAAAATGTGCAGAGCAGAGGAGAGACCACTTCATTAGGCGCCCAAAGTGCCTGTGAATTTCTCACAAAACGTGTCTAAATCTTTTCAGTTTGAACATTCGTGGGCCATAAATGCAACATAAATCCACCTTCTGTCATGTTGCTGCACCCACCAAAAACACATTTATGTGGCATGGCGATAAATTAGCTCAAAATGGAGGATCGGAGTTGCAGTCAGCTCTGTGTTTTAGTATAGCGGAAATGGTGATGAGACCGATCGACTTCCTTCTGTGACGTCATGGATCTCAAGGTCATTCACTCAGATGGCTACCTATATGAATCACTTTAATCATAAAAATTACTATATTAGATTTATTGTTAATGCTTAAAAAAACAAAATGGTTGTTTGACCATTACACATTAGTTAAAAACTATTCCTATGCCATACTTGAGGTTTCAGGCATTTATAAATAAAAAGTGAAGCCATGATTCTGCATATATGCTTTAAGTCATCCACAGAACCCAAGTCATCTTCGGAGCTCGAGCACAATTCCAGCCCTGTGTCCAAGCCAGTTCCAGAACTCCAACTTGAGTCATCTCCTGAACTGTCTCCAGAATCCAACCCAGAGCTCAAGTTGTCTCCAGAGCTCGAGTCGAGCCCTGAGTCCAAGCCAGATCCAGAGCTCAAGCCTGAGTCATCTCCTGAACTGAAGCTAGAGTCCAGCCCAGAGCTCAGGTCATCACCAGAGCTCAAGTAGTCTCTAGAGCTCAAGCCCAGCCCTGAGTCCAAGCCAAATCCAGAGCTCAAGCCTGAGTCATCTCCTGAGCTGGAGCCAGAGTCCAGCCCAAAACTCAACTCATCTCCAGAGCTCGAATCCAGCCCGGAGCTTGAGTTCACCTTCAGTCCTGGATCCGAGCCAAGTCCAAGACCCAAGTCAAGTCCAGAGTCTGAGCATGATTCTGGCCCAGAGCCCAAGTCAAGTCCTGAGCTCAAGCCCACTCCTAGTCAGGAATCCAAGTCTTGTCCTGAGCCTGAACACCCACCGGAGCCATGTATGATGGATTTTCACTCTCAGTGGGAGCTCTTTGGGAGGGGTTTCTGTCAGTCCAGCATGCTGTGGTGTGTGCACCTGAAGGCACGCCTTGGGCTGCGTGAGCATTGAGCAGACTCCAGCATGCACGCTGTTAACAATTCACACCTGAACTCAATTAAGGAACTGCGTGTGCATCTATTTAAGGCCTGTGCTGATGCATGATCATCGCGAAGTATTACGCTACGTCTGTATGCATTACTGAGCCTTTCTATCAGACAATATGTTCTTGATTTCCTGTTTTCCTAATTCCTGTGCCTGTTTCTTATTCCCGTTCTCGCTTTGCTGTTGATATCCTGTATGCGTCTCGTCCGACCCTTTGCTTGTTTCACATCTTGGATCTTGCCTGCCGATTTGGATTGTTTGCCTGTGTGTATCTGCGCACTGTATATATTCCCTGCACTTTATTAAACTGATTACTTCTGCACTTACATCCGCTTCCCTCACATATCTGACAGTTGCAAACTAGACATTTTACAGAAATTTAAGAAGGATTCTTTCAGACTACTAAGAGGCAGTAACAGGTTTGTATTAAAGTTACCCATAATGATATATTCTTTCTCCATGCATACGTTACTCTTACAACAGACAGTTTCAAGGAGTTCATAAAAATCTGTTTGCTTAGGGGGTCTGTAGCAAACACCAATAATAATGGGCTTGGTCTTGCGAAGCAGCAGTTCAACCCATGCTGTCTCTGAATCCTCCACCTGAAGATCGACACGTGGATATGTTAAATAATTTCTTATAAACAGGCACACTCCTCCTCTGTTTCTGCTATGATCATGCTGGTAGATGAAGTAACCCTCAAGCTTGACTTCAACATCTTGAATGGAACAATCAAGCCAGGTCTCCGACACAGCAATCACAGCAGCCTTAGATGTAGACGCGAAGTGCCTGATCTCCTCAAGCTTAGGCAGCAAACTCCTTACATTAATATGAATAAAATGAAGTCCTTTCTGATTAAAAACAGCCTCACAATCATTCCTTGTATGATCCAAACTGTCCTCAGAACTAGTGGCGGCTGGTAGTCTTTCAAACAGGGGAGGCTGGTCGGTTACGATATTTCCAGATTTTAAAAGAAAAAAGAAAAAACACATCAATTTTGCCCATACTCTTGCCTCTGATCTGGCTGATTGTTGGCAGGGTCACAAACTGTGAAATAACAGGTTCTTTTGGCCCATTAGCCTACTGTCCAATTTACATGATGGTGGTGTTGGGGGGTATATTTTAACATTTTATATTTTAAAATTGTGGCATGTTGTTTAAAAATTGATTATTATTGAAAGCAGCTCTTTGTCAGGAACCTCAGCAATAGGGCTGGGTGCCACACATTTCATTCAATGACACTTTCCCTATATTTTACTTATTTTGACTGAGAAATTTTTTATTGACAATTTTGATAACCCTTCACTTTTAATCCAGGTCTGTAGTGTGAAATGTTCTCAGCTGTGTTTTTGTTTAAAAATGTTTTCCAAATTGTAGCTGTGTTTAATTCATATCCAGAAAAATATATATTCCAATATAATATACTCAGCATAAACATTTTAAATAGATTCTATATTTTTGGTCCATCCATGACATATTACTAAAGTAGCCTATTTACTGTTGTTGATGTGGGTCACTTGCTGTTAGCCAATTCACTTTCTCGTACCAGGAGAGCTGAAAGGAACGAGTATTATTCCCTACCTTTTTCACCAAGTCAATTTGAGGCGTTGGTCTACCCTGCTCTTTAATTTTAATTTTTTCCTCGAAAGGAAGACTGGCAAATGGCTTCGCCAAAATTAAATCAGCAATGCTTGGCATCCGTGCACAGCTTTCTTGCTAGCTGACTAGCCCCCTCAAGTTCAAGTTCAGTCACTCAAATAAACGACATTTCTGGAACTAAGATAGCAAACTTGACAACACTATATTTACACTTTATTTACAATGAAAATATATACAAGCTAAAAAAGCTGGTAGAAACCGTATGTAATAAATGAAATCAAAATGTAAGCTGATCTCTTAAGGCCTCTGCATGCTCTTGCGACAAGGCTTTTGCAGATAGCTTTTCGCAGACAGTTGTAATTTATTGTTGAGCGGGGGAATAGGCGTGCGCGATGTTATTCACCGGCACAACGCAAAGGGGGGGCGAAGTCGCTAGGACTAGTTGGTGGGTGTGGTTAGTGGAGTGTTTATCCTCCGGTTACTTATAATGACTAGAACTTTTTTTTTTATAATGACTAGAACTGGAGTCGTATAGATGTACGTACTTCCTCAATCAACCGCTCTTCATGCTGCTCCATCTTCGCTCGTGTTTTTAAAAATGCCGGTCGTGAAAACAAAAACCGGGAAAGTAGGGAAGCGGAAGTGCGTGTACAGCGGGTAGAGTGGACCAATCAGAGCCCTCTTGTGTGCGGCGCTGTCTGCGAGGCTTCTGCGGTGGTCACAATTTTTGGGAGGTGCACGCAGAGCGTCTGCGAAGGTGGGGGGGCTACGCAGACACTGTCTGTGACACCGTCTGCGAGGACTGGGTTGTCAGCATAAATTGGCCTTTACAATACACCATAGCACTTGCGAATCCGCATGGTACTGAACTGATGTTGCCAGATACTGCTGACGTTATCCAGCCCAAAATATGTTCAAAACCCGCCAATATGCACTTAAAACCGCTCAATTGAGCGGGAAACCCCCCAATCTGGCAACACTGTACCGCTGCCTGTCTATAGTTGAAACGAGCTGTCAATCAAAGAAAATATCCGGCCGCTTTCACCAATCACCAGTCTCCTCGTGGAAACTGCCATGTCCCTCCCATGTGAGGCTCGGAGTCCGTGGGCGGGCGTTTTCGCAGTATTTGTCCAATAACCATCTTGCATTTTGAGATTGAAAAGCGCAGAGCTCCCAATGCCACTGAAGCCCACTGAGGCTGCGCTGCATCGCGCTGTCACGAGGGGGAGAAACTCACGCACACATTAAAGTTATAAGGGCATTTTTAGAGGATTCTGAGCCTCCCTCGTTGTCTTAGAGCAATCGCCCGTGCATACAGTCCAGTCTCACTGGTAAGGCAAATGGAGCCTGAGAAATGCGATAAGCTGATGCTTTTGGCACCATATTATCCATCTGTCTGTTGCTTTCTGAAGATATCCATCAATGTCCTGGCCCAAACAACTAACACCAGCCAAATGCCAGCCACAGCAGTGACTTTCCTAACTGTGGAAAGGTGGTGAGAGTTAAGGTGAAAGCAGTTGCTTGTGACTTTTGTGATGTCTTTGTTCACATAAAATTTGCTAAGATCACTTTGAAAATGTATGATTTGGCTGAAGGAATAAATCTGATATTTCCCTGGTGTGTAATAGGTGCTGTTTGAATGAAACATGTCAGGCAAATCTGATTGATGGTCCAGAGGAGACAATGCGTTGTTCTGAGCACTGGCGATTGCTCTAAGACAACGAGGGAGGCTCAGCCTCCTCTAAAAATGACGAACATCGTGTAGGATGAATTGTGCTAGGCTTATGTTATAGCCGACCTTATAACATTGCTATTTCTGATCCAGAATCATAGAAACATATGTGCTCAACCCAACTACAGTGCGAAATCATTCCGTTATAACTTTCCCTAGTTCGCCTAATGTGCGCGTGAGTTTTTCCCCCTCGTGACAGCGCGATGCAGCCCAGCCTCAGTGCACTTCAATGGCATTTGGGAGCTATGCGCTTTTCAATATCAAAATGCAAGACGGTTATTGGACAAATACTGCGAAAACGCCCGCCCACGGACTCCCAGCCTCAGTGGACTTCAATGGCATTTGGGAGCTATGCGCTTTTCAATATCAAAATGCAAGACAGTTATTGGACAAATACTGCGAAAACGCCTGCCCCATAGACTCCCAGCCTCACAGTGGGAGGGACATGGCAAAGCTTTCCGCGAGGAGACTGGTGATTGGTCAAAGTGGCCGGATATTTTCTTTGATTGACAGCTCGTTTCAAATATAGACAGGCAGCGGTGACTTTCAGTTCAGTCCCATGCGGATTCGCAAGTGCTGTGGTGTATTGTAAGAGATCAGCTTACATTTCGATTTCATTCATTACATATGGTTTCTACCAGCTTTTTTAGTTTGTATATATTTTCATTGTGAATAAAGTGTAAATATAGTGTTGTCAAGTTTGCTATCTTAGTTCCAGAAATTTTGTTTATTTGAGTGACTGAACTTGAACTTGAGGGGGCTAGTCAGCTAGCAAGAAAACTGCGCACGGATGCCAAACATTGCTGATTTAATTTTGGCGAAGCCATTTGCCAGTCTTCCTTTCAAGGAAAAAATTAAAATTAAAGAGCAGGGTAGACCAACGCCTCAAATTGACTTGGTGAAAAAGGTAGGGAATAATACTCGTTCCTTTCAGCTCTCCTGGTACGAGAAAGTGAATTGGCTAACAGCAAGTGACCCACATCAACAACAGTAAATAGGCTACTTTAGTAATATGTCATGGATAGACCAAAAATATAGAATCTATTTAAAATGTTTATGCTGAGTATATTATATTGGAATATATATTTCTCTGGATATGAATTAAACACAGCTACAATTTGGAAAACATTTTTAAACAAAAACACAGCCGAGAACATTTCACACTACAGACCTGGATTAAAAGTGAAGGGTTATCAAAATTGTCAATAAAAAATTTCTCAGTCAAAATAAGTAAAATATAGGGAAAGTGTCATTGAATGAAATGTGTGGCACCCAGCTCTGTGTTTGGCTCCCCAAGGTCAGTGCTTGTGCCTATTCCAGAACACTCTGCTGTTACTGCTGAGGTTCCTGACAAAGAGCTGCTTTCAATAATGATCAATTTTTAAACAACATGCCACAATTTTAAAATATAAAATGTTAAAATATACCCCCCAACACCACCATCATGTATATTGGACAGTAGGCTAATGGGCCAAAAGAACCTGTTATTTCACAGTTTGTGACCCTGCCAACAATCAGCCAGATCAGAGGCAAGAGTATGGGCAAAATTGATGTGTTTTTTCTTTTTTCTTTTAAAATCTGGAAATATCGTAACCGACCAGCCTCCCCTGTTTGAAAGACTACCAGCCGCCACTAGTTCTGAGGACAGTTTGGATCATACAAGGAATGATTGTGAGGCTGTTTTTAATCAGAAAGGACTTCATTTTATTCATATTAATGCAAGGAGTTTGCTGCCTAAGCTTGAGGAGATCAGGCACTTCGCGTCTACATCTAAGGCTGCTGTGATTGCTGTGTCGGAGACCTGGCTTGATTGTTCCATTCAAGATGTTGAAGTCAAGCTTGAGGGTTACTTCATCCACCAGCATGATCATAGCAGAAACAGAGGAGGAGTGTGCCTGTTTATAAGAAATTATTTAACATATCCACGTGTCGATCTTCAGGTGGAGGATTCGGAGACAGCATGGGTTGAACTGCTGCTTCGCAAGACCAAGCCCATTATTATTGGTGTTTGCTACAGACCCCCTAAGCAAACAGATTTTTATGAACTCCTTGAAACTGTCTGTTGTAAGAGTAACGTATGCATGGAGAAAGAATATATCATTATGGGTAACTTTAATACAAACCTGTTACTGCCTCTTAGTAGTCTGAAAGAATCCTTCTTAAATTTCTGTAAAATGTCTAGTTTGCAACTGTCAGATATGTGAGGGAAGCGGATGTAAGTGCAGAAGTAATCAGTTTAATAAAGTGCAGGGAATATATACAGTGCGCAGATACACACAGGCAAACAATCCAAATCGGCAGGCAAGATCCAAGATGTGAAACAAGCAAAGGGTCGGGCGAGACGCATACAGGATATCAACAGCAAAGCGAGAACGGGAATAAGAAACAGGCACAGGAATTAGGAAAACAGGAAATCAAGAACATATTGTCTGATAGAAAGGCTCAGTAATGCATACAGACGTAGCGTAATACTTCGCGATGATCATGCATCAGCACAGGCCTTAAATAGATGCACACGCAGTTCCTTAATTGAGTTCAGGTGTGAATTGTTAACAGCGTGCATGCTGGAGTCTGCTCAACGCTCACGCAGCCCAAGGCGTGCCTTCAGGTGCACACACCACAGCATGCTGGACTGACAGAAACCCCTCCCAAAGAGCTCCCACTGAGAGTGAAAATCCATCATACATGGCTCCGGTGGGTGTTCAGGCTCAGGACAAGACTTGGATTCCTGACTAGGAGTGGGCTTGAGCTCAGGACTTGACTTGGGCTCTGGGCCAGAATCATGCTCAGACTCTGGACTTGACTTGGGTCTTGGACTTGGCTCGGATCCAGGACTGAAGGTGAACTCAAGCTCCGGGCTGGATTCGAGCTCTGGAGATGAGTTGAGTTTTGGGCTGGACTCTGGCTCCAGCTCAGGAGATGACTCAGGCTTGAGCTCTGGATTTGGCTTGGACTCAGGGCTGGGCTTGAGCTCTAGAGACTACTTGAGCTCTGGTGATGACCTGAGCTCTGGGCTGGACTCTAGCTTCAGTTCAGGAGATGACTCAGGCTTGAGCTCTGGATCTGGCTTGGACTCAGGGCTCGACTCGAGCTCTGGAGACAACTTGAGCTCTGGGTTGGATTCTGGAGACAGTTCAGGAGATGACTCAAGTTGGAGTTCTGGAACTGGCTTGGACACAGGGCTGGAATTGTGCTCGAGCTCCGAAGATGACTTGGGTTCTGTGGATGACTTAAAGCATATATGCAGAATCATGGCTTCACTTTTTATTTATAAATGCCTGAAACCTCAAGTATGGCATAGGAATAGTTTTTAACTAATGTGTAATGGTCAAACAACCATTTTGTTTTTTTAAGCATTAACAATAAATCTAATATAGTAATTTTTATGATTAAAGTGATTCATATAGGTAGCCATCTGAGTGAATGACCTTGAGATCCATGACGTCACAGAAGGAAGTCGATCGGTCTCATCACCATTTCCGCTATACTAAAACACAGAGCTGACTGCAACTCCGATCCTCCATTTTGAGCTAATTTATCGCCATGCCACATAAATGTGTTTTTGGTGGGTGCAGCAACATGACAGAAGGTGGATTTATGTTGCATTTATGGCCCACGAATGTTCAAACTGAAAAGATTTAGACACGTTTTGTGAGAAATTCACAGGCACTTTGGGCGCCTAATGAAGTGGTCTCTCCTCTGCTCTGCACATTTTACTGAAACCTCTGATCTGTTGAGGAGCGTTGGTTATAAGCCCATATTGAAAGAGGGTGCAATATCAACAATTAAAGGAAAATAAAACTATAAGAAAAGGGAAAGTAAGTTCAGTTGCACCAATTCTTCTGGAGTGTGAGTTGAGGGTTGTTGCTAAAACCCGGGATGGAATGGGACATATTATCGCTCGGGCAGTTACCTACTTGCAGTTCTTGCTAAAACCTGTGATGTCCCGTCCAAGGTTTTAGTAATTGCCTGAGCTGAGCAGTAATGGCGGAGTACTCCATATGGAGAAAATGGAGAATGAGTAGACCAGCCATCTGATTTCTCCACTGGATGTGCTTGCCTCAGCAGCAACATCTCGCTCTTACATGGAAGAAGTGAATGAACGGAGAACTGAACGAACAACTGAAAGTCAGATTGTTTCAAAACAATCGGCCATAAGATTGGCCTTCAAGAAACGAGAACACAGACTGTTAAGCTGTGACTCTCATTTGGATACAAAAAACAACAACACTCATTGTTTACATGCATTTAGATTAATACATGTAACTTGTATTGTGTATTTAAGTTACTGGTATAAGATTATTTAATTTGCTTCAGAATATGATTGTCTCAGTTCATCTGATTATTTAATTAGCCTTTTACATTTTATCAGTGAAAATGCATGCATGTACATGTATGTTGCATAAGTTATAAAACATATCCTGTTTTAATGAGAGTCAACCTTGGTTCCAAAGGTTGTTATTGCTGGGGTGGTTGTGAGGTTTTGACATCCCTCTCAGCCTACAAAATGCCCCAGTGGCATAGCACAATATATAGCCTCTGACAACCTAATGTCCAGATCCTGGCCTAAACGTGGCGGAACTGTTTAATACTAACAAGAGAAGGGGTGAAAGGCGGGTTACTGGCACCTTAAAACCAGTCTCTGCGATTTGTCAAGCTTGCTTCCTGCGCTGTACTTAAATCCCTTTTGTCATCACTTTGACCTTTTTTTTTTTAGCTGGCCTTCATCTAATACCCCCTAGTTGATGGCAGACTTTGGAACACAGTCCCCTGGATACTGCTTTGGAACACAGTCCCCTGGTTGGCATTAGGAAGGGCACCCAGCTGTAAAAATGTACCTCGATTTTATTATGGCAGTCTGTTGTGATGAGAGTGTAAACGGGACCCCCTACAGGGGTGTCGTTAATGGTAAGGTGGGTGTCAGGCATGGGCACCGTCAGTCTGTGACCACGCCAGTGTTTACGCATTGCGACAGTGAATATAGGAACAATGAGAGGCAGAGCAGGTGAAGCTGTAGAGACAATCTCACACAGAAGGATTGACCTCTGTTGCTTACAGGAAACAAGGTGGAGAGGTGCGACTGCACCAAGGGCGCAGATAGCACAGGGGACGGGGGGGACATGTCCCCCCAGATTTATAGTGACCCCCATCTGTCCCCCCCCACCCACCGTCCCTACGTAAGGCGCCACACATAGGTAGAAAAAGTGAGGATTAATGTTCCATTAGTTAGACTAACTTACACTGCAGCACAAAGTTGAAATGGCAGCAGCAGCAGCCTTGTCAGTGATCAATCCACATTTTCCCCTTCTTGAATCGGTGTAGGCTGGAGCAGATCCTTGCAGAGTTGGGAAAGCAAGGTATTCATTTTCCACGTAATTCTCGGTTAATAACACTGCACAGCTCATCCATTTGATAGCAGCGGTGTTTCTGCTGCGACTAATGGTGCGTTCAGTTGTACTCGTAAGTTGGAAGTTTGAAGTCGGAAAAGCATTGAAATCCAGCATCTCCCAGCATAAACGTTGGGGTTTTCGTTTCATTTCATTAACTGGCCATTTTTTTTAAATTCTATGTTCCATGATGTCCCAGTTTTTAAACTGGGAAGCGCTCAGTTCTGAGGTTATGTTGCTCGGAGCTCCAAGTTCCGACTTCCATTGTAAATGTAACGCACCATCTCGACCCCGGGGTCCTAAGGGGAGCTGGGGACTTTGCCTGTCGCGGTAACCATAGTGATCATAAACAACTGTCTAATGACTGAGCTGGTGATCTTTCTGCCACATTAAGCCAGAGAAGAGGGGAAAAAAATCACAGCGTTTGTTTCAAGAACCAAAAGATGTAAATATCCTTTGCCTGTTGCCTTTCCCAGATGTGACAAATACTTGTTTTGTAATGTTGAGTAGCTAGTCTGATAATAATAAGAAGGAATTTGGACTTACCTGAAGTAGGCTAAATGTAAAATAACAGCATTCTAGGCTGTAGGTGAATATCTTTTAATGTTGTTATTTTTATGTATAATGTTATTTTAGTAAGCAGCAACTGTTAACTGAAATTATGAGATTCAAGATGTTAACATTGTCCTCCTGGCCTGCAGGCAATCCCTGGTGGGGTCAACAATGAAAAAACAAAAAACAATTACAGCGTTTTTTCAAAAACCAAGCAATGTTGACCAGGTAGGCCTTTGTCTACCAATGTTCATTCAGTTAGAAAACTCACAATTCGAATGTATATTGAAGCTTCAGTACACACACACACACACACACACACACACACATATATATATATATATATATATATATATATATATATATATATATATATATATAATATGCATTTACACAAAATGGAATCATTTGCTGACAGCTCAGTCCCCCCCAGTTCAAAAATCCTATCTGCGCCCCTGGACTGCACGCATGATTAGTGGTAGAGATAGTCGGTATAAATTTTTCTGGGTTGGAAATGAGAAGGGGACTGGGGGTGATGGTCTGTTATTAGCAGAAAGGTGGGTTGAGTATGTCTTTGCCGCAAAAAAGAGAGCAAGTTTTCTGATGTCAACAGTAACATGCAGGATGTTTTCCGCATTGCCAAACAGATGAAAAGAGAAAACAGGGATTGCATGGGCGACTGCTGCGTCAGGGACGACAATGATGATGCCAAGAAAATGGCATGGAAGGAACACTATCAGCACCTGCTTAATGTTGAATTCCCATGGTCGGCTGATAAACTTCCCCTTGCTGAACCTGTTGCTGGTCCTCCCATACTAATTACACTGGAGTTGGTGGTAGAGGCAGTGAAAACGATGAAGCCGGGCAAAGCCCCTGGGCCCTCAAGTGTGGTAGTGGAGATGCTTATGTAATGGTGTGCATTTTGTATAGACTACATTTACTCTAGTATTTATAATTACACAAAGATGTTTTTATTTTAACACACATACAGTTTTTTTTTCTGGGTGCCTATGGAGCTTCCTGCCCCCTCCTTCTCTCCCCCTCTAATATTTCTTTTTTCCTTATTCATATTGCCCTGCCCCCTTCACCTCTTCCCTGTCTCTGTCACCCTGGGGAAGAGGTGTGTTTTCTGTCTGTCACTTTTCTTCATCTTATTATTATCTCCTTTCTGTACTGCCATCCACTACTTTTATAACTATGATTTTGTATCTTATTTCTTTTTGTACACCCCCCTTAAATTATTGTAGTGATATCTTGTCTGTTTTCATGTATTTTGTTGTTCCTTCATTACATGGTGTAACATAAGCCTGTGACTAACTAACTAGCCTACCTAGTTACTGTGTAATTACACTGGTTAGCATTTAGCGATTAGCAATCTTGATTATTTAGTGTTTTCTTTTTTACTCTTTATAGGAGTTGGGGAAGGAGCTCACCCATGCTGTGTGTGTACATGTTGGTTTTGCAGGTGTGTCATTATTTTCGATTGTTTTGTTAATTTTATGGTCTATAAATTACTGTTGTGACCCTTAGCATGTTAGCTAATTTTTCTTATGCTAGGTCCCACTAGCATTAATGCTAATGGAGTTAGCTAGATTAGCTAGCTAACTCCCACTGTATTTGAATGGGAGGCCTGGACATTTATTTAGCTTTGGTTGCTCTCTAAAGTGTTGCAAATTATCTGGGAAGCCTGTAATGTATTTGTTTGGTTTTATTTTACTTTATTCTGTGTAAATATAGTGCTTGGGTTACTTCTCTGTCTCTGTCACCCTGGGGAAGAGGAGTTGGGGAAGGAGCTCACCCATGCTGTGTGTGTACATGTTGGTTTTGCAGTAAAGTGCGTGAAAGGAATCCGCTGTGTCGGCGTCATTTTTTATACCCACCCCAGACCAATCACAATGCAGAGCAATAAATGACCGGTTACACTTATGGCATCACTTGAAGCCAATTGCCCTATCCTGTGTAAACTAGCTAATGCTATTAGAGCTGAGAGAAAGATACCAGATAACTGGACAGAGAGCTACATCAACTTGTATAAAGGGAAGGGTGATGCCTTGGAGAGAGGTAACTACAGAGGCTTGAAGCTTACTGATCACTGATCACTGCCTGAAGGTCAAAGAGAGAGTCGTGGAAAAGATTATCCGTGATTATGTAGACATTAGTGAGATGCAGTTTGGTTTTGTGAGTGAGAGGGGAACATGAGATGCCATCTTCATCTTAAGGCAGTTGCAAGAGAAGTTCCTTGCCAAAGAAAGGAATGTCTACTTTGCCTTCATCGATCTTGAAAAGGCCTTTGACCATGCACCACGTTGTGTTCTGTGGTGGGCAATGAGACGGCTAGGTGTGCCTGAGTGGCTTGTTGCTGTAGTTCAGTCAATGTGTGTGAATACCAAGAGTTGAGTTCGCATTAACAATTCTTTCGGTGAAGACTTTGATATTCAAGTTGGCATTCACCAAGGCTCCGTTTTAAGTCCACTGTTGTTCATCATTGTTATGGAGGCTTTATCCCATGATTTTTGTGCTGGCTTTCCTTGGGAGTTAGTATAAACTGATGACCTTGTTGTTGTCTCAGACTCCCTAGATGGTCTGCTGGAAAGGTTGAAGCTCTGGAAGACCGGGCTCAAAGCAAAAGGACTATGGGTAAATATGACAAAGACCAAGCTAATAATTTCTGGCACCAACTTAGGCTCTCTGAAGGATTCTGGCAAGCACCCATGTGGTGTCTGTAGGAAAGGTGTGGGAGCAAATTCTATTTTCTGCTGTGGTTGCAAGCATTGGATCCATAAAAAATGCTCTGGCATCTCTGGCAGACTCACTCCTGACCCTGACTTCAGATGCAGTCGTTGCCTTGGTACTGCCAACTCTACTGATGGTAGACTATTCAACCATGTTATGGCAGATGACCACAAACTAGAGGTGATTGACTCCTTTTGTTACCTGGGAGACTCAATATCAGCAGGAGGTGGTTGTGAAGATGCCACCATCACTCGGGTCCGAACTGCTTGGGGGAAATTCCATGAACTACTCCCCATCTTGACAAGCAAAAGCCTTTCCCTAAAGACCCAGGGCTCCATCTACAACTCTTGTGTACGAAGCACAATGCTCTATGCCAGTGAGCGCTGGCCTATGAAGAAGGCCGACCTGTATCGTATAGAAAGGAATGAGCACTCCATGCTTAGATGGGTATGCAGTGTGCGGGGAGACGTCAACATTCCAACTTCCTCCCTACTAGGAAAGCTCCACCTCACTGGTACCAACACAGCCATTGCTGTAAGATGCTTGAGGTGGTATGGACATGTTTACTGCAGTGCTGCTTGGATTTCCAGGGTTGTTGATTTTGATGTGTGTGGGGGAAAACCTAGGGGCCACCCCCAAAAAACCTGGCTAGAGGGTGTCAATAGTGATCTCAAGAAGTACGGTCTTGCAGCAGCTGATGCGCAGAATTGTGGAAAATGGAAGGCTGCTGTGAAATGTCTAACCCGCCCAGAGGTGGAACCATGACATAAAACTGTCAACAGCAGCAGCTGCAACCCACAATCAGTGAAGTCAAATCAGTCTTAGTTGAGCAAGTCGGTAACAGTATTTCTTACTTTCACCATAAATTTTTATTTATATGACTTTGGTCTATAGCTGTCAAAGGCCTTGGCCTTAAAACCGGTTACCACTGTGACGTCATGAACCCAGGGCTGGCTGGCTCAGTGGGGCAGCTCAAATGCCAACTTTGCGGTTGATTTTAACTCTCAAAAACATATTTTTTTATTCCCATTTATGCAGCATCCAGCCAAGGATGGAGATACTATCCACTCAGGAATTTATTTAAAAATATAGGTTCTGTGTACCTCTTTTAAGCTCTGAAGATGGCCTGAGCTCTGGACTGGACTCTGGCTCAAGCTCTGGAGATGACTCAGGTGGGAGTTCTGGAACTGGCTTGGGCTTAGGGCAGGAAGTGGGCTTCGACTCAGGCTCCTGGTTGTATTTGGGCTCAGTAGAGGACTCGAGCTCTGGACTTGACTTGGACTGTGGACTTGACTTGGACTCAGAACTGGACTCTAGTTCGAACTCTGGACGTAGCTTGGAACCAGGACTTGGCTTGGACTAGGCTTTACATAGTTCGCACTCAGTATTGGACTCAGGCATGAGCTTGAGCTCTGTCAGCACATTGATTAAGTCCTGGTTGGGACCTGGCAGCAGGATGATGATGATGATGATGATGTCTTCATAGCTGGACAGCGGTGGGATTACAATGTCTTCATAGAGGCAGAGGTCACTCCGATGTCCTCTGACACAGGTTCTGGAACAGGCTCAGGTTCTGGCACTGGCCTTGGCTCTGGCATCAGCACTGAGGCTGGCGCAGGTGCCAACTCTAGTGTAGACTCTGATGCTCTAGCTGACCCGGGCACTGGCTCTGGAGTAGGCACTGATGCAGGCTCTGACACTGTCTTGGGCACTGGAGCAGACTCTGATACTGGTGCTGGCATAGGTTCTGGAGTAGACACTGGCATAGGCTCTGACGCTGGCTCTGGCACTGGAGCTGACTCCGACACTGGTGCTAGCATAGGTTCTGGAGTAGGCACTGGCACTGGAGTTGACTCTGGTGCTGGCATAGGTTCTGGATTAGACACTGGCACTGGCTCTGGCACTGGAGCTGACTCTGGCACTGGCATAGGTTCTGGTGTAGACACTGGCACTGACTCTGGCACTGGTTCAGCTCGAACTCAAGTTTGTGATGTTTAGGGGACCATATCAGGACCTCAGGATATTACATGTGGGGTGCCCCAAGGCTCTATTCTGGGGCCCCTTTTATTTCTAGTTTATATTAGTGATATGCCAGCTGCGGTGAAATGTAAGCTTCTTTTATATACTGATGACTCTGCAATACTAGTTCCTGGGAGTGATGTCAGTGAGATTGAGAATACTCTTGGTAGAGAGTTAGAGAGAGTTAGCAAGTGGCTTATTGGCAACAAGCTCTCAATACATCTGGGTAAAACGGAGTCCATTTTATTTGAAACTAAGAGGAAGTTGCCAAAAACTAATGCACTAAAGCTTACATGTAATGGCACTGAAATAGTGTCACAAGCAAGTGTTACATACTTGGGGTTAGCATTAGAACAGTCACTAACTTGTGAATCTGTTGCTGCCAAAATATTATCGAAGTGTGTCAGTAAATTGAAATTTCTGTTCTGTAGAACAAGGCATTTGGAATTTTCTATCAAGAAATTACTTGTCTTATCACTGATTCAGTGTCACTTTGACTATGCATGTCCTGCTTGGTATCGCTGACTGTCAGCGAAACTTAAACTGCAAGTGATGCAAAATAATGTTATCCGGTATTTGTTAAATGCACCCCATATCGGGGTGCATTTAACATATTGACTCCTATTGGTACTGTAGTGATTAATTTTAAAAGGGTAGGACTGCTACCAGTATATCTCAGAGTGGAGCAGTTAAAGTTAAATCATATGTACTGTAGGTATCATACCGCCATCTTGTGTCAGAACTACAATTCCCAGGCAACTTCCGTGTGACCTACGTCACGCGTGGGCGGGATCACCTACGTCAGTCTGCCATGCACGCATAAATCCAAGCGGAAGTTCCACCATCTTTGTCTCTCACGTCTGGCTTCCGATGAATCTGGATGTATAAAGAGGCGCGCTCTCCACCCAAAAAGACGTCTTCTTTCTTGCAAGATCCATCACTCAGCGCGATTTTGCTTCTTACCCTTGGCAAAGGTAAACTCTAGAGTCGCGCGATCTTTAAACTCAACCTGAGTTACAACCGGTTTACTTGCATTAGAAGTGACGTCACGACTGCAGCCCAGGCAGTCAAAAGTTAAGAAGCGATTGAATCCTTTTTAACTCAAAGCGCTGTGCATCTCATTCTGATCAGAGACTTTTCCTCACGAACGCTGAGGTTCGGACCAAGCATCCTCTGCTTTCCACGGGAACCACCCAAGTGCTCCGCTGGACCCGAAAGTTCTCTGCGCCTCCATCCCGAGTGGCTCACGTGCTCCCACGGCGAGGCCTGAAACTACACCGGCGAATAGTTCTTCATATCTTGCTAAAGGCAGGATTAAGTAAGATTTTGGCATTTGGGCATAATTAGGATAGTCTTAGGAATTTGCTTTTATTTGAAATAGTGTGAATTTAAACCCAGGTTTATCTGTTACACTGTTAGACACGCAGCGTGTTGATTTATTTTGGTTCTATGTTCTCTCAATTGTTTAATAGATAGGCTGCGCATGCTTCTCTCTTTTATTCTTTACTACTAACATATAGTTCTCTTATTATACATCTTGATCTCAAGATTTCAGTGGATTCAGTATGGTTATGAGCTAGTGGGTTAGCTACAGCTTCCCTTTTGTCTGCTTAGCAACACAAAGCTAATCAAGGCCTACCATGTGCTCAGCAGGCCATCAGGCCTGATAAACCACACCTCAGCTAGAAATCCACAAGTTAGCTTTTAGTTAGCTACGGCTAATACCCTTGTCTTTAGCAACACGTGCTCAGTAGGCCTCACCAGGCCTAACAAACACACTTTAGCTAGGCCATAGAGCCTTTCACAAACACATACTAGCAACACAAGGCTAATCTAGGCCTCCACCACATGTAGTTAGCTACATGAGGCTAAACACAGAGCTAATCCTTTGTTCTGTTTAGATAACATTCTTTTGTTTAGCTACCAACAAGCTAGGCCTCCACCACGTGTAGTTAGCTACACGAGGCTAAACACATGGTCAAGTCCTTCACACACACACACACACACACACCTCACTGCTTGTATATATTGATTTTTTTTATCTTTTTATCTTTGTATAATAAAGTCATTTATTAAACAAACTGTGTTTATTTGTGAACAACAATATCTGAAGTCCCCAATCTTCTCAAAGAATTCAAAAAGGGTGCGTATGTTATGTAATATGGTAAGTGATCGTAATAATTTGGAAATATACCATAATTTAGCTGTTTGGTAATTTATTATTAAGCACCAGGATTAATGGTATGACTCACTAAATGATTCCCTAAACGATTCATTGAATGATTCACCAAATGATTCACTAAACGATTCATTGAACGATTCACTAAATGATTCACTGAATGAGACTGATTCTATGGTATGATTCAATTCAAACGAGTCAAATTAAACGATTCAATGGGATTGATTCATTTTAATTATTGACCTTCAAAATTTAATGAGACTGATTTAACGAGATTGATCACTTAATTTCAATAATTAACTGATTGCACCCACAGTTAAATGTCATGAATGGGTATGCTCCCAAATATTTATGCTCTCATATAACAATTGTTTATACACAGCATAATCAAGTCAAGTCAATTCAAGTCAACTTTATTGTCAAATATGCTATACATGCTCGACATACAGCACAGATGAAATATCAGTCCTCTCTGACCCACAGTTCAAACTGGCAATGCAATAAATAAAAATAGAATAATTGAAAAAACAAACAATATAAACAGTATAAACACTCTAGATAGGAACTATACAGACTAAACACTCAAACAATATAAACAGTATAAATAAACAGTATAAACACTACATAACAAGACAGACTAAACACTCAAACAGACAATATAAACAGTATAAACACTCTAGATATTAACTAGACTAAACAATCATACACACACACACACACACACACACACACATAAATTGGTACAAATAACCAAACAGTCAAGGGCACTTGAGGTATAGCAGGTAAACATGAAGCATGAAATAAGCAGAATAAACAAACTAGCAGTTGTTAAGGTGAGGTAGTGCGGAATAGTGCAAATGGGCGAGGTAAAGTGAGATGTGCGGTCCCTGAGTTGTGTGTTAATGAACGATGAGATGTATGTATATATGTGTGTGGGTTGGGGGGGGACTGTGAGGATGACATGTCAGATGCTGAAGGGGTGTGTGCAAGCAGAGGGGGGAGGTGGGGCAGAACAGGGAGGGAGTTGAGCCTCCTGACCGCCTGGTGAAAGAAACTGTTCTTGAGCACATAACATAACACTAGGGCCAGTGTCCGGTCTTGTAAAGTGCCCTGAGTCAATAATGCAGCCATATGCACTTTTTTCTGCACTGGCATCATGTTATGGAATAGTTTGCCACTTTCCATCAAAAGCTTAAATATCAGAGGGGCTTTTAGAAGTCAGGTTAAGACTTTTTTTTATGGACTAGAGTAACAGATTCATAATGAATTTGGTGAAATTTGTCTCTTTGCAGAGTAGTCATTATTATCCTGTTCTACAGGGTCACAGGCAAGCTGGAGCCTATCCCAGCTGACTACGGGCGAAAGGCGGGGTACACCCTGGACAAGTCGCCAGGTCATCACAGGGCTGACACATAGACACAGACAACCATTCACACTCACATTCACACCTACGGTCAATTTAGAGTCACCAGTTAACCTAACCTGCATGTCTTTGGACTGTGGGGGAAACCGGAGCACCCGGAGGAAACCCACACGGTTGCAGAGTAGTGTTCTTTATTATTTTATGTGATTTGTCCCATTTTGTTTTAGTAACGTTCTTGGACTTGTCTGTGTTAAGTTTTGTGTTTTATTGTTTTTATATTTTATGTTGGAACTAAGTGTTTTTCACCTTAACATGTTATCCTTTGGATGTTATCCTTTGTCTGTCAATCCAAAATAATCAATCAATCAATCAATCAATCAATCAATCAATCCAGTCTCTACTCACTAAGCAAAGTTAACTTAGATTTGGACTTCACAAATTGAAAGAACAATGCATACATCCTTTTTTGGTCCAAAAGCCACCATGTGCTCTGAAAGAGCACTTCTCACCATCCTTGACCCACCTGCTGTCATTGAACAATGAAAAAATATCTGCTTCTTGAGGTATGCCTCAAAAAAAATGAGAAGCAGGCCAAGGATCCTATGTAAGGAAATTAGGTAGCTTTAACTCACTGAAGTCTTGAAGATCATCTACTAATCTTCTTGCACATGGGATTCAAAACACCCACCCAAACAAAATAACTGCTTCTGGCCAATTGCTCTATCCAAACAAATAACCAACAAATGCTTCCTCAGGAATAATTCCAGAGAGCAACAACATGGCTAGTAACCTTAGGTCGGGAGCCTGTTCGATGCCTGCCCTTTTTTTTTTTTTTTTTGGCAAACGAGCAAACATTGATGTGCAATCAATTTAGTCATTCCAAAGGCACATTCAGATGCAAGGAATTTCATGACATGTTGGAATACACCCGGAGAAGCTATTGTTTTGGACAACACTTCTCTGACCAGGAACCAGCTCCTCCAATCCTGAAAACAGCACAACCATCTCATCTCCTCTAGCCACTTTATCCTGTTCTACAGAGTCACAGGCAAGCTGGAGCCTATCCCAGCTGACTACGGGCAAAAGGCAGGGTACACCCTGGACAAGTCACCAGGTCATCACAGGGCTGACACATAGACACAGACAACCATTCACACTCACGGTCAATTTAGAGCCACCAGTTAACCTAACCTGCATGTCTTTGGACTGTGGGGGAAACCGGAGCACCCAGAGGAAACCCATGCAGACACAGGGGGAGAACATGCAAACTCCGCACAGAAAGGCCCTTGCTGGCCACGGGGCTCGAACCCAGACCTTCTTGCTGTGAGGTGACAGCACTAACCACTACACCACCATGCCACCCCAGCACAACCATCAAAGGTGAAAATGGCCCAGATGGGGCTCAAACCCACAACCTGGGAGTTTTTAGTATTACACGCTAACCAACTGAGCTAACCTGCCACAACAAAAGCAAAGAAATCTGCTAAGGTTCTCTGGAGAGTTTTGCTTAAACAGATTTTTTCCCCTCTTTCTCTTAGAACAGTATTTTGAATTTCTGACTGCTACTTAAGCTCGTATTTGAATTACTTCCTGATTTTATATCATGAATTTGTACTGCTTCCTGATTATATGCCAATGATTTGAAATACTTAATACTCCCATAACACGAATATGAATAAATTCTGCTCTGATAACATTAAATTATCTGGGTCTAAGAAATTAACTTAAATTCCTCCCTGATTTTATGAATTACAACCCCGATTCCAAAAAAGTTGGGACAAAGTACAAATTGTAAATAAAAACGGAATGCAATGATGTGGAAGTTTCAAAATTCCATATTTTATTCAGAATAGAACATAGATGACATATCAAACGTTTAAACTGAGAAAATGCATCATTTAAAGAGAAAAATTAGGTGATTTTAAATTTCATGACAACAACACATCTCAAAAAAGTTGGGACAAAGCCATGTTTACCACTGTGAGACATCCTCTTTTCTCTTTACAACAGTCTGTAAACGTCTGGGGACTGAGGAGACAAGTTGCTCAAATTTAGGGATAGGAATGTTAACCCATTCTTGTCTAATGCAGGATTCTAGTTGCTCAACTGTCTTAGGTCTTTTTTGTCATATCTTCCGTTTTATGATGCGCCAAATGTTTTCTATGGGTGAAAGATCTGGACTGCAGGCTGGCCAGTTCAGTACCCGGACCCTTCTTCTACGCAGCCATGATGCTGTAATTGATGCAGTATGTGGTTTGGCATTGTCATGTTGGAAAATGCAAGGTCTTCCCTGAAAGAGATGTCGTCTGGATGGGAGCATATGTTGCTCTAGAACCTGGATATACCTTTCAGCATTGATGGTGTCTTTCTAGATGTGCAAACTGCCCATGCCACATGCACTAATGCAACCCCATACCATCAGAGATGCAGGCTTCTGAACTGAGCGCTGATAACAATTTGGGTCGTCCTTCTCCTCTTTAGTCTGAATGACACGGCGTCCGTGATTTGCATAAAGAACTTCAAATTTTGATTCGTCTGACCGCAGAACAGTTTTCCACTTTGCCACAGTCCATTTTAAATGAGCCTTGGCCCAGAGAAGACATCTGCACTTTTGGATCATGTTTAGATACGACTTCTTCTTTGAACTATAGAGTTTTAGCTGGCAACGGCGGATGGCATGGTGAATTGTGTTCACAGATAATATTCTCTGGAAATATTCCTGAGCCCATTTTGTGATTTCCAATACAGAAGCATGCCTGTATGTGATACAGTGCCGTCTAAGGGCCCGAAGATCACAGGCACCCAGTATGGTTTTCCGGCCTTGACCCTTACGCACAGAGATTCTTCCAGATTCTCTGAATCTTTTGATGATATTATACACTGTAGATGATGATATGTTCAAACTCTTTGCAATTTTACACTGTCGAACTCCTTTCTGATATTGCTCCACTATTTGTCAGCACAGAATTAGGGGGATTGGTGATCCTCTTCTCATCTTTACTTCTGAGAGCCGCTGCCACTCCAAGATGCTCTTTTTATACCCAGTCATGTTAATGACCTATTGCCAATTGACCTAATGAGTTGCAATTTGGTCCTCCAGCTGTTCCTTTTTTGTACCTTTAACTTTTCCAGCCTTTTATTGCCCTGTCCCAACTTTTTTGAGATGTGTTGCTGTCATGAAATTTCAAATGAGCCAATATTTGGCATAAAATTTCAAAATGTCTCACTTTTGACATTTGATATGTTGTCTATGTTCTATTGTGAATACAATATCAGTTTTTGAGATTTGTAAATTATTGCATTCCGTTTTTATTTACAATTTGTACTTTGTCCCAAGTTTTTTGGAATCCGGGTTGTAATTTCGATTACTTCCCGAGTTTCTAATATTACTTTGTTTTTCTTTTTGCCGCTGAAACACAAATTTGAATTACTTACTGCTTCTGAAACATAGATTTGAATTACCTCTTGGTTATTTGACACAAATTTGAATTGCTTTCTGATTTTATGACTTTCATTAATTTGTATTACTTAGTGCTCCTATACCATTAATTTGAATAAATTCCTGCATCCATGACATTAATTTGTATTCATTGTGAGGTGAAGAAATTCATTTAAATTCCTCCCTGATTTTATTAAGTAATTTGAATTACTTCCTGAGTTTCTAACATTACTTTGTTCTGCTCTTTGCTGCTAAAACACAAAATTTAAATGATTTCATGATTCTATCACATAGATTTGAATTACATCTTGGTTATATGACACTAATTTGAATTACATTCTAATTCTATGACTTGAATTTGAATTATGTTCTGATTCTATGACATTAATTTGAATTAATTGAGATTCTAAGCAATTAGTTTAATTTACTTCCTGATTCTAAGCAGTAATTTCAATTGTGAGTTTCTAACATGATGTTGAATTTCTGATTGCTGATACATCAATTTAAATTAAACATCATGCTTTGATATTAATATGAATTACTTTGAGCGAACTGACACTAATGTGAATTACTTCCAGATTAATCACACTAATTTGAATTGCTTTCTGATTCTGCCACAGGAATTCTACATTCAAGATGGTGGTGCGGACAGAGGCAGCAACTCTGGGCTCTTAATTAGACAGCAGTGGTTTATTATTATTATATAAATAAAAGTGGCGGCATGGTGGTGTAGTGGTTAGCGCTATCGCCTCACAGCAAGAAGGTCCCGGTTTGAGCCCCATGGCCGGCGAGGGCCTTTCTGTGTGGAGTTTGCATGTTCTCCCCGTGCCCGTGTGGGTTTCCTCCGGGTGCTCTGGTTTCCCCCACAGGTCAGGTTAACTGGTGACTCTAAATTGACCATAGGTGTGAATGTGAGTGTGAATGGTTGTCTGTGTCTATGTGTCAGCCCTGTGATGACCTGGCGATTTGTCCAGGGTGTACCCCGCCTTTCGCCTGTAGTCAGCTGGGATAGATAGCTGGGATTTTGGGGTGCAAATTGTGTGATGCGCAACTTTCAATATACTGCTAGGCCTGCAAGGCATTTATAAGTCCTGGTAGGTCTAACCACCTCACACACTCAAGCCAGCTCCACCTCCGTCACTAGGACAGGTGCACCCTGGGGATCCTGGTCTTGCGACTGGGTGAGCAAACGGAGCACTGGCACCAGGTTGTGAAGTAGCCTCTTTCAATCTGGAACATATGGTAATCCAAAAGGCAAGAGAAAGTTTGATTTATTGACTCAGGATTCTGGTTTCTGGATTCTAGAACTAGCTGATTGATTGTTTCTATTATTGTTAGGGTGATTTGTTTTTTAGATTAAGAAGACTCAGGATTCTGGTTTCTGGATTCTAGAACTAGCTGATTGATTGTTTCTATTATTGTTAGGGTGATTTGTTTTTTAGATTAAGAAGAGTGTTGTTTTTCAGATAATGACTGCATCTAAGATTATGCAATCTAACCATAGCAGTCGTAAACCCAATATAACCAAGAAAAACTACCATGACTTCCGGCTTGGCACCATTAATACAAGAACATGCAGATGTGAATGTAAGCTAGCTGACTGTGTTATTCAGTTCAAGAATTTATCTCATGACATTACCTGTATGCAAGAGGTACGACAGAAAGGAGAAGGGGAAATTTGTTTTAGTGACCCAATACTTGATGGATGGAAGATCATTTATAATGGCCTGAAGACAGCTAGAACAGGCATTGCAATAGTACTAGCACCCCATGTGAGACTTCTGGATGTGAACCATGTGGTCAAGGGACAGATGACAATGATATGTGTAACTGTACATGGTGTCAAACTATTTATCATAAATTGCTATTGTCCAACAGAGCAATACGCCGAATCCACTAAGCAATCTTTCTATCAAAGTCTGCAAAAATTAATACACAAATGTAAGAACGAACACCCCTCCTTCAAAATCATAGTTGCTGGTGATTTCAATGCCACAATTGGCAATGACTGCGATGCGAATAGATGGCTCAGTGTTGGCCCATTCAACGATAATTATCCGACAAGTTTTAATGGATTACGCTTGATAGAAACAGCTGAGAGTAAAGGCCTCTTCCTACTCAATACAATGTTCGCAACTAGAACTGACGAACACCGATGGTCCTTTGTATCTAACCTTGGCTACAAACGGAGACTTGACTACATCATGGCTGAGTGGTTTGTAAAACAGGCAACTAAGAATTGCAGAGTATATCCAAAACAGAGTGAAATCTTTGAGTCTGACCACCGCATTGTTGTGATGCAAGCTCGCTTTCCAACAAAGGGTAAAATAAAAAAGATCTTTAAACAAAAGAGGGGACCCAGAAGTACCCGATTTACGATACCTAAGGGATGATCCAGTGACTCAAGCAAGGTACAGTGCCAAATTAGATCAACTCATAGAAAATGGGCCAAAGCTGGAGCAGATTGACGAAGTGGAGGAGTTCATTGTTGATGCGATTGAAAAGGCATCTTTAGAAATCATCCCCACCAGAACGCACCATGAAGACAAGAAACCATGGGTGAGTGAGGAATACCAGAAACTGCTGTTGCAACACCATGGAGAGAAGGACCCATCCAAATGTAGTCTGTTAGCAAAAGACGTTAAGAAACTCCGAACAACGCTTAAAAATGCTTACTTTAAAACCAAAGCAGATAGTATTAATCTAGCAAGCGAGCAACGTAAAACGGAAGAGGAGTTTAGACTGATGAAGCAATACACATCTCTAGAAAGATCAAGCCAACCTCTTATATCAACGCAAAAACTCGAGGAACATTTCGCCAAACATTTTGGTGCTAGAGTGTATGAGCCTCAACCAGAGCTGGAACACCCAGAGGATTTTCCCCATATCTTACCACCAGAAGACCTACCAGTCATTGATACATCGATACCTGAAAGATCAGAGATTAAGGCGGGGATTATGAAGTTAAAAAATGGCAAATGCAAGGGAACAGACAACATCTTCGCCGAACACCTTAAATATACGACATCAGAAGGACTCATGAAGTACCTACTGGTCCTTATTACACTGATATGGACATACCTCCAAGTTCCATCCCAATGGCTCATGAGTAACATCACCTGCCTTTATAAACGAGGTCTCCGCTCAAATGCTGAAAATTACAGAGGACTGAGTATTATTGCAACACTGTCTAAAATTGTCTAAGGAATAATTGTGGAAAGAGCTCGTGAAGCTTATGAGTACATCCTTATATCATCCCAGTTTGGATTCCGGCGCAATAGATCAACTACTGATGCCATTTTTATATTACGTCAAGTACTTGAGTCATCTAGTAAAACAAAAACACCACTATTTATTGCCTTCATTGACCTTAAAGCAGCGTATGACTGGGTACCTCGAGAAGCCTTACTGAAATGCCTTGAGATTCACCTGAAATGCCTGCAAATTGTAGCAATACTACGCGCTCTATACACCGGAACAAAGACATGTATTAGAGGGACAGATCGAATCTTTGACACTCTAGTTGGATGTCGACAAGGTGCCCTAGAATCGCCATCAGTTTTTAATATCTATATGGACTTTGTTATCAGGATTGCACAGCATGAGATATCAAAACTGTACCCAGATGTAGGCTTCAAGTTCAGATATTGTATTCCAAATGAGGTATCCACAAGAGAAATGCGTACGAAAGCACGAGCATCAGGAAAGGGTTGCATAACAGAGATTCTATACGCAGATGATCAGGCCATACTCGCTGGATCCATCGAGGAGCTTCAGAATATTCTTCAGTTGTATGATAAGACCTACACCCGCTTTGGTTTACAAATATCATATGTCAAAACAGAAACAATGGCTTTTAACGTCAATGAGGATATCAAATGTAAACCAAGTATCATTTCCCTTGGCGGCACTAATATTAAAAATGTCCGCACCTTTAAATATCTTGGTTATAATGTCAGCAACTGTGATGAATCCTCACACTTCTTGCATGCTAGGATAAGTGCTACATTCATGAAATGGAATGAACTGAAACACATTCTAACCGACCACCAAATACTACTAAAAACCCGTATAAAGTTCCTAGTGGCATGCGTTCGATCTCGCCTCCTGTACAGCACACAGGCATGGCAACTATCATCCAGTGAAATTCACAAAATTGAGGTAGTGTGGCACGGCTTCCTAAGGAAAATGATTAAAGGTGAATATAAACGAAAGAATGTCCCTGACCAAAAGAACACGACAAATGAAGATATAGACTGGAGCTACAAGATGTCCAATGCTGACCTCCGGAAACTGACAGGAACCCAGGGTATAAAACTATCCTGCTATGTACAACAACTAAAATATATTGCTCACGTTTGCCAGATGGGCAATAACCAAGTGCAAAAGCAGCTCCTGTTTGACAAAACTGGTTACAAATGGACAAAATGGGAAAATCTGCTGGGCATAGACACCCAACAGATAAGACGTATGATGATGGACAAATCAAACTTTGAGCAACTGCTGCAACTGCTACAGCAGAAGCACCCCTAGAGAGTTTAACTTTTGACAGGGGAACATGATGATGATGATAGGCTCCAGCTTGCCTGTGACCCTGTAGAACAGGATAAAGTGGCTAGAGATAATGAGATGAGATAAATAAAAGTGTGCTATGTTTACTCATTCAGTATGCTCAAGCACTTGGTGGATATCTATATTCTGGACAAGATGAACTTCTTAAAATTGAAGATCAGTGTCAGGATTACACCTCCAAAAGTCTGTATTCTATCCCACCGGAGATCCTGCATATTGAAAAACCTGGTGGAATAACCATCATCCCACCAGTGAGGCTTTGGAGGCTATGCAAGGAAAGGAAGTAAAAGCGAGGTAAAAGAGCTGGTGTACAAGCTAGGCTATGGGCTAAACCACACGGACCATCCCTGCTGAACCCTAATATGAACAAATGTGTCCAGCCATAACCCAATTACGAATCACTTTGTGTGGCCAGAACCCAAAAACGAACGACTTTGTGCAGCTATATCCAGAATACGAAAAATTTTGTATAGCCATAACTCTAATATGAATCACTTTGTATAGCTATAACATTAATACGAACTACTTTATGCAGCCATAATCCTAATATGAACCACTTTGTGCAGCCATAACCCTAAGACGATCTACTTTGTGTTGCCCTAACCCTATACGGCATTATTTTGTGCTGCTATAATACCAACTTGAATGTCTTTGTGCTTCTATAACACTGATTTGAATTAATTTATGCTGCTATAACCCCGATTTGAATGACTTCATGCTTATATGCTGTCATAGTTAGTTGCTGGAGTCCCTGCTTGTACTCAGTACAATATGTAGAGTGGTGCTTGAAAGTTTGTGAACCCTTAAGAATTTTCTATATTTCTGCATAAATATGACCCAAGACATCATCAGAGTTTCACACAGGTCCTAAAAGTAGATCAAGAGAACCTGGTTAAACAAATGAGACAAAAATATTATACAGTGGTGCTTGAAAGTTTGTGAACCCTTTAGAATTTTCTATATTTCTGCATAAATATGACCTAAAACATCATCAGATTTTCACACAAGTCCTAAAAATAGATAAAGAGAACCCAGTTAAAAAAATGAGACAAAAATATTATACTTGGTCATTTATTTATTGAGGAAAATGATCCAATGTTACATATCTGTGAGTGGCAAAAGTATGTGAACCTCTAGAATTAGCAGTTAATTTGAAGGTGAAATTAGAGTCAGGTGTTTTCAACCACTGGGATGACAATCAGATGTGAGTGGGCACCCTGTTTTATTTAAAGAACAGGGATCTATTAAAGGCTGATTTTGGTTTGTGGAAGTGTATCATGGCACGAACAAAGGAGATTTCTGAGGACCTCAGAAAAAGCGTTGTTGATGCTCATCAGGCTGGAAAAGGTTACAAAACCATCTCTAAAGAGTTTGGACTCAACCAATCCACAGTCAGACAGATTGTGTACAAATGGAGGAAATTCAAGACCATTGTTACTTTCCCCAGGAGTGGTCGACCAACAAGATCACTCCAAGAGCAAGGCATGCAATAGCCAGTGAGGTCACAAAGGACCCCAGGGTAACTTCTAAGCAACTGAAGGCCTCTCTCACATTGGCTAATGTTAATGTTCATGAGTCCACCATCAGGAGAACACTGAACAACAATGGTGTGCATGGCAGGGTTACAAGTAGAAAGCCACTGCTCTCCAAAAAGAACATTGCTGCTCGTCTGCAGTTTGCTAAAGATCACATGGACAAGCTAGAAGGCTACTGGAAAAATGTTTTGTGGATGTATGAGACCAAAATAGAACTTTTTGGCTTAAATGAGAAGCGTTATGTTTGGAAAAAGGAAAACACTGCATTCCAGCATAAGAACCTTATCCCATCTGTGAAACATGGTGGTGGTAGTATCATGGTTTGGGCCTGTTTTGCTGCATCTGGGCCAGGACGGCTTGCCATCATTGATGGAACAATGAATTCTGAATTATACCAGCGAGTTCTAAAGGAAAATATCAGGACATGTGTCCATGAACTGAATCTCAAGAGAAGGTGGGTCATGCAGCACAGTCCTTCTACCAAAGAATGGTTAAAGAAGAATAAAGTTAATGTTTTGGAATGGCCAAGTCAAAGTCCTGACCTTAATCCAATCGAAATGTTGTGGAAGGACCTGAGGCAAGCAGTTCATTTGAGGAAACCCACCAACATCCCAGAGTTGAAGCTGTTCTGTACAGAGGAATGGGCTAAAATTCCTCCAAGCCAGTGTGCAGGACTGATCAACAGTTACCGGAAGTGTTTAGTTGCAGTTATTGCTGCACAAGGGGGTCACACCAGATACTGAAAGCAAAGGTTCACATACTTTTGCCACTCACAGATATGTAATATTGGATCATTTTCCTCAATAAATAAACAAGTATAATATTTTTCCCTCATTTCTTTAACTGGGTTCTCTTTATCTACTTTTAGGACTTGTGTGAGAATCTGATGATGTTTTAGGTCATATTTATGCAGAAATATAGAAAATTCTAAAGGGTTCACAAACTTTCAAGCACCACTGTACTTGGTCATTTATTTATTGAGGAAAATGATCCAATATTACATATCTGTGAGTGGCAAAAGTATGTGAACCTCTAGGATTAGCAGTTAATTTGAAGGTGAAATTAGAGTCAGGTGTTTTCAATCAATGGGATGACAATCAGGTGGGAGTGGGCACCCTGTTTTATTTAAAGAACAGGGATCTATCAAAGGCTGATCTTCACAACACATGTTTGTGGAAGTGTATCATGGCACAAACAAAGGAGATTTCTGAGGATGTCAGAAAAAGCATTGTTGATGCCCATCAGGCTGGAAAAGGTTACAAAACCATCTCTAAAGAGTTTGGACTCCACCAGTCCATAGTCAGACAGATTGTGTACAAATGGAGGAAATTCAAGACCATTGTTACCCTCGCCAGGAGTGTTCGACCAACAAAGATCACTCCAAGAGCAAGGCATGTAATAGTCGGTGAGGTCACAAAGGACCCCAGGGTAACTTCTAAGCAACTGAAGGCCTCTCTTACATTGGCTAATGTTAATGTTCATGAATCCACCATCAGGAGAACACTGAACAACAATGGTGTGCATGGCAGGGTTGCGAGGAGAAAGCCACTGCTCTCCAAAAAGAACATTGCTGCTCGTCTGCAGTTTGCTAAAGAGCACGTGGACAAGCCAGAAGGCTACTGGAAAAATGTTTTGTGGCCGGATGAAACGAAAATAGAACTTTTTGGTTAAAATGCATTATGTTTGGAGAAAGGAAAACACTGCATTCCAGCATAAGAACCTTATCCCATCTGTGAAGCATGGTGGTGGTAGTATCATGGTTTGGGCCTGTTTTGCTGCATCTGGGCCAGGACAGCTTGCCATCATTGATGGAACAATGAATTCTGAATTATACCAGTGAATTCTAAAGGAAAAGGTCAGGACATCTGTCCATGAACTGAATCTCAAGAGAAGGTGGGTCATGCAGCAAGACAATGACCCTAAGCACACAAGTCATTCTACCAAAGAATGGTTGAAGAAGAATAAAGTTAATGTTTTGGAATGGCCAAGTCAAAGTCCTGACCTTAATCCAATGGAAATGTTGTGGAAGGACCTGAAGCGAGCAGTTCATGTGAGGAAACCCACCAACATCCCAGAGTTGAAGCTGTTCTGTACAGAGGAATGGGCTAAAATTCCTCCAAGCCGGTGTGCAGGACTGATCAACAGTTACCGCAAACGTTTAGTTGCAGTTATTGCTGCACAAGGGGGTCACAACAGATACTGAAAGCAAAGGTTCACATACTTTTGCCACTCACAGATATGTAATATTGGATCATTTTCCTCAATAAATAAATGGCCAAGTATAATATTTTTGTCTCATTTGTTTAACTGGGTTCTCTTTATCTACTTTTAGGACTTGTGTGAAAATCTGATGATGTTTTAGGTCATATTTATGCAGAAATATAGAAAATTCTAAAGGGTTCACAAACTTTCAAGCACCACTGTATACTGTTCCTACTTATTCAGGTGACATTGGGCATACCTAACAACCTGTGTTTTCTCTCTCTTCTCTCTCCCTCCCAAAAAATCTGTCCCTCTGAGTTGCATGTCAGTCCTGGGATCGAGATGCTGACCGCTTCTGCTCTTCGGACCTGCCTGATCCATCCTGGTGCCCTGTGTCTGGTTGGAGTCTCATTGCATCACTCCTGTGGAGGGTGGCCACATGTGGACAGTTGGGGGTCACGCCTGGAGGATGCTCTGGACTCTTGCAGTGGTGCTTTTGTGGCTGGGGACTGCAGTTGACTTGCTGATTTTAGGACTGTAATTGACTTGCTGACTTTAGGACTGCAGTTGACTTGCTGACTTTGGGACTGCGGTTGTCATGGGCAGTTTTGTGCTCGGGTTTCCGTCAGTGGGGGGGTTTATAGCATCAACGAAGCTGACTTTGTTAGGACTGTTAATGTTATAGTCATGTTGTCTCTTGTTGCCCAAATGAGGATGGATCCCCTTTTGAGTCTGCTTCCTCTCGAGGTTTCTTCCTCATGTCATCTGAGGGAGTTTTTCCTTGCCACCATCGCCACAGGCGTATATATATATATATATATATATATATATATATATATATATATATATATATATACAGCTGAGAGAGAGAGAAAAAGGACCGACAGTTACTCACACAATCTTTGTTTGTTTGTTTCTATGAAGAAAGGTAGCTTACATTTATTCACTGACCTTCCTTTGGTGGCTATTAACCTCACATGCTAACATTAATGCTACAGAAGACTATTATTGTAGCTTAACCACTGCTTGGATGATCAAGCTAACAACTTAATTTACAATGCAGTGTTGTTTTGCTTAAATATTTCATAGGTTACCTTTATTGCCACTGAAAATAAGATGAGTAATGAGTGTACTTTTGATCTGTAAAGAGCTCAGTGAATTTACAGCAAATAACATGAGAAAATAATTCTGTTTCAACAACTGTCCTAAATAGAAAGGAAGTATTATACAGCCTTTGTGTTGGAATAATAATAATAATAATAATAATAATAATAATAATGATTGAGAGGGTTAAGCAACAGGTGTGTGCTAATGCAGTGAAGAGCAAACGTTCCTCAAATCAGATAGAGCAGTACCAACAGAACAGGCTGTTTTCTTATAATCAGAAGAAGTTCTTTGATGGCCTGTTAGGCAATAAGGAAGATTCTTTTGGGAAGGAATTTGGGGCAAACATGTCTCCCATAATGTTGGTGCCAAGTGGATCTCATCTGTAAGGGATGAAGTCAGGAAACTGTGTAATCCTCAACAGAAGCAAGTTGTGATCAAGGGTGAAGTTGTGAATGTACAGGTCAAGAAACTTCCAAATTGGAAGATACCTGTACCTGAATGGATTCAGAGATTTTGGTTGAAGTGGTTTAAGTCAACCCATGAACATGTTGGTGCGCAGTTAAACAAATGTCTACAGCACAGTGAGGTTTCAGAATAGATGGTCCAGGGGAAAAACACATTGATTATGAAGGATAGGAGCAAGGGGAATGTGGCAGATAGCTACAGACCCATTGCATGCCTCAACCTCTTGTTGAAAGTTCTAACAGGCTCAGAAAAAATACGTATTTCTGGACGAGAAGAACCTGTTACCAATTGAACAGACAGGTTGTAGGAAAGGATCACAAGGAACCAAAGATCATCTTGTCACTGACAAGATTATCATGAAAAACTGCAAAAGGCACCAAAAGAACTTGTGAATGGCCTGGGTTGATTTCAAAAAGGCCTACGACATGGTGCCACATTCATGGATCCCCTAAACAATGGAGATGGTTGAAGTGGCTAAGAATGTTGTTGGGCTAATGAGAAACAGCATGCTCCACTGGAAAACACAATTTTTCTCTGGAAACCAACACCTAGCCGATGTCAGCATCAAGAGAGGGATATTTCAAGGGGATTCGTTCTCACCTCTCATTTGTTATTGCCTTAATTCCTCTGTCCATGGTACTGAAGAAGGAAAATATTAACTTTGAACACATGAGAAATGGACCCCATGTCAACCATCTCATCTTTATGGATGATCTAAAACTGTTTGCTAAGACAGAGGAGGAGATGGGAAGACTGGTGGAGACAGTTCAGCTGTATAGTCAAGACATAGGTATGGAGTTTGGGATAACTAAGTGTGTGGTACTAACCATGAAGAGGGGAAAGAGAGCTGTACGCAGAGGAATTGAATTGCCAAATGGTGACCAAATTACAGACCCCAAAGATGGTGGGTACAAGTACCTTGGCATCTTTGAACTTGATGATCTCCTACATAAGGAAATAAAGACTAAAGTGGCCACAACATACCTGGACAGACTGGACCTCCTTCTTCGCTCCAAGTTGCACTCTAGAAACCTCATTAAAGTCATCAATGCTTGGGCTGTAGCTGTCATTTGATACAGTGCCTCTATCTTGAGGTGGACCCAGGCAGAAATTGATGAGTTCAATAGAAAGACCAGAAAGACCATGATGATGAATGGGGCACTCCATCCGAAGGCAGATGTACAAAGATTGTACATGAAGAGGAACAGAGGTGGGTGTGATCAGTGCAAGGGAGTGCATTGAGAGTGAAAGAAAAAATCTGAAATGGTACTTGGTGGGGAGTGAGGAGGAACTGTTGATGTTGTAAGGGTGGAATGAGTAAAGAAGGATGAGGTTGAATCCAAAGTAGATTTTAAGAACAGGATTGAAAGGGAGAAGGAAGAGAATGTGATGGGTAAGATGTTGCATTGGCAGTTCCACAAATATACAATGGAACTAAAAGATTCTGAAGCATCATGGCTACGGTTAAGTAAAGGTGATCTTAAAAAGAACAAATAAAGCTTACTCATTGCTGCTCAGGATCAAGCACTTCACACCAATTCTGTGAAGCATGACATATATCATACTAGTGCCACCAACCTATGTCGGTTGTGTGGAGTTGCCGTGAAAAAATGTCACACACATAGTAAGTGCATGCAAGTGCCTTGCACAGAAAGAATATAAGCGTTGGCATGATAAGGTCTGTGTCTTGCTTCACTCCGGACATCCACTCCGAAGATTACGAATCTCTCACACCAGCGCTGATCTGAATCCGGAATGGGAATTCCTTCATGCCTGCATTCACTTCCTGGTTTTCTCTGCTGTTATAAGAACGCCGTTCTCAGACAGGAACTTTGCCAGAACATCTCACTTTGCTTCTAGCCGTTTCTGTGCCTCTGTTATGTTTCATGGTTGTTTGCTCAAGCTCATTTTTCTATTTCATGGTTTTTGCACTAAGGGTTTATTCTAGTTCATGTTTTTTTTTTGCACTAGGGTTTTTTCTTGTTTTTGTTTTTTTTGTCCTAGCATTTATATATATATATATATATATATATATATATATATATATATATATATATATATATATATATATATATATATATATATTAATTGGGTGCATCAGTTGCCCTCACTTTCATAAAATCTGATGTATTTTTGTTTGGGTGTTCTGTGGCGAAATATATTCTGCCCCTGAGACATAACGTTTTTCCCTGTGACTGTCACTTTCAAAAGCACATTAAAACGACACAGCACTCACCTCATTAACATAACACGCAACACCTGCGAACGCTGATTGGGGGAGCGGCCACGCGTGACTGACGAAGTGCTTCCTTTAAATGTCACTATGCTGCATCCGTAGCTAAAGGCCCGGTCACACAGCGCTTTACGGCTTTATCACGGCCAAAACCCGTCCAAAAGTGCTCTCCCGTGAAGCAGACGATGTTGTTCGTGTTGATGTCGAAGTTAAGACGTGTTACAGTCGATATACAGACGTGACAGGACGCAGGGGAAAATCGGAACGGCGTCGGACGCGGCAAAAAGTTTTGGACTGCTCAAAACTTTAGACCGCGGACAACCACGGCCGGCACACGTGGTAAAGACGTGCAACACAGGTGAAAAACACGTGATAATCAGTGTCCCGGCCGTTATTAAAACTTGGGGAGACGTGGTAAGACGCGAAAGTTTGGCGGTCTATCACGGGCAGAGCACGGTCATCGGACGGGTGTTACGCGTTGGTATCACGGGATATAGCGTGTGTTTAGCGGCTTATCACTGAGAAATTGATTTTTCCGCGTACATAGCACTGTCTAAGCCCGTTAAACGACGTCTCAAACAAGTTCTAAATTCGATTGATCACTGTCTAATCACTTCTGCATCACTTCTGATTTGCGGCATGTAAATACCGTAATTTTCTGAGACCTCGGCACTTGCAGTCTAGATGTCAAGGGGTGAACATGAACCCTCAACGCTGTGATGTCCTCATCTTAATGCTCCAGCACCAACAGAACCAACTGATACAGGCTCAACATATCCTACTGCTTTTATATGCGCAGCAAGCCGCTCTTCCAACGACGCTGAGCCGCGGTTACCCGTGATTTGGCAGTGCTATGGCAGTGAAACAGCCGCCGACGGCCATACCCCGTACAAAGCACGGCAAAGCCAAAATTGACCAAAAATTACCACTTACGACCACGTCCACCAGATTTTTGTATCTTTTTGTACGTGATATAGACGCGGAGTGCTGTGTGACCGGGCCTTTAGGAAGAGAGTGAGTGTAGCTCAGCAGAGCAGTGCAGAGCTCCGTTTGGTTTCTGTGCGAGCAAAGCATTAAGGTGCGATTCTGGAGTAGAAGCTAACCCAAGTGGAAGACTTGTATGTTGTTGCCGACGACGGAATTTGCGGCGGAAATTGCAAGCCGACCCAAGCAAGATTTCTGTGACGGAGGAACATCACAAGCCACAGGTGAGAGGAGCAAATAGCTACTTCAAGCCCGATGCGGGAAGCGGATGGCTAAGGACTGTTGAAGCTTCGGATCCAGGACAGTCCAGTTTACACAGCCGGCTCCAGAACTGAGAGTTAAAGCATTTATCCACACGCCCCTTGCTGCTTGTTTACCAAGCGCTACTGGAACTACCGTACAAACTCTCTCTCCCTCTACACACACTAACATTCACAAACCTACAAACACACACACACGCACATGAACACTGGGTTTACATGACATTTTTTTTTATTTTTCATGCCCCTTTCGCCGTATTGGGAGCATAAGGTTGTTATGGGGTTGTATTGATGCCATTATTTTTTTTTTGTGAATAAGTGATGCCATTATTTTTTTTGTGAATAAGTAAAGAGTATGCACATTTAAAACTTACTTTTGTTATTGTTTTATTATTGCTGGCAGTGGTTACTTTTAGTGAAGTGGCAGGATTTTGGGTCTGCCTGGCACCCGAACTAAAATTTATATTTGAACCTTGGGTAACACCTTTACAGAATTGGCACCCGAACCAGGACATGAACTGTAATTAACAGGTACATGAACTGTAATTAACAGGACTTGAACTGCTTAGTGACTGCTCCTTGGACTTTTTGGACTTGTGGGACACTTTAAAAAAAAAAAAGTGAAAAAAAAACTACTGTTGAATTGAGTGCTGTATTGATGGTGGTGTGTATGCTATGCTGTGCCATCACTGCTATGCTGTGTTGATATTGGTGTTTTCTGTGTTGTATTTTTATCACACTGCTGAATTTTCTTTGTATGATAATTGCCTGGGTATTTCCTTATTGTGTTTACATGTCTCTTTGGTAGCTGTGTAATTTGTTACTTTTCAAGTGGGGTACATTTTGTTACAAACATACAGACACACAAAAAACACAAACATTTCAAACATCATTTTTCACATCATTTAATAATAAATAACACAACCTATGTCACAACCTAAAGCCTCAATGTCAGAACAGGAGAGCCACACAGATGTCCCCATGTCTCCTGACACACAAACCTCACCACCTGACATAAGCACACCTCAAATTGAGCATCAGGTGTTCCTCCATCCTCCTTGGCATAGCAATGCCTCTTTCTTTCTCACTAGCCCTGGACTTCTTGGTACCACTACTGCAGACCAGCTGCCTACTGTGTCTACAGTGCCCCCTTCATTGACTGCTGAGCCGTCCAACCTGCTAACAGCTGCACTACAGACTACTGGTTCGGACTATA
This sequence comes from Neoarius graeffei, assembly GCF_027579695.1. Lineage (NCBI taxonomy): Eukaryota > Metazoa > Chordata > Actinopteri > Siluriformes > Ariidae > Neoarius > Neoarius graeffei. The sequence continues at coordinate 4,357,969 of NC_083585.1, forward strand.
CTCAGGCCGCAGCTGCCTCTCCATTAGATATGGATTTGGACACTTCTCCATCATGGTCTTCAGACACCTCAGTGCAGCTTGACTTGCCTATGGAGCTCCCAACACCAGCATGAAAGCTCAGCGCACTGGCGCTAAAAACTCCTGACAACTGGGCCCTGCTATTTCAGAAACTGGAACAACAGGATGCTCAACTCAGTAAGGTCACTAAACTAGTGGCCAGGAGCTGCTTTCACTTGGAGGCCAAGTTGGAGGTAGTGTCTGAAATGGCAAAAACAGAATTCGCAAAACTCAGTGCAGCACTCACAGTGTAGGTTGAATTGGGATTAATTAAATTATAAATTATGTAATAATTGATAATTAAATTAATCAATTTATAAATAAAGATCAGTCTCATAAAATCTTAAATTATTAATCTTAATACTCACCGTGAATGGTTACATTCAAGATTAATGGTAGCTCTGTATTAGATGGGAAACCCAGTTGTATACAAAAGCTAAATTCTGAAGGAAAAAGGAGTTCTAAATAGTTGACCTTGTGAATAAACAACAGGAACAAGTAAAATGCAATTCAATTTTATTAGCTTTTATTTGTCTACTACTCACTAATAATAATAATCTCAAAATACATTCAATGTCGGCAAAGGTAATAACAAGACAAAACAATGGAACAATTACACCTGGACTATAAATTTGAGGGAAAGAGAGAGAGAAAAAGATAGAAAAAGAGAATCCCTTGTGTGTGCGTGTGTGTGACCTAGCTTGTCGTTAGCTAAAACAAAGGAATGTTAGCTAAATAGAACAAAGGATTAGCTCTGTGGCTAATGTGTGCTTTGTGTAGGTATCTGTGGGCAGATGCTAATGACTAGCCACTCTGGCAATGCTTGAACAAAATGGCGGTCAGTGCCTAGGTGTCGTATCACAGGTAACTCAATGAGGAAGGTATCAAAATGGCGTCGGAAAAATGGCGCCTGCAGGCCTAGTCGAGAACACAAGCCTACGAGCTAGCGTATCACCCTGAGGTAGCTAGCAATAAGTTGCTAAGGAGAATCTGACCACGCTACAGCTGGATCCAAACACTGCACTTAACAACAATTTCCAACAGACTATCTAGGCAAAGAACTCAACGCGAGAGAGAGAGAGAGAGTGTGTGTAATAGGCGTTGGATGGAGAGGACTAGGCCTTGTAGCGGTCTAGCCTCGGAGCTTAAAATAACAAACTTGTCGCTGCGCTGCTAATCAGATAGGGAAGCTAGCAATGGAGTTAAGGAAATATATCATGCAAGATACCCTGTCTAACAAGTTCAAAGAAAAAAAAAAAACAGAACCAAAACAAACAATAAAAACAAACAAACACCTTCCGTGTCTGAGCGGGTATGCTAAATAGCTCAAAGCTTAAACATGACCCTAACAACCATCTGAATAAGCTACAAATTAAAAATTTGCCCAAGTGCCTACTCAATGCGATGGAAGTTCTTTCTCCGATGTCCGCGCTGAGGGTCGCGGTCCGAGGAGAGGAGGTTAGCGGCGAGTTGCGTCCAACCGCGGCTAACGAAGCAGGGAGATGGAGGCCTAGCTGGCCCACGGTGCTTCAGGAGAAACCTCCGGTGATGCGTCGACGAGAAAAAGCTGAGAGGAGCGAAGCTGTCCGCAAATGCCTCTTAGCGTGGAAAACTACTTAACTGTAGTTAAACTTTGCAAAGGTTTAGAATCAAAACCACTATATCGCTGAAACTTAGCGGGTCGTTCAAAAGTTCGGCCGAAACTAATTTGAACAGGCTGTTCTCAGACAATAGCGGTTAGTCTCAACACTGTAGGCGAGCGTGCCAACAGTCCGTCCGACCACTCCAGTAGCCAGAACACGAGAGGACGAATCGAGGCGCTCTCGATACAGTTAAAGCAGTTCCACCTTACGTCCCATCCGGGTGGAGCACGCAAGGAATTGTGGGATCGTTATAGGGGGCGCTGGAGAGTTACCAACAACAGCTAGTACACAGAAAACAGAGAATGAATGGGATAAGTTGCTGAAGGCCATTAAAACCATTATCACAGAAGAAGTTAAAAACCAAAGTATTACACAACTGGAAGAAATCTGTTTCATGGTTGAACAGTTACAGGCCAAGGTACAGCAGGAGATCTTGTCCCAGAGGAGGGCTGTTGCAGCAGACTGTGGACACCTGTCACAGAACATGGACAGCTGTGTTAGAATTACCAACCAAATAAACACATCTTTAGGACATCTACCAGCACACATAACAAAAGAGTACAACATACTTACCAACAAGATAACAGAGCTAGAGAAAAAGATTGAGCAAGACATCTCAACCACATTTCCTCTTACTGGCATGAGGCCATCAGTAACCCCACACACTACAGCTACAGCCACTCCAGCTTCACTGCCCAGCCACTCCAGCTTCATGCCCACCACACCACCTATTAGAACAAAGTCTGGTCATCTAAAAGTTCTAAAACTGTCATTTCCTACCTTTGGCAAGGCAAGTGATGATCCAGACCCTCTCCTTTACCTCTCTAAGTGCTGTGACTTTCTAGCCATTCACCCTCTGTCTGACGCAGAGATTCTGGCTACCTTCCGAACTGTCCTGCACAGCACAGCCAGAGATTGGTGGGAGATTGCCATGACTGAAGTCCTTACTTGGGCCCAGTTCCAGAAAAAGTTTCTGTCAGCATTCCTGTCTGATGATTACGAAGAGGAGCTCACAGACCGAGTACGAAACCAACGGCAGAAAGAAAACGAGTCCATTCATGATTTTGCCTTCTCTCACCGTGCCCTTTGTAAACAATGGAAACCCACCATCACTGAGACTGAGATAATGAAGCTCATTCTAAAAAATGTCAAACCACAGCTGGCTACCTACCTACGGGGTCGGGCTCAGAATGTTGAAGAGTTGGTGAAGCTTGGCCATCAGCTGGAAAAAGACTTAGAACAACAGTCCATGTATGAAACACAGCATGGTACGCATGACAAAAGTGCACAGAGGATGAAAAACACTCCCAAATCTACAGACTTGGACACACCTTCTATTACGTGCTGGTGCTGTAAAGGTCAACATCCACCTGGCTCTTGCCCTCAATACCAACCATCTCCTGGAGGTGGTCAGTCCACACAACACCATCCCAAGAACATGTCTCGACCATCTAAGCCAGCACAGCAGGGCAATGGCAACATCAACCTTACCACTACAAAGAGTTCGAAGAACCAGATCAAAGGTATGTCTACCACAACACTGGGAAGCACCTTCAATATTCCCCGGCAGCTGGTAGTCACAGTCAACATCGGACCTTGGAATGGCAGGGCTATCATTGATACTGGGGCAAGCTACACACTCATCCACGAACAGGTCTGGAAAGCTCTCAAAAGGCCCAAGGAAGACCTGGAGCCTTGGACAAGCGGACCTCTCTTCCTCGCTAATGGAGAGACTGAGACGCCCCTTGGAAAGACTGAAGTAACCATGAACTTGAGTGAGGTTTCATGCACGTATGAGGTGGCAGTCCTGTCCCCAAAAGCTTTGGCCTACAAAGCAGTTCTTGGCCTCGATTACTTATTTCACAGCAGACTGCAAATCCATGCAGCTGACTGTCAGTACAGTTTCAAGGGGAGACCAGAGAGATATCTGTTCCAGCAGAATGATGAACAAACCACCCTTTACACTGCACCACTCGGGGCTACTCTTATGTCTTGCATACCCCCTCCTTGCTTGCCCCCACAGCCTGTGGCACTCACCGCTCAAGACTACATCGATCTTGCAGTAGAGAATGCTGAGGTGAAAGAGTGGGAGAAGGCTGGTCTTAGACAGCTTCTGGAGTCCAAACCAGATCTATGTTCTTTGAAGCCAGGAAGGACTGACGTGTTAAAGCATCACATCCATACCACCAGTGAAGTGCTGATCAAGCAAAAACCCTACAGGATGTCTGCGCAAAAACGTCAAGTCGTGGAGCAGCATCTGAAGGACATGCTTGATCAAGGTGTGATCGAACCATCTTACTCCGGGTGGACCTCGCCCGTTGTACTTGTCCCAAAGAAATGTGGAACACTTAGGTTCTGTGTTGATTACAGAAAGTTAAATGCAGTCACTGAAACCGACGCATACCCATTGCCCAACATCAATGAACTTCTAGAGTCACTTGCCGGCTCCACTGTCTTCTCCACTCTAGACCTAAACAGTGGCTATTGGCAGGTCGCCATGGATGCCGCAAGTGTGGCCAAGACAGCTTTTGTGACCCACATGGGCACTTTCCAGTTCAGAGTCATGCCTTTTGGACTCAAAAACACCCCAGCCAGTTTCCAACGCTTAATGGATCTGGTGTTGGCTGAGCTTAAAGGAAAAGTGTGTCTAGTATACCTAGATGATATTGTGATCTACTCACCGTCCATCCAATGTCATTTCCAAGACCTTCATGCCATTCTGGAAAAGCTTCAAGCAGCAGGACTCACCTTGAACCTGAAAAAGTCCAAGTTCTGCATGAAGGAGATAAAGTACCTGGGCCATGTCGTCTCCGCCCAAGGAACCACTGCAGACCCCATGAAGGTGGAGGCCATCAAGGCTTACCCAGCTCCAACAATGATCAAGGAGGTGCAGAGATTCTTTGGCCTTGCAGGATGGTACCACCGGTTTGTACCTGGATTCTCTCAAATCGCAGAACCACTCAACGCTCTCAGGAAGAAAGGCCGTGTCTTCCAGTGGGATGAGAAATGTGAGAAAGCTTTTCAAACCTTAAAAGACCATCTTACGTCTCCTCCTGTCCTTGGTCATCCTGACCTAGAACTTCCTTTCTTCGTCTACACAGACACCAGTGACTTGGGGCTTGGTGCCATCTTGGCACAAAAGAAGGGGATCGGCCATGAAAAGGTAATTGCTTTTGCAAGCAGAAGTTTAAACAAGGCTGAAAGGAACTACTCCATGATGGAGAAGGAATGTCTCGCGGTCATCTGGGCGCTGGAAAAATGGCAGCACTTCCTGGAACCCAAACTGTCCACAGTAGTGACCAGAGGTGGAAAAACTGGATTGACAAAGTAAAAGTCCTGCTTAGGTTTTCCTTCTGCCTGTGCTCTCAACACAGGTGATTTCACCAATTAGCTCATCAACCTGGCTTAGGGGATGTGGTAATTAGGATCAGCTGGTTCATTGAATTGGCTGGAGCAAAAATGTGGCAGGGTTTTTATTTTCTGCACCCAGGTTTTTCCACCTCTGGTAGTGACTGACCATGCCTCCTTGCAGTGGGTGTTCAGCAGCACCAAGACCTCCAGTCGTCTCCTCCATTGGGCCCTTCGCCTCCAGAAGTTCAACTTTATCATTGAATACCACAAAGGGAAACTCAATATAGCACCAGACGCCCTTTCTTGATGTCCTGTGGGGCCTTCGTGCATGTTGGCTGTGAGCCAAAAGGAACCACAAGATTTTCCCTTCTCCACCATGACCTTGTGGGAGGAACAGCACAAGGACCCTCAGATAGAGAAAATCATGAAAGATCTGGCTGAAGTCTGTGAAGATGTCAGAGAAAACTACGCCGTGGTTGATGACCTGCTTTACAGAATGATCAAGCTGGATGATGATGACAAGAAGCATCACTTTCGTGTGTGGATACCAAAGACACTAATACCTCCACTCTTGGCAGCATACCATGACTCCCCCTGGTGTGGACACCAAGATATGTTCAAAACCTACAAACATATTCACAATGTGGCTTTCTGGCCTAAGATGTGAGATGAAGTGCGGAGCTATGTTCGTGGCTGTACAGTTTGCCAGACACGCAAAGGAGACAACCAGAAGCCATGTGGGAAACTCCAACAAACCACTGTGAGCTATCCCAATGAGATGCTTGGAGTTGACCTCATGGGACCTCTACCCCACAGTCCAGACAGACATGAATATCTACTTGTCCTCGTCGATTATTACATCCCCTGGGTAGAGTTATTTCCCCTCCATACAGCATCCTCTGCTGTGGTAGCCCGCATCATCCATGATTAAATACTTACCTGCTGGGGCGTACCCGATTATATCCTGTCTGATAGAGGGCCTCAGTTTGTGTCTAGCTTGTTCAAGGAACTCTGTCACACCTGGTCAGTCACCCCCAAACTTACCACAAAATACCATCCACAAACCAACGTGACTGAAAGGGTTAACAGGAATCTGAAATCCATGATCGCATCCTATGTCTCAGATAACCATCGAAAATGGGACCAATACTTACCTGAATTCCAATTTGCCCTCAACTCCGCTGTTCATGAGACAACTGGGACTACTCCTGCCGAGCTGCATCTTGGGAGAAAGCTGCATAGTCCCATGGACAAACTCCTCAGAGGACAAAATCTTACCCCTGATGACACCTGGATATGATGTTGTGCGACACCTAAAAGACCTGCAAAAGAAAGCACACATTAGCAGTAAGAAAGCAAAGGCAAGACAACTTAGGAACTACAACAAGAACAGAAAAGAAGTTCAGTACATACCTAAGGACAGAGTGTGGGTGTGCAACCATGCTCAGTCATCTAAGGCCAAACACTTTTCTGCAAAGCTGGCACCAAAGTGGAAGGGACCCTACAGAGTCTTGCGGCAGTTGGGCCCTGTGAACTTTAAGGTGGTATGGGAAGACTCTGGGGAAGACCTGAGCAATGTCCACGTCAACAACCTCAAACCCCTCAAACCCTACTTTACCACAGCAGCTGAGATTGAGAGACAGGAAATGGAGGCACTGTCTAAAGTCTTTGAGGATGACTCCAATGATGAAGACTTTCTCGGCTTCACTTAGTCTCATGTCTCTTGCCAACCATGGGTTGTCTTCCCATGGAGGGGGGGAATGTGGTGAAATATATTCTGCCCCTGAGACATAACGTTTTTCCCTGTGACTGTCACTTTCAAAAGCACACTAAAACGACACAGCACTCACCTCATTAACATAACATGCAACACCTGTGAACGCTGATTAGGGGAGTGGCCACGCGTAATTGACGAAGCGCTTCCTTTAAATGTCACTATGCTGCATCCATAGCTAAGGAAGAGAGTGAGTGTAACGCAGCAGAGCAGTGCAGAGCTCTGTTTGGTTTCTGTGCGAGCAAAGCATTAAGGTGCGATTCTGGAGTAGAAGCTAACCCAAGTGGAAGACTTGTATATTGTTGCCGATGACGGAATTTGTGGCAGAAATTGCAAGCCAACCCAAGCAAGATTTCCGTGACGGAGGAACATCGCAAGCCACAGGTGAGAGGAGCAAATAGCTACTTCAAGCCCGATATGGGAAGTGGATGGCTAAGGACTGTTGAAGCTTCGGATCCAGGACAGTCCAGTTTACACAGCCGGCTCCAGAACTGTGAGTTAAAGCGTTTATCCACACGCCCCTTGCTGCTTGTTTACCAAGCGCTACTGGAACTACCGTACAAACTCTTTCTCCCTCTACACACACTAACATTCACAAACATACAAACACACCCACATACGCACATGAACACTGGGTTTACACGACATTTTTTTTTATTTTTCATGCCCCTTTCGCCGTATTGGGAGCATAAGGTTGTTATGGGGTTGTATTGATGCCATTATTTTTTTTTCTGAATAAGTGATGCCATTATTTTTTTTGTGAATAAGTAAAGAGTATGCACATTTAAAACCTACTTTTGTTATTGTTTTATTATTGCTGGCGGTGGTTACTTTTAGTTAAGTGGCAGGATTTTGGGCCTGCCTGGCACCTGAACTAAAATTTATACTTGAACCTTGGGTAACACCATTACAGTTCCTTTTCACCAATAAAGACATCCTGTAAAATTTTTTGACCATATTCAAAATCTAATGGTGGCACCATGAGGTTCATTTTTTTTTTTACCAAAAACCGCTTATTTTATGTTTTCGCGTAAGGTTTGAATCACAATGTTGGACTCCATTTATTGATTTCTTGTGACTCAGAGATCATGTTAAGAACCTTTGCAAGGGATTGAGAAGCATTAATGTGATTCATAATACATTTGTATTGCTTAAAAGTAGTTGAACAATGATTCAGTGAACAGCTAAAACTCAAACTGTGCTTGATAATATATTTAGAATATGTACTAAAAATGTGTATCTAAGATATTTGGTATACTCTATAAGGTGCCATAATGTTTCATGAAAAGTGATCGAAATTTTATCATAAAAGTCATAAAATAGCAGCTTTTTCCATAACTTTGAGCTCCTGGTGCCACCATTAAACTTTTGAATTTTGTCAAAATATTTCACCCAGTGTTTTCTTACCAAAAGGAACATAGAAACAAAAATGTATCATGATCGGAGGAACTTTTCATTTTTAGGGGGGCAACTGATGCACCCTGATATATAATAAAATGTGTGTGTGTATATATATGTACATGCGCGCGCGCACACACACACACATATATATATATATATATATATATATATATATATATATATATATATATATATATATATACACACAAACACACACACACACACATACATATATATATATATATATGTGTGTGTGTGTGTGTGTGTGTATATATATATATATATATATATATATATATATATATATATATATATATTTATATATATATAAAATGAGAGAGAGAGAGACGCTAGCAGTGATAAAGGGCCCTCACACTCGAGGCCAAGCCTCTATCCATGAGTGCCAGAGGCCAGGACTAATGTGTTTCCCAAATTTCATGAGTCAAAGCTTTTAGGCAATGGAATCATATATATATAATGAGAGAGAGAGAGACGCTAGCAGTGATAAAGGGCCCTCACACTCGAGGCCAAGCCTCTATCCATGAGTGCCAGAGGCCAGGACTAATGTGTTTCCCAAATTTCATGAGTCAAAGCTTTTAGGCAATGGAATCATATATATAAAATGAGAGAGAGAGACGCTAGCAGTGATAAAGGGCCCTCACACTCGAGGCCAAGCCTCTATCCATGAGTGCCAGAGGCCAAGACTAATGTGTTTCCCAAATTTCATGAGTCAAATCTTTTAGGCAATGGAATCATTACTGTCCAGGTCCAAATGGTGGCACTATATCAGAGGGTCAAATTGGGCATGTGGATATCATCAGAACCATCATATCCTATAACCTGTGAATTTTTAGCCATATCAGGCAATGCATGGTGAATTTATGACACGCTTCCTGTTTGTGTGGCGTAACAAATGTATTGGTTTGTCATTTCAGCATCTTGCAAGATATCACAAATCCTTTGCAATTTAAAATGTGCAACATCTTGACATGACTGGTGCCAAATATGGCATGAATCCAACAAACCACCTAGGAAGACTACATCAAAATGTAACACTTGTTTTGGCAATGGAGTCATTACCAGTGTTGGGCACGTTACTTTCAAAAAGTAATTAGTTATAGTTACTAGTTACTTTTCCCAAAAAGTAACTGAGTTAGTAACAGAGTTACTTTGTCATAAAAGTAACTAATTACCAGGGAAAGTAATTATTCCGTTACATTTTGTTCCCCCTCAAAAAAAAAAAATCAAATTCAATTAGTGTAATCATAATAAAAGTGAATGTTAAATGTGTTTAATGACTGAAATGGACACTTAACAGAACTAATTAGTAAGGTTATCTACACTATATTAATATTTTTGTGGGACAATGTGAGATAAGACATCTATCAAATGTAATATATTTTTGTAGTTATTACAATTATGTTACTAATTACTGGCCACTGACGAGGACAAACACTTTGTTCCTCGACATAATGTGCATTCCACGTAAACACTCTTGCCTTTTATTTCAAGTAATGAAAAGTCCTGGCTGTATTTCCAATGTGAAAGCACAGTGTTGGGCTGACCGCTCGCCATCGCTGTGTCTTCTGATTGAAAGAGCGCGCAGTAGTGCAGTAGGCGTGGCCTACCTACGTATGTTGTCCAAATCTACTCTGATTGGCTTACTGTGCCGTTGTCTCGTGTCTCCCCGCCCCACATGAAAGCAGAGTAAAGAAAGGCTGAACAAGCAGCGTGCCAGATGAGAACAGTAACGCATAATAATAGTTAATAATATAATAATAATAATATAATAATAATAGTTAATAAAGTAACGCATAGCATTTTATTGTAAGTAATGGGAACGGCGTTATAACGATGTAAAAAGTAATTAGTTAGATTACTCGTTACTAAAAAAAGTAACGCCGTTAGTAACGCCGTTTATTTCTAACGCCGTTATTCCCATCACTGGTCATTACTGTCCATGTCCAAATGGCGGCGCTATACCAGAGGGTGTCTTTGGCATGTGGATGTCTTCAGAACCATGATATCCTACAAGCTGTTAAGTTTGAGCCATATCAAGCAATGCATGGTGAATTTGTGACTCACTTCCTGTCTGTGTGGTGTAATGTACAGTATCAGTGACATCAAAAGTCTAAAGAAGATTGTACTATACCAATCAATTACCAATTTGAATATACCAATCTGAATCTGTTAAGCCTCAACATAAAATTAGGTACAAATATTGTTGGCTATTTTTTTTTTTTGCTGAATACAATAGGTCAATAAACATTAATTCAGCATATGTTGAGATTGCCCCTGTATTATTAAGTAAGAGTCATATTACCTTCAGTAAAAAAAAGCAAGAGCAGAAAGAGAATGCCAAGCCTTTAAATCACAAAAAATAAAAAAGTCATGTAATTTCACATCTGGAATCTTTAATGGTTTCAGTCACTTACACAGTTTGATAGGCTGCTCAGTTAACGATGAGAGAGTGAACAGCCTCTCGAATTGTCAAGTAAAACTCTTGAGCCTCTAATAAGTTACTGGGAAAAGTAAGCCCAGACTCTGACGTGACTATATTACATAAGTCAAATATATCATCGTCGCAGGGGACAGGTGAGAGGAACTTGCATGCCTGTCTGCAGTCATCAAGGTTGCTGTGTGAAACCATGAAGTCCTCAGTACCCCACAGCTGTGGTACAGTGTACATCACTTCCGGAATCCCACTGGGTGCGTTGGGATTTCTTATTGGCCGGATGCGGTGGCTGTTCCAGACTGCCTTGATCTCATCGAGCTGTTCCTGAAAATATGTATGGTCAAAACAAAGGTTTAAAGGCTAATCAGAAGATGTCACAAAAAAGCAGAAAATACACACATGCTTGTTGAGACATGAATTCTGTGATGCTAAATACTACAGGTAATATTTTACACTTCATACAACACAATTTTTTTTAAGATTTAAGAAGATTTTTTAAATTTTGTAATTGCATCTGAATCTCAAGTTCATTTCAATGGCATCTAAAACTATACCACTGCTTATGTGGTACCCTGGACATTTTATTTATTAGTTTATTATTTGCTTGTGTAGACACACCTGATTCCAGAACAGACTAGCCCAGCTGCTACTTTTCGCCTACAGATGGGAGTAGCAACCTGGTAGTGCGAGGGTGACTGTTTGCCTCGTTACCATGGTGACAGCTGTAGCTAAGAGGGAGGAAGTCCGGTGGAAATCGCTGTAATTAACAGTTCACCCTCATATGGTGTTAATAGTGTGTGTATTTGTGTGTTACAGTGAATTGCATCAAAATAAACCCATAATACCTGATTACAACAACACCTGAGTACAGTGTGTTACACTTATAATGATTTTTCTGTACTTGAATAGTCGACCGAAGTGTAAAATCAGTCAATTAATTAATTAATAATAAATAGGGAGAAAAGTAGTTTTCGAGTCGCCCACTGCCATTTTACAAGGAGACGCTTTTCGGTGCTGTCCAATGTCAGTGGTGCTGAAACACTTATCAACGATTCAACATCCCACAGCTGAATCTTAAAATGATTAGCCAAAAGCTATAACGTTATGGTTCCGCAGAATTGCATCCAGTAATTTCCTATATATGTATTATATATGTAATATTACATTTGCTCATGGTATGAAAGAGCATAAGCCACAAACTTTCCTCAACCTCACCTGAATACAGTTCCGAAAGCACAACTGCACAAGTGATTTGTCCAGGTAGTCACCAACAAACAGGCTCTCATCTTTCATTTCTCTCAGAAGTTGTATCCAGTACTCCATTCCTTCTTTACGCAGCATGCCCCACCAACTCTCAATCCTTTGATTTGTAGTGCTTGCTCCTGCGATGTAGCCTTGTTCACCAGATCTACTAACGGCATCACTGCAGCGAAGGTAGGTCTGGATGTCTCGGACAACCACATTCTCCATTCCCAGATCTGTTCGGGGGATCCAGGGACCACCACCAAACTGCTCCACGGTCTCCAAAAAGTATCCGCCAATAACGCGTGGGTCGCTACTTGTGTGTGCAGCTTTTAACCAAATTATTTTGCAGGAAAAGCCATCTATGCAACCATTGATGCAGATTCCATATGGTTTTAACTTGTCATAAGAATCCACATGCCAGATGTAGTTGGGTCCTAGGGCAAAATACTGCCTACGGATCAGTCGCCTAGAACGACGCATGGACAAGGAGTGAGGGTCCAGTGCTGCATGAATCAAACGAACATCTTCCTTTTGTGCACGAATGCCATTTTCCAAGCATTTGTTGTACATCCACCTGTAGCCATGCAGTCTTCCAGGTCCTTCCAGCTGCTGCATGATGAAATCTATAACTTCCCCGAGGTCAACATGTTGTCTACGTTTGAGCCTGTACTTTTTGAGCAGCTGAATTAAGTGTCTCTTGCTCAGAAGTACTCCATGTCTAACTGCAAGTGATTTAAGGATATCATTATAATTAATTCCTAGATTAAAATAAAACAAAATCAGATCAAACTTGTCCATGTTTGCGGCTGAAGCTACTGATGCCAGAAAGTCAACAGTCTGAGTGATGAAATGACTAACACTTCTCGTGGCCACGCATTATTAATTCATGGCCACCTAATCATCTAATTCCCACGCATTAAACAAGTCGTGGCCACGGAATAGGATCTTGTTCCCACGCGTTATTAACTCGTGGCCACGGAATATTTTTTTTCCACCCATGTCACCAGAGGGGCTCCGTAATTATCTTTTATACTTGCATATATACAAACCTGCATGGATTCCTCCCTTTTCCCCATATACATGTGGAGCATCGGCTTTATTTGGAGTATCTAAGCACTCTTTTTTGGGATAGCTCAGTCATTAGATCTGATGTCCATTGAGCGCTAGGCAGGGGAGGTGTGAGCTCAAATCCCACCAGGAATAGGGATTTTTTTGAAGTGTAAATTAATTGTTAATTATTTCATTCATTTCTATTTTCATTTAATTGCTCATTTGTCCTTCAATTATTTTCATTCATTTATTTATTTATTTTTCTCATTTATTGTTCATAGCTTTGGGTGTGGTTCTGTTGGTTGACAAAGTCTAAGTCCTCGACAGGAACTTGATGGCAGACAGACTAATTGACAAAGTCCCACCGCTCAGTTTTACCATGGGCATCAGGCTGAAAAATGACAAAGTTCCCCTGCTCAGCTTTACCATGGGCACGAGGATGTACCTATTTTTTAGACAGGGCGGACGGACCAGGGCATTCGTCCGCCTGGCTGTGCCCGACGAGGAGTGCTCTCGGCCGGCTTGGGAGGCCAATGGCAGCCCCTCCTGGAAGTGCGGTTCAGAAAAAAATGGCAAAGTCCCACCGCTCAGTTTTGACTTAGTGACAAATCTTGTGACTTTTTGAACAAATCTTAGCTACTTTCGGGAGACAACATCTTTGTCTCCAGAGGATTAAAATGTTTATTCACTACAGGGCAGATGAGGCCTAATCATACCCGACTGAAAACGAAACATCCTTCTTGTGGTTGGTTTCCCAGGTAGACAGAGGCTGTGCACTGTGTGAGAGAAAAAATAAGGAAAACATCTTGTCTCTTCAAACTTTCTCTCTGAGTAATCATTTTATATGTAAGTATAGTAATTATCACTGCATAGTTGTTGTTTTTTTTTTAATTATGTGCATGCTGATTTTGTCAGATGACACTGAGGTTATAAAATAGGAATTTTCTCAGTGCAGAGTAGCAGCGTGAAAATGGCTTGGATGTGACTGCTGGTGAACATGTTTTAATGGGCCACATTTTAGTCACTATTTCACACTCGCTCCATTGCCTGATAACAGAAACAGAAAAAAATGTAAATGAGAATAGCTTTATTGGGAATTAGGTTGTATTAAAATCATGTCCGTTGCCAACTATGAGGTCACTGAGGTCTGGACCTCAGTATTTTTTTTTTTAGAACTAAAAAAAAAAAAAAGTTTAAACCTAAGTACAAATGGATAAAAAGCAAACTTCTCTGATAAGATGACTGCATGCTGTCCAAACACGTCTTCTCCCCAGCCAATGTCACATGGTCCCTCTTGAAGTCATTTTTTTGTTGATGTTATCAACTGTGTATTGATGGAGACTTGAGTGCAACATGTTTTGCAGAAATTGCACACCAAAGACCCCTTCAGGTTCTTTGTCTCATCCACAGTAATCTCACTGATCTTCAAATTGTCCATCTGGGGCCATTCTCACCAGCAGAAAGTGGTCTTCAGGTGATGAAAAATCATGAGCAGCACTTGCTCACCTTCTGGTGTCAGTGTTCTCAATATCCCTTCTTTTGTCTGGATCACCTTTCTACATTCAAAATGTCCCTTACAGGCCCCAGTAAGGGTTGAACTCACAACCTCTGGTTTACAAGACCAGCGCTCTTACCACTGAGCTATGGAGCCCTGACTCATTCACAGTTACTGAAGATTGTGGCCACAGCAGAACCTTGAAGGCCCTGTGCCAATCCTCAAAACAGCCCACAGAAACTGCTGTAATGTCACTCACAACTTTACTTCCTAGCTGCAGTTAGCTTCTGTTTAGTATTTGCCTCACAAAAAATGGCTACACATTTTAAATAATGCAGTGTGTCAATCATAGAGTGGGCTGTACATTCTGGCTACTTTCTCATCTGAGCTAACAAAAACACTGGACAGGCCAAGCCATCAAGAGACAAACCATAAACACCATGAGTGACCTCAGTGATCTTCAGGCTCTTCATGTGGGGCCATCCTCAAGTCAAGTCAAGTTTATTTGTATAGCGCTTTTAACAATAAACATTGTCACAAAGCAGCTTTACAGCATTTGAATGACTTAAAATATGAACTAATTTTATCCCTAATCTATCCCCAATGAACAAGCCTGTGGCAACGGTGGCAAGGAAAAACTCCCTCAGACGACATGAGGAAGAAACCTCGAGAGGAACCAGACTCAAAAGGGAACCCATCCTCATTTGGGCAACAACAGACAACATGACTATAACATTAACAGTCCTAATATCAAGTCAGCTTCGTTGATGCTATAAATTCCCCACCGACAGAAACCCGAGCAGAAAACCATTCACGAAAACTGCAGTCCCAAAGTCAGCAAGTCAACTGCAGTCCCCAAGTCAACTGCAGTCCCCAAAGTCAGCAAGTCAACTGCAGTCCGCAGCCACAAAAGCACCACTGCAAGTGTCCAGAGCTTCCTCCAGGTGCGACCCCCAGTTGTCCACATGGGACCGCCCTCCACAGGAGCGATGCGATGAGACCATGGTTAGTAGGGGTAGCACGGTGGTGTAGTGGTTAGTGCTGTTGCCTCACAGCAAGAAGGTCTGGGTTTGAGCCCCATGGCTGGCGAGGGCCTTCCTGTGTGGAGTTTGCATGTTGTCTGTGTGGGTTTCCTCCGGGTGCTCCAGTTTCCCCCACAGTCCAAAGACATGCAGGTTAATTTAACTGGTGACTCTAAATTGATGGTTGTCTATGTGTCAGTCAGGGCAGGAATTTCATGAGGGCTATGGCCCTTGTGCTCTCTCAATTTGGCCTTGTGTCCTTGGAAAAAAAATATTTGCTGTAAGGCCACAGTGGCCTTGATGCCTTGCGGTTTTGTAGTCTGCCTCGTGACTGCCAATAGGCTTTAACATCACCTGCGTCTATTGAGAAAAAAATACGTCTTTTGATGACATTCTGGATTCTTATTGGGCAACTCATCAGTGGTGGATCGGACTCGAGCCTGGCATGAACCGCTCCGGCGTGCTATAATGACAGCAATCTATCACCAGCCAACCAGGAGACTTAATCCCCTTCCCACTTGTGTCCGCATCCGAGACGTTGAATTTTCACAGAAGGAGGGAAGAAGTTGACTGAGGTAAGACTGTGAGATAAATTAACGAACAAATAAGATAGGAATTTCAACATACTGTATAGGGCTTAAGTTTGTTACTGTTATAGAAGCATTACTTGTACAGTAACGTTATGTCGTTACAACGTTGACCCACTTTTAACATGCCAAGTACCGACTGTAGCCGGTAACAAATGCTAATTACAGTAGCTTGCTGTCAAGTTTTTCCATTGTTGAGCTTTAAGAGTAAGGTCATGGATGTTACTACTGCTTGTGTTAGGACTTGGACTGTTTTGGCCTCTAGAGGCCGCTGTTATTTCCTTTTCGTGTCATATTTATTTTGGCCTCTAGAGGCCGCCACTGTTCCTGTGTTTTGTGTTTTTTTTTGTTAATTGCCTGTTAGTCCTAATTATCTTCACCTGTGTCCTTAATTAGTTTGTGTATTTATACCCCTGAGTTCAGTCCTCTTGTCACGGAGTCTTTGTGCTGTTATGTTTATCTCCAGTTTCCTTTGTACTGTGTTTTGTGGATCTTCTGAGCTTTTGCATTTTTGCCTTTTTCTTTTTGAATTATACTCTTTGTTTTTTTTTTTTGTTTTGCCCTGGATTGTATATAGTGTACATAGTATAAATAAACCTTTTGTTACTTTTTCTACTTCCGCCTCACGCCTCTGCATTTGAGTCATTCCCCTGGTGGCCTAGTGGGGATTTGCTGGATCATCACACCAACGAACCAGGTTCGAATCCCAGCAAAACCCTAACAGAAAGACTCCGTCATGACCGACTCAGCAGAGGCTGCTTCAACTGTCTACCCGGCCAACCTTCAGGGAATTATGGCAGCTTTGACACGCTTCGGAGCGACCATGGACGCTCATGGACGTACGCTCACCAGCCAACGTGAGGCCCTTGCTCGCCACGAGGAACTGCTTCAGCAAATTGGGAAAACCCTGGCACAGCTGACATCTCTGCCTGCATCTCCTGATCCAGTTCCTGCTCCTGATCCAGCTCCCACTCCTGCTCCAGTGCCTCCTGCCATGCTGCCTTCTTCACCTCGCGAACCCAGCCTTCCTGCACCACAGAGGTATGACGGCAAGCACAGTGAGTGCCGAGAGTTCCTTACCCAGTGTCAACTCACCTTTGAGCTTCAGCCTACCACCTACACTACAGATCGCCGCAAGATTGCCTTTGTGATAACCTTATTAGCTGGTAAGGCGTGAGCCTGGGCTACTGCTATCTGGCAAAGACAGGGACCTGAGTGCCTTGATTTCCAGCTGTTCTCTGAAGAGATGCTTCGGGTTTTCGATCAGGCAGACATCAGTACCAACGCAGCCCGAAAGCTCATGTCCATCCGGCAAGGAGGAAGCGTCGCAGATTACGCCATCTCGTTCCGAACACTCGCAGCAGTAAGTGGATGGAACGAGACTGCCCTGGTGTCAGCCTTCCACCATGGTCTGTCTGACCCCATCAAGGACGGTCTGGCCTCTATTGGATGCCCAAGTGACCTCGAAACCCTCATCTCACATGCTATTCGTCTGGACAACAGGATGAGAGAACGCCACCAAGCCTTGAGCCCCCCCAGCCTCCCTACCTCTACCTGGAGACTGTCTACCTCCTTCAGTGACTGTCCAGAACCCATGCAAGTGGGTCGTACTCGCCTCTCCGCATCTGAGAGGGAGCGCAGAAGGAGGGACAAGTGCTGCATCTACTGTGGCAAGCCTGGTCACTTCCGAGCATCATGTCCCGAACTCTTGGGAAAAGGACCGCCCCGTCCAGCCGAGGGAGGGTTGTGACGGGGCCTACCCTCTCTCCCGGACTCCCTGGCCAAGGAATCTACATCCCGGTCTCCATCTCCTGGGGTGAGTCTGTCCACTCTTGTCAAGCTTTGATAGACTCAGGGGCGGCTGGGAACTTTATGGATATTCACTTCGCCCAAAGCATCAATATACCTACTGCACCTCTTGAAGTCCCTCTGTGTGTGTCTGCCCTCGATGGCCAAGCGTTAGGTGATGGAAGAGTCACTCAAGTTACTTCTCCAGTCTTCCTCCAGTCTCAAGGTCACAAGGAAGAAATATCCCTGCACCTGATTCCTTCACCTGAGTTCCCAGTTATTCTAGGCCTTCCTTGGCTTACTCGCCACAACCCTCGCATAGACTGGGTAACAAGCCAGGTTGTGGAATGGGGCCCTGCATGCCATGCCTCTTGTTTGCTCTCTAGCTCTCCTGTGTCTCCTGCCGAGCCCCCTGATCTCACCGAGTTATCTCAAGTTCCCACAGAGTACTGGGATCTCAAGGAGGTATTCAGCAAGAGCAGGGCCGCCGTTCTTCCTCCGCACCGGGCCTACGACTGTGCCATCGACTTGCTCCCTGGGACTACCCCTCCTCGTGGCAGACTGTTTTCCCTCTCTCAGCCAGAACGCAAGGCTATGGAGGAATACCTCAAAGACGCCCTGGTCTCTGGGTTCATTCGACCCTCCACCTCACCTGCTGGTGCCGGCTTCTTCTTTGTCGGCAAGAAGGATGGGGGGCTTCGACCATGTATTGACTACAGGGGCCTGAACAAGATTACTGTGCGCAACCGATATCCCCTTCCGCTGATGTCCACTGCTTTCGACCTGCTCCAAGGCGCCACCGTCTTCACCAAGTTGGACCTACGGAACGCATACCACCTCATCCGTATCCGACAGGGAGACGAGTGGAAGACTGCCTTTAACACCCCGTCTGGGCACTACGAATACCAGGTGATGCCCTTCGGACTCACCAACGCACCAGCTGTTTTTCAGGCCCTAATCAACGACGTCTTAAGGGACATGATTAACCTGTACGTCTTTGTCTACCTCGATGACATCCTTATCTTTTCCAAGACCGTGCAGGAGCACCGCCACCATGTCCGCCAGGTTCTCCAGAGGCTGCTACAGAACAATCTGTTCGCCAAGGCCCAGAAATGTGAATTTCATGTTCCCGAGGTCTCCTTTCTGGGATTTATTGTACGGACAGGCCAACTCCAAATGGACCCTGCCAAGACCCTGGCCGTCCGGGACTGGCCTACTCCCAAGTCCGTTAAGGAGGTTCAGCGGTTCTTAGGATTCGCTAACTTCTACCGCAAGTTCATCAGGAACTTCAGTTCTGTGGCAGCACCCATGTCAGACCTCACCAAAGGGACAGGTGGATCTTATGGCTGGTCTCCTCAGGCAGAAAAGGCGTTCAAAGACCTCAAGGCCCGCTTCTGCACGGCACCCATTCTGGTCCTCCCGGACACCTCCCAACCATTCATTGTGGAGGTGGACGCCTCGGACAGTGGTGTCGGCGCGGTACTCTCTCAACGTTCGGAAGGAAAGCTGCACCCCTGCGCTTACTTCTCCCACCGCCTGAGTCCTGCGGAGTCCCGGTACGATGTGGGGGATCGAGAACTGCTAGCGGTCAAACTGGCCCTTGAGGAGTGGAGGCACTGGCTGGAGGGAGCGCAACATCCATTCCTGGTTTGGACTGACCACAAGAACCTGGAGTACCTCCAGCAAGCCAAGAGACTGAACCCTCGACAGGCTAGGTGGGCCCTGTTTTTCAGTCGGTTTGACTTCACCCTCTCGTACCGTCCCGGCTCCAAGAACACCAAACCTGACGCACTGTCCAGGCTGTTCTCTGCCACTAACAGGGAGAATGAAGTCGGGCCTATTATCCCGGTGTCCCGGATTGTGGCCCCTGTCCGCTGGGGTATTGAGGAGGCTGTTCGACGAGCCCAACGCCAGGACCCCGGTCCTGGGACGGGGCCACCGGGCCTCTTGTACGTCCCACATCAAGCCCGGGCCAAGGTTCTCCAGTGGGGTCACTCTTCCCCTCTCACCGCCCACCCGGGAGCTCGGAGGACCCTGGACTTCCTGAAAAGACGCTTCTGGTGGCCTAACATGGAGCAGGAAGTAAGGTCATTTGTCCTGTCCTGTGAGGTTTGCACCAGAACCAAGAACCCACGACAGCGTCCCCAGGGTCTCCTGCATCCTCTGACCATTCCCCGGCGTCCCTGGTCCCACGTGGCAGTCGACTTCATCACGGGTCTCCCTGAGTCACAAGGTAACATGGTCATTTTGGTCATTGTTGACAGATTCTCCAAGGCCTGCCGCTTCATACCTCTGTGCAAACTCCCCTCTGCTCTTGAAACAGCGAAACTTATATTTAATCATGTCTTCCGAGTCTTTGGTCTTCCACAGGACATCGTCTCAGACCGAGGGCCCCAGTTCTCCTCCCGAGTGTGGCACGGGTTCTGCAAGGTCATCGGAGCCACTGCCAGCCTCTCCTCTGGGTTTCACCCACAGTCCAATGGTCAGACGGAGAGGCTCAACCAGGACCTGGAAACCACCCTGCGAGGCCTGGCTATGGATAACCCGACATCGTGGAGCACCTGGCTGCCATGGGCAGAGTACGCCCACAACACCCTGCAGTCATCGGCCACCAAGCTGTCGCCATTCCAGTGCCAATTCGGGTTCCAGCCACCTCTGTTCCCGGACCAGGAGGAGGACGCGGGGGTGCCCTCGGTCAACCAATATGTGAGACGGTGTCGCAAGACCTGGAGCAAGGTCAGGAAGACCCTCATACAGACCTCCAGAACCAACCAGACTCAGGCCAACCGCCATAGAAGACCTGCACACACTTTCCGCCCTGGGCAGCGGGTTTGGCTGTCCACTAAGGACCTTCCGCTGCGGGTGGAGAACCGCAAGCTTGCTCCTCGCTACATTGGCCCCTTCAAGGTGGTGCGCAGGGTGAACCCTGTCTCCTACCAGCTCCAGTTGCCCCAGACTCTGAGGATCAACCCCACTTTCCATGTTTCCCTGTTGCGGCCTGTACTGACGTCTACATATGCCCCTGCCCCTAGGAACCCCCCACCCCCCCGCATCTTCCAGGGGCAGACTGTGTTCACTGTGCATCGCCTGCTTGACTCCCGCCGGGTCCGCGGCGGGTTGCAATATCTGGTGGACTGGGAGGGCTATGGTCCTGAGGAGCGCTGCTGGGTTCCTGCTCGGGATGTCCTGGATAAAGAACTGTGTCGGGACTTCCATTCGGCCCATCCGGATCGCCCTGGGAACGTCAGGAGACGCTCCTAGAGGGGGGGGTCCTGTTAGGACTTGGACTGTTTTGGCCTCTAGAGGCCGCTGTTATTTCCTTTTCATGTCATATTTATTTTGGCCTCTAGAGGCCGCCACTGTTCCTGTGTTTTGTGTTTTTTTTTGTTAATTGCCTGTTAGTCCTAATTATCTTCACCTGTGTCCTTAATTAGTTTGTGTATTTATACCCCTGAGTTCAGTCCTCTTGTCACGGAGTCTTTGTGCTGTTATGTTTATCTCCAGTTTCCTTTGTACTGTGTTTTGTGGATCTTCTGAGCTTTTGCATTTTTGCCTTTTTCTTTTTGAATTATACTCTTTGTTTTTTTTTTTGTTTTGCCCTGGATTGTATATAGTGTACATAGTATAAATAAACCTTTTGTTACTTTTTCTACTTCCGCCTCACGCCTCTGCATTTGAGTCATTGGCCTAGTGGGGATTTGCTGGATCATCACACCAACGAACCAGGTTCAAATCCCAGCAAAACCCTAACAGCTTGTTCCTGCTGTAATATGATATGTGCTGTTGTCTGTTCATAGCCACTTTTTTAATCTATGCAGTTAACATTGTTTTGTTACTAGTATTGTATTTTTTTTTTTTGCTGTTTAACTGAAGTGTAACTGCTGCCATCTTGATGAGGTCACCATCGCAAGAGATTTTATCTCATTGTTAAAAACAGAAAAATGCAGGCAGATTGTCCAAGGAGCATGCAAAGTGCAAAGACCTTAAATTGCTCTGTGTAAATTAGAAAATGGTGCAACTTCCTCTGTAGTCGTCATCGGACAAGCACAGACTTGTCTTGAGTTTTGAGCCAATCACAACAGGGCAGCACTGTGGCCTGAGGTAAAACATGATAGTTTAAGTTTGTTTAAATTACAAAAATGAGTACACCCAATGACTGTCTCATATACTCTTCATATACTCATACTGTTTAAGTAATGCAATAAAACTAATCTTTAAAAGTGGTATTTACTCAAACTGTTTGCATAGAATGAACTTTCAGGTTAACAGTGTAATAGTGTTGCACTGTTCTGCAAATTTGCAATTTAATATTTCAAATCTTGAGACATGAAAGTGCTATTTTAAAAAATAAAAGGCCAGAAATGTTTTCTTTGTTGTCTATTTAGTTCATTTTATTTCCTCAATAATTTTCCTTGATTGAGAAATCAGTCTGGGCTCTCATGGGTTAATCAGTAGCCTGCATGCTACAGGGATTAAAGCAAAAAAAAAAAAAATCCTGAGCCTGAACTTCTTAGACTCATGCAAGCGCCTCTATATGGCCGGTCAGTTGGAAGAGTTGGCACACAATATAGGCATATATATGTTTTATGTGGTTGCAGGGGTCGTAATATGCGACATGAACACATTCACAGGGTCAAAAAGATTGCATGAATGATTGCAGACTAAGTTTGACTTTTGAAAATGCAATACCAAAAACGGCCAGTAGATGGCAAAAGTGCACCTCACCAAAATCTACATGTAGCATTTAGGATTTCTTTTGATATCAAGTTTTGATGCTAAGCTTTGTCCTTAACAGGTTACAAATTGACCTACAATCACAAGGTGAACTGTTACAAGGGTATGTGAAATGCAGTCTAGCATTGGAAAAATAAAATCTTTGTAACCATTTAATTTAGGGTACATTAAAAGGACAGTGGTTTACTTTTTAAACAGTTTTAATAATTCAAATAATTCAACAATTTCAACATTTCAATAACTTTTAACTTTTAACTCACAGCTGCTCTGTGAGCAGGGTCTGACTTGTGTCTAGGAAGAACCTTTTTGCCGCTGGATGCATATATGAGCTTCTTGGAGCACAGCATGCAGAAGCAAGCACCTGGCTCCCTCAACTTCCTACACCAACTGCTAAATGGCTTGCCGTCTCGTCCAATCTCCTCCAGCCATGCCCAGCGCCATTTATTCTTCAGACCTTTATCTATGGCGAGGGTATTTTCCCCTGGCTTCATATACTGCATCGCCCCCACTCCATGAAATGCCGCTCTCTCTACTCTGAAGTTGCTCGAAGCACATTGTGTTAAGACCCGCCCCATTTTACTTCTGATTGGCTAATACTGTTAGTTTCAGAACTGGAGAGTTGCGCTTCTTTCCTATCATTGGCAGAGAACGAACACACTCGAAAGCCATGGGGTTATCGAACGTTTTTTTCCTCCTAATAATTATTTATATATATTTATATATATATATATATATATATATATATATATATATATATATATATATTGCCCGGAGTCAAGTGCTGCATGCCGGAAATCCGGCAGGGGGCCGGAATACTTTAATCCCTGATGCTAGTATATGTTCCATTTACAGTCAAACATTTTGATGTACTCCAGGTGTAACCCCTCATAAAATCTGCATTGTGAAGTGCTTGAAGGACGAGGAGACGTGGGACAGTGCAGCAAACTTTATTTACCCTGGGATGCACAAAATAACATGGGAGATCAGCAGGGCAGCGCAGGCTTGCATGCACAAAAGAAAGCACTCGCTCACTCTCCAGGAACTGTGCGAGAGAGCATATGAATAAAATCAAATAAAACAGAAAAGAGCCTAACAAGGAATTGCTTATGTACCTGGGATGCACAAAATAACACGGGAGATCAGCAGGGCAGCGCAGGCTTGCATGCACAAAAGAAAGCTAGCGTGGGGAGAGATAACGAATTAGCTGTACACACATGTGTGCTCTGTAAACTCTGACATAACATGCTCAAATTGACATTAAAATAATATAACATACACTGACAATGACTACAAGTGTTCAGACACAATCTACATCAATGAGTGTTGATTTAGAATGTTAACACGAGCATGAATATTTAATTACGTTCGAAGCGCTGTTTACATAGAACTTACCACTTGCTCACTCTCCAGGAACTGTGAGAGAGAGCCAAGCGGTTCTACCTCTAGAGGTCGGTATTCACGTGAAAAGCTGGGTGCAAGTGGGATCAATATATATACTGTTACATTCTCCCCCTCTTAATTCCACTTGCACACAAAAAACACAACAAAGCCAATGCTCCTGCATCAGACATCCCAACAACAAACATCCATGGCAAGTAGAATACCCAGGTACAAGGATAACACACTATTATTACACACATTATTACACATTATACACATCACAAAGATCTTGAATTGAAATAGGCATATCATCCTGAGATACACCTCCGTCAACCAAAGGTTGTTCATCTAAGAACTCGTGAGGGTGACACAAACCCTACAAAGATGGCCTACGAAGTGCCATTTACACTTCACACATTCAATTCAGTATCAGCATGCACAATAACATGCCACATCAACATCATAATACCAAGAAGCCACTTAAAAATGAAAGGGAAGAAAAGTAGGAAAATAGTAGAAGAGGAAGACTCTACATTAACCAACTGTTGTAACACTAAGAACTGAACTTGCCCACTTCCTAAGTCTACTGGCTGGTGAGGCAAGTGTTTTCTGAGCAGACATATTGTAAATTAGTCTATTCACTGGTCGAATAATCCGACCCACTCTAGACCTACGTGTAGGAGTGTCAGGCACGTGTTGGGCTTCTGTAGGCACAGGGGAATGTAGGGGCATGGCGTGTCTGTGTGGTACAGTGGTGCCCAGACTAACACTGTCAACTGCACTGGCACTCGCATCAGAATCACAGGTCTCCTGGTCTGGCACTGCACTGGCAATTTTAGCACTATTGGTCAGAGAGTTATTGTCTGCTGTCAGCTCAGCCATACCAGGGGTTTCTGAATGTGGAATACGGTCAGGGCTCTCGAAGCCAGGCTCTTCAAAAGGACTGTGAGATACCCATTCATTTGTTAGGACAGTTTTGTCTACGCACTCTGAGTGCTGGTTGGAGGAAAACATGGTGTTGTCATCACACTCAACACTACAGGAGGAATCCAAAGATACACTCTCACTCTCTGCTTCAGTCATGACAAGGAGAAAATTCACACACAGGAGCATGTTACGATGAACGACTTTAGTCTGTCCAGTTACTGGGTTGAGAATTTTGAAAATATGAGTCTTTGGATCAGTGTCAGTTACAGTGTAAACAACATTTTCCCACTTGTCTGCCAACTTCTTTCGGCCTCTCTCACCCTTGTTAGCAAGCAGCACTCTGTCACCGCACACAATCTGGCCACCCTTCACCTGCCGGTTGTAGACTTGAGCTTGGTGTTTCTGCTCTCTACTGGCGTTCTCCTCAACAAGGAGCATGGCCTCACGGAGGTCTTTGTGGAGGGATTCTACAAACTTGGGGTAGGCAACTTCACCATCTTCCCTCAGTACAGACTTAAACAAGACATCCACTGGTAGGCGAGGGACACAGCCAAACATAAGGTAAAATGGGGGGAAGCCAGTTGTTTCATGGACAGTGCAATTATACATAAAAGCCAGTGTATGCAACATTTGCAGCCAATATTGTTTCTCTCTAGGCGGGAGTGCTCTGATCATGTTGCCTAGTGTGCGGTTGAACCGCTCAGCAAGGCCATTGCCCATATGGTGATAGGCAGTTGTGTGTGACTTCTTCACCCCTGAGATCTGAAGCAGGGCAGCTATCAATTCACTTTCGAAGTTCGACCCTTGGTCCGAGTGAATGTGTTCAGGAAAGCCATAGAAACAGAAAAAATTGTCCCACAGCTTCCGAGCCACCTGTCTTGCCATCTGGTCTGGGTCTTTAGCCACTCTGTATAAGATCTCATCCATTATAGACAACTTCTGCCACTGCTTAAGAAGTCTCAGTGTAGTCCATGTCTCTTGAGCGCATTCACGCCTGGAGGGTCGCCGCCTCCGTCCAACATAAAAAATGACATGGGCAAGGTCAGCATCACCACGCTGTCTGTCTACAAGCTCACATGTGGAAAAGGACGGCAGTGCACTCTGACCAATGTCAGTGAGACTCTGAACGTGGTGGGCTAAGGGAACGGCTCTCACCCTGGCAGCAGTTTCCCAGTCCGTGTGGCTACTCATAACTGCGGCAACATCTACAGCAGACATTGAGGAAACAGCAGGGTGGTGAGCATGTGACCTCCCAGACATGCCAACGAGTTGAGTTGCTGGACAGGCTGTAGACTGACGGAATACGTCCTGTAATTCAGGGCCAGGCAGATTTTCTGAGATGGACAGAAGGGCAGAGTAAGGCTCATTAATTAGTCTGTGACTCACTTTAGTTGCAGCAAAAGGGATTCGACGCAGTGCATCTGCAACAACATTTTTACTACCAGGGACATATTTCACATCAAAATCATAGGCTGCAAGCTTGGCCACCCAGCGTTGTTCACAAGCGTCCAGCCTGGGCTTAGTCATGATGTGTGTCAGCGGATTGTTATCCGTCCAAGCAGTGAATTTGTGTCCCTTCAGCCAGTGACTCAATTTCTCACAGACCGCCCACTTCAAAGCAAAAACTCGAGACGGTGGGCAGGATACTTGCTCTGGGCTTTACTTAAAGTCTTGCTTGCAAAGGCTATAGGCTGAGCCCAGTCTTCTCCAGGCAAAACTTGTGATAAAACAGCACCCAGGCCATCAGTAGAGGCATCAGTAGCCAAAATAAAAGGTCTGGAAAAGTCAGGGCGTGCCAACACCACATTAGCAAGAAGTGCATCTTTAAGCTTATGCAAGGCCTGCTCGCAGTCAGGGGTCCAATCAGCTGCTGTCAATTGCCTTGACATGGGAACCTTCTTTCTCCTGCCATCTCTGTGTGCTCTCACCTGTTTACGCCCAACTGTGAGGTGAAAAAGTGGCTTGGCTATGGTGGAGCAGTTCTCAATGAAACGCTGATACCACATCACCAGTCCTAAAAAGGACTGAATCTTCTTGACGTCAGGAGTCAGCCCATCAGCTTTCATTAGATCTGCTCTGACAACATTCGTGATGGCCTCCACTTTGGATGGGTCAGTGGAAATCCCTTGACTGTCAATGACATGGCCAAGGAACCTTACAGAGCGTCGGAGAAAAAAACATTTCTTAGGTGAGAGTTTCAGGTTGTGTGCACGCAGCCTCTGAAAAATGATCTCAAGTCTTTTTAGAGCCTCATCTTCAGTTGGGGCAAATGTCAAGAGATCATCAAGATAGCATAGCAAACTCATGAAATTCTGATCACCAAAAATCTTCATCATCATTCTCATGAAACTGGCTGGGCTATTGCAGAGGCCTTGTGGGAGCCTGTTATACTCATGTAGGCCAACAGGAGAAGCGAAAGCTGTGTACTTTTTGTCATCCTCATGGAGGGGAATGTTATAAAATCCTGAGGTTAAGCCCATTGTGCTAAAAAACACATTGCCACCTAGTGCAGCGAGGCAGTCTTCTTGGTGGGGCAGCGGGTGCGCATCTTTGACCGTACGTGCATTCAGCCACCGAAAGTCTGTACACAGACTCAAATCTCCATTTTTCTTCCATACTAGGATGAGTGGGGATGCAAATTCACTCGAGGACTTTCTAATTATCCCCCTCTCTTCCATCTTGTTAAGAACAACTCTGAGTTTCTGATAGTCAGCAGGGGGAACTCGTCTGTATGGCAGCCGGAATGGCTTCTTGTCTACTAAATGGATGCGGTGAACAAAATCCTTAACTTTGCCGCAGTCTAAGCTGTGCTTGGAAAAGATGTCTGAATATGCCACTGCGAGCTTACATAATTCATGTTTCCCACTCTCAGACACTTCACAAGAGTCAATGTCTAAATCTGTCAGGCCATGCTGGTTCAACATGTCTGCAACGTTGGCACCTGGCATTTGTGTGTTGCTCTTAGTCCACTGGCTATTAGCTGTAAGGTGAAGGGGCTCACAGTCTAACATGTCTTCCAAAGCCAGACAGGGATGCACATCGGCTATTTTGGCATTTCTCCTAAGAACGACAGGCTTGTCAGTTGGATTCATAATTTTCATGGGAACCCACCCATCCCCCACAATGGAGTAACTATACATCCCACTAAAATGTTTCTTGGGACTGCATGAGGTGTGGTGGGCTCAACCATAACTGTGCAGCTTGGCGGGCCGCGTGAGTTCTCTGGCAGCTTACCCCAGACAAGATGTTCATGGCCTGGTAGAAGAGTAATGGCTTGGCGGAGCTTCACTGTACCCATCTTGTCAGGCATGTCATCCCCTGTCCACTGGTGAACACCGGCGAGCATGGCAACAAAGTTGTCTTGGGCCCTTCTGCCATCTGAACTACAGTGGGTAGAAACAACTTTCCAATACATGTCATTGTCTTTGAGTTTGTGGGACAAAAATTTAATCACATTTGTGCCAATGATCAACTCGTCAATCTGTCCAGGCACTACTAGAGTGGGCACGATAACAGTACATCCATAAAGTTCAAGCCGAAGGTCACAGACTCTCTTTGGATAGACAAGCTTTCCACCGCAGCCCACCAAGACAATGTCAGTGTTAGACTTTGCATCATGTTCCAATGAACCAGTCTCTGTTAATTTTCTCTCAATGTCCTCATTAATCGTGCATGCCATAGATCCAGTATCAAGCATAGCTCTCACAGTGGTTGCTCCATTTATAACTGCAGGGGTATAAAACAGACTGTCACTTGTGTGTAAATGTGATGTGTTTTGCATGACGACTGTGGCAGTGTTTGGGAATCATTGCTTAAGTGACTCAAATATGGCTTTTAAATCAGAAGAATGATTGAGGGATGCATTAGAAACACCCACACCACCCCTCTCAAAATGCAGGCTATCTAGTTTGACTGAGGGGAGAATGGAGGCACATTGGCTGGGGCTGGTTGAGAAGCTGATGGGCAGGACTGTTTTGTGTGACCAGGCTTGTGACAGCCAAAACACAGGTGGTGGGTTCTACAGTGCTCAGCTGTGGTGTGAGATCCCTCACCACAAACACGACATTTGCTGCGGTCCATTCTGCCATGTGCAGTACTGCGGGGTTTAGCAGCATTGGAGGGCATTGAGACTTTCCAGGACTTTACTAAGCATGTCAGCCATTTTGTCCACAATTGCCTGTGCAGTGAGCCCAGAGTCATCAGAACTGCGTGGCTGCTCTACCCTCTGCTTGCAGGACTGCAGCGCACACTCTGTCTCAATCAGACTGTAGCCCTGTTCACTATTATGGGAGAGTACAGTATTCTGCTGCAGACAGTTGACTTCTCTGCGCCTGGTCTTGATCTCACTCTGATGCTCATCAATCCTGTCCTGAACCTCTTTAGCTGTCCACTGTTCAACAAGATTACTCTTGAACACCATGGCAAGAGACTGATCAGGGCAGTGGCGCACAAACATCATTGCTACTTCTTTGTTAGTGTCTCCCATACTCTTACCCTGGCGCTTCAGACACTCGTCGGCTACATCAGCTGCCTTGTTAAGACGGACCCAGTAGTCAAGAGCCCCCTCCCATCGTTTGGGCAAGGTACCATAAAAGTCTGCAAGTGGCATGCATGAGTATGAGACATCACTGAAGTGTTGTTTTAGAATGGCATAAATGATTTCAGGTTGCTGGACTGCATTGCGAGAGGGGTCACTCCTCAGGGCTATCTTGACCACATCTTTAGCTCTGCCCATCAGTTTACGTAGTATCTCATCTGCTCTGTCTGCAACAGTGACTTTTTTCTTTTTCAGAAATGTTTCCATGAGGTCTGCCCATTCACTCACAGTACACTTATCAGTGGCATCACCACGGAATGTGGGTGGGTCCTTAACTTCTGATTTAAGCACCACATTAAGCTGAGACATATCCACTGTAGCAGTCTGGGTCTGGGGGCTACCTCTGTCATCTGTGTGCTGTGTGTGTGCTTGTGAGTCATTGTGTCTATCAGACAGCAGACGGGCAGTGACCGTGTCACCTATGTGTTTACCTAACTCAGTGATCATAAGACCTAAGTGTTTGAGTGTATTCTCTGTCTCAGAGGGAGGACTGATAGGAGTGGAGGTGAGGGGAGCCTGGGCATTACTAGGAATAGGAAACAAAATACTACCCCCGCATGCACCATCACTATGCATGTTATCAGTGCCCACTAGATCTATGGGGCCAGGCAGCGCAGCTAACTGCTCAGGACAACTGGTCTGTGCCCTCCCACATCCTATGGCAAGAGGCACATACACCCTCCCTGCCCGTGTAAGATCACTAGCCCACCCACCACCTACTCTGTCACTATCATCCATACTACAAACTGAGCGAGAGAGAAGAGAATAAAAGAAGAGAAGAAATGAACAAATGGAAGTGGCTTAAAATACAAAAGAATACACACAAAAAGTCCAACAGTTCATTCAAACTATCCTACTATATAATGACGCATTATCACCGTTTACTTTTACACTCGCATCATGCAAAAGTGAGCAGCTAATCTGCACCTTTATGTGCCTAGTCAAAACTACCATTGCGTTGTGCAAACCAGCTCGTATCTGCGATCCCGCTGACAAAATTCACTGCATTGTCCCACGATGAACAGCAAACGCTGAAGAGATGAAGTCTCGGGTCATGGTACCATTGTAACCCCTCATAAAATCTGCATTGTGAAGTGCTTGAAGGACGAGGAGACATGGGACAGTGCAGCAAACTTTATTTACCCTGGGATGCACAAAATAACATGGGAGATCAGCAGGGCAGCGCAGGCTTGCATGCACAAAAGAAAGCACTCGCTCACTCTCCAGGAACTGTGCGAGAGAGCATATGAATAAAATCAAATAAAACAGAAAAGAGCCCAACAAGGAATTGCTTATGTACCTGGGATGCACAAAATAACACGGGAGATCAGCAGGGCAGTGCAGGCTTGCATGCACAAAAGAAAGCTAGCGTGGGGAGAGATAACAAATTAGCTGTACAAATGTGTGCTCTGTAAACTCTGACATAACACGCTCAAATTGACATTAAAAATAATATAACATACACTGACAATGACTACAAGTGTTCAGACACAATCTACATCAATGAGTGTTGATTTAGAATGTTAACACAAGCATGAATATTTAATTACGTTCGAAGCGCTGTTTACATAGAACTTACCACTCGCTCACTCTCCAGGAACTGTGAGAGAGAGCCAAGCGGTTCTACCTCTAGAGGTTGGTATTCACATGAAAAGCTGGGTGCAAGTGGGATCAATATATATACTGTTACACAGGATCAATTTTGATTAATCAAAAATCTGCGTAGTAGTACAGTCTGAAGATGCTCTTGCACATTTGGTGTCAATTGAACAAAAATTATGGGAGGATATAGGTTTAATAAGTTTTACAGTTTTTGACGTGAGTGATGGATTGATAAGTTTAGATGTGTTCAATATTTTCTTATCTTCAGACATAATAGTGTAGGAGATGTTTCTTTACCTGCTTGATAGTTTCGACTGAGACTCCAATCTTCCTCAGAAGAGTCATTAGTCCTTAAATTAAATTCATGATAGACGTGAACTTAAAATAATTGTTTTATTTTATGGCCTTGGTGTGCCCTGGCTTTTGGCCTTCATGCCCTCAAAAAATTGACAGCACAAAAGGACAAGTGGCCTTGCCCCTAAAATGACAAAATTCCAGGCCTGGTGTCAGCTCTGTGATGACCTGGCGACTTGTCCAGGGTGTACCCCACCTTTTGCCTGTAGTCAGCTGGGGTAGGCCTGCGACCCTGTAGAACAGGATAAAGTGGCTAGAAATAATGAGATAAGATAATTATACTATATGAATTTCCTGAATAAAATCAGGGGAAATTCATATTTATTTGAGGAAAATCATTGAAATAACTTGGCACAATGCATATACTCATTCATACATGTGGTGATTTGTATCAATGCAGCAAACAAATTAGTTTTTTTTCTTCCACTAGTTTGCTTTTTGTGTTGTTGATTAATATTTTCTGTAATAATAATAATAATAATAATAATCATCATGGATATGTGAAGTGATGTTGGTGACTACACTGTGTAAGAGTGAAATTGTTGAATATCTTTGCCATAAATCTTTTCGGTGTTGCACTTTGTACAAAGTCCCTGAGCACTCATCTCACAGCCAGCAAATTTGCTGCAAACAGTAAACATTCTAGCAAATCTGCGGCAAAAAAAAAAAAATTAGGAATCAATTGTTTGCTGTAAGTTTTCCACAAAGTTAGCCACAAGTGCACCAGAGGTTTGCCACAAAATTAATTTGCATGTGAAAATATGACCTTGCTACAAATTTGCGGCAACATTGCCAAAGGTTAACCACAACTGTCTTCCAGAAACCTGATTTAAAAAAAAAATCCTGATGTAATTATTGAATAATAATTGGTTTTAAAATTAAATTATTTGCACTGCATAGTTTTGACTATTACAGTAGCTGTTCCTGATTCCAGTTTGTATTTACTTACAATGTGCTTAAATCAGGTTCCATATATGAGGCTGAATGTAAAGCCAGGATTATTCAGTAAGAATCATCAATCAGTCAATAACATTGGTGACACTGTCATGTGATGCTGTGGGGCAGAGCTTCAGGAACCTTTATGATCTTAATATATCAGAGCACAGAAAGAATATTCTCATTCAGCTGAGACCATTCATCATGTTCACTGTTATATTCATGTGTCTGTGGCTCTCACTTGGCGTTAACGTTTTTCTGTGACTTCAGAAATATTAAGTGTTAAATTAGTGATTAATTAGTCTGTGTGGTGTTAAAAACAGCAGAATGGGGGTCTGACTTATGTAGTTCTGGCTTGATTATGTAAAGGTTAAAAACATTATATTCTCCTTTCTATGACAGGTGACTCCATGGCAGATTCAGTAGAGTCACTTTTCACCCATGAAGTTGTTCATGAAGGTGGTGATGTTACTCTGTCCTGCAAATACGATACAAGTTTTACACAAAACACCCTGCAATGGTACAGACAATATCCAAAATCTAAACCCGAGTTCCTTCTTCATGTTCTTCAAAGTGGAGGTCTATCGGTAAGTCCCAATATTCCCCCAAGAATGTCTGCTAAAGTTGAAGGAAATAAACAAGTGGATCTGCTCATCTCCTCTGCTGCTGTATCAGACTCTGCACTATACTACTGTGCTCTGCGGCCCACAGTGACAGGAAATCCAACTGCACTGTACAAAAATTTCACACAGTTTTGTTTATATTGTCAGCAGTTCTGCTGATGATTTTGAGAAATTTTTGGTGGGAATCTCTCTTTCTCTCTGAAGATTTATAAAGGGATTATATTGTTGCCACATGTTACATTATTAGGAGACAGAATTCATTCTTTGGTAACCATTATACGCTGGTCAGGGTCATGGTGATTATGGAGCCTGTACTGGAATCCCTTGGGTGTGAAGTGGGAATAAACCCTGAATGGGATGTGAGTCCTTCACAGAATGGGATGTGAGTCCTTATTCACACCTAGGGGCATTTTATCCCAGCAAATTTCCTACAGTCTTGTTTTTTTGGAGGTGGGAAGAAACTGAAGAACCCATGTGGGGCGAACATGTAAAACTGCACATGTGTCACAGTGCAGCCAGTAAAACAAATAATCATCAAATTATCACATTTTTACAAATTGTCTGCTTAAAATGTGTGGTGGTGTGCTGTTATGTCATTTTTTTTATAATAAAGAAATCTTTGTACCCTCATGGTACAATTCCATATTCCTCAATAGCCAGTGCACTAAAGACAAGGCTTGGCCCAATCCTCATACCAGAATTCCACAATGCCTGTGGACCCATGAGTCTCTCTGTTCTGACGGGAGTAATTACACTGTTGGATTGTCCTGAGGAAGGGCATGTCATTATCTCATCTCATCTCATTATCTCTAGCCGCTTTATCCTTCTACAGGGTCGCAGGCAAGCTGGAGCCTATCCCAGCTGACTACGGGCGAAAGGCGGGGTACACCCTGGACAAGTCACCAGGTCATCACAGGGCTGACACATAGACACAGACAACCATTCACACTCACATTCACACCTACGGTCAATTTAGAGTCACCAGTTAACCTAACCTGCATGTCTTTGGACTGTGGGGGAAACCGGAGCACCCGGAGAAAACCCACGCGGACACGGGGAGAACATGCAAACTCCGCACAGAAAGGCCCTCGCCGGCCACGGGGCTCGAACCCAGACCTTCTTGCTGTGAGGCGACAGCGCTAACCACTACACCACCGTGCCGCCCCGTCTGTATGAGTTAACACAGAATAATTAATCTCGAGACTGTCCTTTCGTGTCACCAATGGGAGGGGAAATTGTGTTAAGGTACCCAGACCCCGAGAAAAACCCATGGGATTGGATGAATTGCTGTGGTTTAGCATTCTACACAAATTCTAGACAATTTGGCCAGAGTTTCTCTAAGCTCCGGTGAGGTGGGACGAGGGCTGATAGGGCATGCCCACCCTCTGAGCACCAATACACATCAAGAAGAGCAAGGATTAACTCAAGCATTCATCTCTTAATATTGCTAATATTCTACTCCATTCTATTTTACTATTTCAGCTAGAAGACTAGAATTCTTCTGTGACCTTGTGTCTCACTGTGTACTGTACTGTTGTGATGACACATTGCTCGAGACATAATATTGATACCTTTTTGAACATTCTATCAGGAACATCTTGCCCTTTGCTATCTCTGACCTAAGGAATGGCCTTTGATATCTGTCTGATATCAATTTAGAGTCACCAGTTAACCTAACCTGCATGTCTTTGGACTGTGGGGGAAACCAGAGCACCTGGAGGAAACCCACACGGACACGGGGAGAACATGCAAACTCCACACAGAAAGGCCCTCGCCGGCCCCGGGGCTCGAACCCAGGACCTTCTTGCTGTGATGCGACAGCGCTAACCACTACACCACCGTGCTGCCCGCATGTCATTATCTGAGTGTATTAAACCCACATATATAATACTGAAATTGTATATTGGGGGAATCAGAATATTTTGACTCTTTTCTACATTGTAGAACAATACTGAAGACATCAAAACTATGAAATAACACATGGCACATGATGATGCTTTGCACACTATTGGTATTATCTTAACCAGCGTCATGAGGTAGTCAGTTAACAGGTGTTGCCTCATCAAAAGTTAATTAGTGGAATTCCTTGCTTTCTTAATGTGTTTGATATCAAACAGTAAATAGTAAATAATAAAAATACAGTAAGTCGCTCTATTTGACACTGATAGTAATCCATATTATGTCAGGAACTGCTCACCTAAGTAAAGAGAAACGACAGTCCATCATGACTTTATGACATCAAGTGTCTTTTCATGAAAAAAATGAACCCTTTGAATTAGGTGTGTCCAAAAATTTGACTTGTACTGTATTTTTGTGCAAATATATTAATTTTCAAAATTAAAATAATCTTTTTGACAGCCCATAACTATTTTGTCTTTCTGTAATGTATGCACTGTATGTGTAGTAAACAGTAAAGATTTTTCTCCTTGGTAAACACTAGATGGAGAAGTCAGTTATCTTATTGTGGGCAAAGTACTGAGAACCACACAACCCTGCTCACATTGTCCAGAGATGTTCAGTTCTTTGATGAAAAACACGACTTTTCACAATAAAACCTCTGTGACAGAGTATACCTGGTCTTCTATCATACATACTGCATATATATTATCTAAACCCCTGCTCTGGTTACTCTTAGAAGCTCAGTTAAGTTCAGAGACACCATTTTGATAAAACAACATAATTGTCCACGGATGACTAAACTTTCATGAGAATAAATCCTCATCTAATTCCATTTCTTTGATAAAGCACCTGCTGTGTCAGAAACAGTGAACTTGTTTGTAACTCTTTCTTTACTGTTCTTTCTCTTCTTCTGATGATACCTTGAGTAGAGAAAAGTTTAATTTTTCATATTTAAAGGTCCCCTTGCATCGTTTTTTCATTAATTGTGTGGTGGTCTCTAGTATGAATGAATGCCCTGTGAGTTGGTTTTGGTGAAAAAAATGCTGTGGTTCTCCTGTTTCAGGCTGTTCTAGTTTGGTGGAGGAGTGGGTGGTGGGAGAACGACAGGATTTCAGCTCTTACTCATTAATATTCATGACATGTAAACATGTTACCTCTGATTGGCTAACAGCAATCAGTAAACGTGTTACCTCTGATTGGCTAACAGCACTGTGACGCTACCTCCAGTGGGTCATGACAAGCGGATGTGGGTGTCTTTGTAAAAACTGTTTCGATTGGCTATTATGGTCTCAACATCGATGTTTTGACCAATAACAATGTAGATGTGGCAGCGGGGGCGTGGCTGAGCGTCGGTCTGTGAATGGAGGACGGAGTCAGGGAAGGTAAGTGGCAGAATCACTGCACCTGATGGGAATTAATGTGTGTTTGTGTGTCTTCCCCAGTGACCGCGCCCTATGAGAGGGAGAGCAGAGGAAGGGAGCTCTCTCCCCAACCAGAACGCTTGTGTGTGTACGCCCGTGTGACTGGGAGGGAGTCATTCATTCATTCATTCATTTATTTATTTGAATACTCCCTGCGACAGCAGCTCTCATCAAGGCACGAGGCATGGAGCGGAGCTTGCCTCAGGGGGTGTGGGGGGAATAATGTCCCCTGGCTGGGAGCTGACGGGCCCTGGCAGGGCTGGTTCATTCGGGAGAGGGCAGGGGTTGCTGGCTGCCAAGTCTGGGGAGGCTGGGACCTCCCCTGCCCGACTTACAAGCATGCAAAGTCGGGCTGGAGCCGCTGTTGAAACAAAACTGATGCAGAGCACCGCCAGGGCTCGAAATTAACTTTTTTTCTTTGTGTCCCCCAGTGGTCCCGAATTCTGTGTTGCATTGTCCCGAATGGAAGCAATAGTGTCGCCATTTTTTTCCTCTCTGAAATAACCAGTGGTTAATATTATCATATGAAGTTACTATTATATTTGTAACTATGCGATTTTGAACCCTTTATATCATTTTTACAATAAGTCACAAGACACAAGCGACACATGTCCTATACATCATCTACTTCAAAATTACAGTTATTGCATTTTCAGTTTATTAAACTTTGGCGATCTCACTGTATGAATAGATACCCGTTTATTTAAAGGGGCCAACTAGCTCATTCAGAAAATGTTTCAACTCCCTACATCTGCAGTACACTTTAGTTGAAAATAAGATCCCTTTTATGTTCATTTCATCTACTTATACCTTGAATATCTATTGGCACTTATAAGGCCAACTTATAATTTTCACCATTACCGTTATCCATTTTTATGAACTTTCTGTTATCCATTTTATGAACTTTCCGTTATCCATTTTTTCCCGTTATTCATTTTATCCATTTTTTCCGTTATCCAGCCACATCATTCCTGTTGTATTTTATAACGTGTCTAACAGTGTTCATTAAGTTCATTCAGTTGCTAGCGTTGCCTGCAGACCAGGCGATGACACTTTGGATCCTGAAGGTCCCGGAGACGTTATGTCTGGGCTTTCAGTTTCTTCCCCGCGGTCGATCCGCTTCAACCACTTAAGCATTTTTGTTCTGGCAAGAGTCGGCGCAGCGTGTGCGGTAGCAATTCCATTCCAAGTCCATATAATGCGGACTCCGGCCGAAGATTCTAGAACAGAATGCGCTGCTCTGTAGCCTACGGATGCAGGTGCATCGAAAGTGTAGCTACTATGTATTTTTCGCTGTTAACATTTTAAAATTAAAATTGACAAATTAGGTGAATGTCTACGTATGTGTTACGGCTTTGTAAATAATATTAATGTAGAACTTTTTTTCTAGATCTATTTTTTTCCATTGTCCCGGGATTGTCCCAGATATGATAATTTTGTGTCCCGATGACATTTTTTATGGTCCCCGGGACGTCGGGACACCGTTAGTTTCGAGCGCTGAGCACCGCGTCACGCCTCGGGGCGAATTATGTCCCATGGCACAGAGCTAGCCTGCCCAGGGAGCACTTTTTCGTTCGGGAGAGGGCAGAGGCTTCTGGCTACCAAGTCTGGGGAGGCTGGGACCTCCCCTGCCCGAGTTACGAGTGTGAAAAGTCGGGCTGGAGCCACCGTTAGAAACGAAACTGATGCGGAGCACGGCACCGTGCCGCGGGGCGAATTACGTCTCTCTCCTCGTGCTTTCTTCCCATAGGCTGTTGCAAGCCAAGGTGGGCGAGGCCATGAATACTAATTTTCGAAGTGATGTAACTTCGTATGGCTTTTTCTGATCTGCTCGTTTTTCCGACTATTTTCTTTCATAAGCTAATACAGGGAATGGGAGTAGAATTACATTTTCACATGCAGCATGCATATGCAACTCGGAGTGAACGATGGTATTTCAAAAAGAGCCAGGATTAAACGTTTTTGGTGGAAGGGCACCTTTAATGATGTTTAACTTTGTGTGTTGTTAGAGCTGAGCAGTAAGGGGTTTAAGAAACCTTAATTCAGAAGCAAAAATATTATTTTCTTCCATATTTTAGGCATATTAACAAATGAAATGAAGCTGACCAGACAAAGCATGAAATATCTTGGGTTCCTACTGTCTACAATGAAATACAAGGCAAAGTAAATTTAGAAATAACTGCTTTCTTTTTTATTTCCATGCTGTCCCAACTTTTTCTGATTTGGGGTTGTAATGTGAAAGTAGAGCTAAAGCTGTATCTTGGGCTGAAGTGTGATTTCCTTACACCGTGAATATTAAGCTTTGAACACATTGCTTCATTAATGGTGAGTGAGAAGGGCTATTATCAATAATAGACTGGTTTAAAGCTAGTCCTAGTGGATGGATAAGTGATTTTAAATTAACCCTCGGTTTGACTGAGTGTGCAAATGGGTGTGTGTGTGCATTAAAATTATATATATGCAAAATTAAAATGCTTTTTTGACAGTTTGTGTCTCTTTTGGTTTTTATGTAATGCATCACTGTCAGTCCTGCGCATTTGGAGCATCAGAAGGACTCTGGGATGCGCTCCGGCCTGCACTCGCACCAAGCAGACTCTCGCACGCAGTGCGCATCACCGAGCCTTATTTCCCTGCGCTAGATTTCCTGGTTTTCTGATTCCTGTGCCCAGGGCCGGCTCTAGGTCTTTGGCTGCCCTAGGCGAGATTGAGTTTTGGCGCCCCCCACCCAAGAAAAAAAAACCCTCTAATAACATCTAAATAGCACTTTAATATCTAATTAATAACACTTTTTTCACATAAAGTGTCACAAAGTAAAATGACAGATCCTACAGCAAAAAATCCTACAGTATTATTATTATTATTATTATTATTAATAATAATAATAATAATAATTACTGCTAAATATTCTAATAATTGCTAAATATAATAATAGGAAAACAATAGTAATGATGAAGACAAGAGTAGTTGTAGACTACCTTATAATTGTTAAACATAGTAATAAAAAATAGTAATGATAATGATGATGGCAATAGTAGTTGTAGGCTACTTACTTAATTCAGAGACAGGTGAATCTGCAGAATCAGGTGCAGTTCCTGCAGGTCCTCTTGTCTGCAAGTATTGCCTGAGTGCATCTATAATTTGACATCATAAAGCAGTGTAACATCACTATCACAAATAAGTGTGGGCTGTTTTGCATTGCTTGAACAACATACCATTTATAATTACAGTATTTTAACGTGAATCTACTTTTGATAATTTCCTAAGATTGTAAGCTGGGCAAATGCAAAATGCAGAGATGGTATTAAGGTACTGGAGATATTGACAACACAGTAGCATGTAGCATGCTAGCTGGATGGTTAGCCCAAGCTTCAAACCACTGGCCAGACAACAGCTAACCTCAGATGCTGTAGCCTGCATGTAGTGGCAAAAACTCTGTTCATTTATCTGAAATATCCTACATCTGAGACAAAAGACAAATTATTATACATACTACTTCGACTCTTGACAGTTTGCACAAGTAAACCTCACCGTCTATTGCTGTTTGCATCTAGTTAGCTAGGCAGACATTGATTCAGGCATCTAAAATATTAATTTGCCACTATAATGGTTGATATGAGAGATTAGATCAGACATATACTTGGCTCTATTTGTTTCTTCCTGTAGCCTTCATTTGCGCCCTTGCGCACCCGAGAGTTTGGATTTCTTCATTTACTCGATACACACTCGATAATCTGACAGTAGGCTATTCGCATTTTCCGGTTTAGAATATTGATTCTTGATATCACGTCCTGTGCAGCATCAAAAAAGGTAGTAGTTTAAAAAACGCTGCAGTAATTAGCTGTGAAAGACAAGCAAGAAAGTTGTTAATATGGACAATTGAGAATGCGAATGTGCATGTAATGCGATGCAGCGAGTGTGCTATATGAGCTATAGTGTCGGCTTTATTATTGAGGCTTCTTATTTTGCTATTGATTGTTATTCTACCTAGTGGTGATTAAATGGCAAATGCTTGGAAAAGATGCACCTCTGATGCTGTTGGGGATGACGAGTCGGCGCCGTATGGTCGGTGATTTCCCACTGAAAAATACATGATGTGATTACTACAGCAGAGGTAAGGAGCGTGTATTTCTACATCCCCAGCCGCATCAGAGGTGTTGTAAAAAAGGTTTTCAACCTTTCATGAGCCAGGGCGTACTTTTTTCAATGAAAAAATCTCAAGGCACATCACCAATAGAAAATGTTGACTGAAACTAAAACGCTGTTGCCAATATTTACAATATACAGTCATTCTATAATTTTCCACGGTACACTTGGTGATCTCTCATGGCACACTAGTGTTCCATGGTACTAGAGTTCGGCAGCACAGTGGTTGAAAACACTGTACACCACTGATGCACTTGGTAACATCTCCATTCAATAACTCCATCTCTCCTTTTTGGTGGGGTTTTGGTCACCCTTGGCGCCCCTGGGCACACTTTGCGCTCTAGGCAATTGCCTAGGTCGCCTATAGCAATCGCCGGCACTACCTGTGCCTGTTCCTAGTTTCCGTTGTTCTCTTTGCCTGTGATAGTCTGTTCATACCTCACCCGACTGTAGCCCCCTCACTCAATCCCTATTTTGTTAACACAACCCTGGTGAGTACACACTCTACCTTCTAAACATGTTTTAGCATGGGAGAGGAATAGGTGATGGCTACAAAAATAAAACTGGGAATTGTGTACAACATATGATTCAAACCGAGGTGCAAAAGGCCCAGTTAGCTTATAACTTAGCTATACTGTATGTGTGATCTTTAACTCCCATGCTTCATACTTACTCAGATATGGCCCTGTAATCTCATCTCTCATTCTCATCTCATTATCTCTAGCCGCTTTATCCTTCTACAGGGTCGCAGGCAAGCTGGAGCCTATCCCAGCTGACTATGGGCGAAAGGCGGGGTACACCCTGGACAAGTCGCCAGGTCATCACAGTGGCCCTGTAATGTTCCACATAAATCAGATGACCTTACAATGAAATGACTTACCTCACTATTTAACATGAAATCACTCTCATATACACACATTGATTGCAAAAATATATCACAGTATTTATTTCAGAAACCCCCAAACAAATAAAATAAACAAATGAAACTAGTAACAATATTACCCAGGATTTTCTAACTCAGTCCCTTGGAGACTCAGGAAGATGGTAGTAACAGTCCATTCAAGACTGCCATACACAGCCAGCAGGAGGGAGAAGAAACCTCGATCCACGTGTAGAAAGGCTCTGGCAACTGCAAGTCCTGAGCACCTCTACCGCAGCAGCATAAGTGGCAATGTCCAAAGCACACCAGGAACTTGTAAATAATTCCAGGCTTCCTAATGGCACCTGACGCAGCTCTCCTCCGCTCTCAAACATCTCCTAACATGGCCTCGCTCCGCTGGTAAAAGTCACACTGAGTCGCAATCCCACTAGATTTTAATCTTCCAAAATAAAACAGTTTTTTAACAGTATTTTAACAATAAAATTGAACTTAAACAGGTATTTTTACTCTCTTCTTTTCCCCCTCGTGTTTCTCCCCACCCTGTCTCGTCTTTGTCTCAACCAAAAACCCGCCCCTCACCAAATCCGATAGGTCAGAAGTCTATCCCAAACTTGTTTGATTGACACCTGTATATCCAATGCACCAAACAGAAATGGACATGATAGGTTTAAGGTCTGCTCTAAATGTGAGATATTTGAATACTTTAACAAAAATACACAGTTTTCTCTTTTAATGCACAAAATAAATCACATAAATAATAAATTACGCGACAAAAGGATACACTAGAATTAGTAGGGCACTACACTCTCCCCCGACTAAAACTGTCATGTCCTCATGACATGCAAACATAAATCTCATCCCCTGCATTTTACAGTTTTCACAGACACTTATATACTGTCTTTAACCCATCCACATGTAAAAAGTACTTCTATACCATTTGACAGGAAACACTATCATTTTGACCTTTGACCTCTATAGGGACAATCCCATATGTATTGACTGCAACTGACGTCGGGTTTCCCAGGGAGTCATAGGTCAGTCTAGGTGGAACCCTCATCTGTCTCCGAGGTTTGTTACCCAAATTTATGTCAGTGTCTTGACTGTCCACAGTTTGACCTGGGGTAAGGGTATCAGGGTTTGTCAGGGAAATGTCTCTCTCAGTCTCAGTATTTTGTTCAACTGTACTGCTGGGAGATCTCCCAACTTCAGCAGTTAACTGTTCCTCTGGAACTTCACTTGATGCTGTAGGTGCCTGAGCACTGCTCTCCTCTACATCAGAGACTCCTGAGACTGCCGCCAAAATATCCAAATCCAGGCCAAAAGGTTCAGAGCATAGTTTGTTTTGATCTCTCTCCTCACTGGATGGATGCGGTGCAAAATAGTCATACCATACACCAATATCATCCTCCTCTGATTCAGACTCAGAGTCAACTCTATTTTCCTCTTTGTGAGCTGATGAGTACAAGGGGTTGGACTTTACATTTCTTTGAGCCTTGAGCAATTTGCTTGTCTTTTTTTATTAGACCCAGTTTTCTCTGTATTCTCACTTGTCTGCAAATTCACCTCTTGACCAATGGGCAGAATGTGATTTTGGTGGAGAACCTTTTCAGGACCAGAGCCATCTTCTGGCATCAGCTTGAACACTGGCAACCCAGGAAATTGATGTGCCACAATGTATGGAGTGGATTTCCACCGATCAGCCAATTTTTGTTTTCCAGTCAGTCCAAAGTTTCTGATCAAAACCCTGTCTCCTGAAACAAGTGGACAGAAACAAACTCTCTGATCATAACACTTCTTGATTCCTTTGGCTTTCTTTTCTGACTTACTCTCAGCCAACTGAAAGGCAGCTTGAAGTTTACGTCTCATGTTTTTGACATAGTGCAAGTAGGACTTGGTGGACGTTCCATCACTCGAGACTCCAAATGTCAAATCCACTGGCAATCTTGCCTCTCGACCAAACATGAGAAAATATGGTGTATAGACGGTCGTCTCATTCACTGAGCAATTGTAAGCATGAACTAGATGATTTAGGTGCTTGCTCCATTTACTTTTCTCATGCACTTCAAGAGTTCCAAGCATGTCAAATAGAGTTCTGTTGAACCGCTCAGGTTGGGGATCACCCTGGGGGTGATAGGGTGTCGTTCTAGATTTCCTTATGCCCAACATGTTCAAAAGTTCCTGAATGAGCCTACTTTCAAAATCCCTGCCCTGGTCTGAATGCACTCTTTTTGGTAACCCATAGTGAATGAAATATTGTTCCCAGAGCACCTTAGCGACTGTTGCAGCTTTTTGATCTTTTGTGGCAAACGCTTGGGCATACCGAGTGTAATGGTCAGTAATTACCAGCACATTGCAGATGTTCATGGAGTCAGGCTCAAGTGACAAAGTCCATGCAAACAAGATCCATTGGTCTGCTACTGTGGAGGTGAGAAAGCTCAGCAGCTATTTTTGGTAACGTCTTTCTTTGAATACATCTTGGACAATTTTTACAGTGCCTCTCAACCTGTGTTTTCATCCTAGGCCAATAAAACCTCCCTCAGACCAGACCATAGGTCTTGTCAAAACCCAGGTGGCCACACTGATCATGCAGAGACTGAAGCACAGTTTTTCTGAACTCTTCCGGAAGCAACAGCTGCTGTCGCAATGGCTTATTGGGTGGTTTGCTAATGCGGTACAGCACTGACTCTTTGATCTTTAGCTTCTCCCATTCTTTGAGCAACAATGCCACATCTGGATGTCTTCCCTTGTCAGCACTCCCTACTTCCCCCTGGCTAACTGCATGCCAAACTTCTCCAATGCAAGGGTCTTCCTGCTGGGAATGAGAAATCTGTGCATTTGTCATATTGGGTAGCTTGTGTGTAGACAGAGAGGATAGAGTACAATATGCTTTGGGCACTGCATGCTTGGAGGAACCTAAACTGTCAATGGATCTGTGGGGTTTGTGACGATGGGGACCAACTGAAGTCATACGACAGAGAGCTTTAACTGCAGAGGTGGGCATGCACTTCT
This sequence comes from Neoarius graeffei, assembly GCF_027579695.1. Classification (NCBI taxonomy): domain Eukaryota; kingdom Metazoa; phylum Chordata; class Actinopteri; order Siluriformes; family Ariidae; genus Neoarius; species Neoarius graeffei. The sequence goes on from NC_083585.1 coordinate 4,402,342, forward strand.
CTTTCTCATTGACACTATGAGGGCGCCTGGACAATGCATCAGCATCAATGTTCTGATTTCCTGGATGATACTTCAAACTAAAATCATATTTCGACAGTTCAGCAAGCCAGCGATGCCCTGCTGCGTCCAGCTTAGCTCTAGTTAGAACATAGGTTAGTGGATTGTTGTTGGTTTGAACTTCAAACTTGGCTCCATAGAGGTAGTCATACAGCTTGCTGGTGACAGCCCACTTTAAAGCCAAAAACTCGAGTTTGTGTGTCGGATAGTTCTTTTCGGATGGAGTGAGACTTCGGCTCACAAATGCAATTGGGCGTAAGCCATCTTCTTGGTCCTGATAGAGGACACCCCTAAACCTTCTCTGCTTGCATCAACATGTAGCACATAAGGTAGACCTGGGTCTGCGATTGCTAAGACGGGTGCCTCAGTAAGCCTCTTCTTCAAAGTCTCAAATGCTTCCTCACAGGGTGTATCCCACCTAGAACCAAAAGGTTCCAAAGGGTGGAACCATGGCTTTGGGTTTTTTTCTGTCTCTTCAGTTTTGTTTGCCTTGTCATCTTTTACAGTCTTTGTCCCTTTCCTTGACTTCCCACCCACAATGCAGCCATGCAGCAACTGGTTGAGTGAATGACATACTCTGGAAAAATCTTTGATGAACCTTCTGTAATAGCCACAAAAGCCAAGGAATGAGCGCAGAGCAGTGATATTTTTAGGACATGGCCAAGACTTAACAGCTTCAACCTTTGAAGGGTCTGTGGCGATGCCATCACTGGACACTATGTGGCCAAGGTAGGTGACTGAGGGGCAGCAAAACTGACATTTATCCAAGGACAGCTTTAATCCTTCCTCTTTAAGGCGATCCAGCACTTTCAGAAGGCGCTGCTTGTGTTCCTCCAGTGTTCTCCCGAAGACGATATCATCATCTAGGTATACCAATACCTCGAGGAGATTCATATCACCTACTGTTCTCTCCATGACCAGTTGAAATGTAGCTGGAGCTCCACAAATCCCTTGCGGCATCCGCTCAAACTGATAAAATCCAACTGGGCAGATGAAGTCCGTTTTTTCTTTGTCAGCTGCACTCAAAGGGATCTGGTAATAGCCGCTTCGGAGATCAAGCACACTAAACCACTGGCTACCACTTAAGCAGGACAGAGCATCTTCCACTCGGGGGACAGTGTATTGGTCAGGGATTGTTCTCTTGTTTAATGTTCTGTAATCCACACACATACGTATGGTTCCATTTTTCTTGTGCACAACAACAATTGGTGACGCATAGGGACTCCTGGACTCAGAAATGATTCCAGCCTCTTTGAGTTCATGGATGTGTTTCCTAACATCATCTATATCATGAGGAGGTAAGCGTCTAGAACGTTCTCTGAAGGGTTTGTCATCTGTTACCCGAATGGTGTGCTCTGTGGACTTAGCACAACCAACATCAAATTCGCTGCAGGAGAAAACCTCCTTTCTCTCCATCATCTTTTGGCACAGTCTCTCCTTCCACTCAGGAGGCACAGGTGAGTTACCAAAGTTAAAGGAGGATGACGACAGCTCTGACGTGGAGGGTTTAGGCTTCTCCTTCACAAGGACTTCCTTCACTACATCCACAGGAAACACATGGGGGATGGGCATTCCACACTTTGTCACCTCATGATTGGACATGTTTCTCACAGTGACTGTGATGCAACAACATTTGACAGCAGTGGGGTTATCCATAACAGGCATTACCAGCAGCTCATCAGGGAAAGCTCCCTCCTCAGGATGCTCGATAAGGATAGCCTGTGAGGAGACACTTCCTGGAAACTTTGGGATGCCAGTGACTGTTGCCACACCTCCAGGTGGCAGCGTAAAAAGCTGGGCCCTGTTGAACCAGACAGTTCCTCGCTTTGTCTCCATGTCCGTATCAAGGGTTTCCTGAAATGTCTCATAAGCCCTTTTGATGACTGGATGAACAGATAGAATGTGGATGAAATTGTTCCCTTTTTGAGTTCTGCAAGTCTGATATAGTCTCCTTACAGTAGAAGTGTTTGTTCCAACTATAATGGAATACTTGCCTGTCATGACCGGATCAGGACAAACCAGCACAAGTGTTTGGACAGTCTCTTTAACACCCACTACATCTTCACCAAGCTCCACCTCCACGCATAGATATCCATCATAGGGGTACTCATCTACACTGAGACCCCATATCTCCAAGCAGCCAATAGGAGTCAGTGGCAGGTGCTTCAGATGTTCATTGTAAAAGGAACAATATAGCAGAGTGACTTGAGACCCACCATCAAGTAAAGCGTTACTGTGGATACCTTCAATTTGTACAGGGACAACATTGCTCGGTCGAACTAAACCTTCAGGGAGGCTATTGTACTTTTCATTTAGTGTGTCACACTTGGTGGAACGTATCTTCTCTGGGGTATCAGGCCGTTCCTCTACCGAGCCCCTGGGGAGTTTCCCTGTTTGGCTCTTAGGAGACGCTGGTTGACTTTTCTGAGGTTTTCTGGGATTGAGCATTCACGTTGAAAATGACCATCTTCACCACACCTGTAACAAAAGACATCAGCGTGAGACTGACGGTTGGTCGTTCTTTCTTTGTTGTGAGCAGGTGGGGTTGCAGGCTTTCTCTGTTGGCGATTAGAGTTAAATGCCTGATGCTGGGTGGCACTATCGGAGGCAGCTACTGATACAGAGAGCAGATGGGTGACCTCATTTTTGAGACTTTGAACTTCCCTCTTCAGGTTCTCTATGGCAGAGTTATTTTCTGAAACAGCAGCCATGGTGACAGGCTCTGACTGACCAGATGTGATAGAAACAGTAGCACACTCTGCATGCATAATTCAAGATGTGGGCGTGACATTTTTCACAGTTTGTCTTTCAAGAATCATTTCTTCCTCTTCTCTGACATCACGCAGCAGCTCTGTGAAGCTTGGATCAGGCTTAAGTTTGTATGTCATCCTTATGCGCAGTGCCACCAGATCATGAGGTAGGGATCCTCTCGCCACTTGCTCAATGTGAGTATGATTCATGTCTTTCACTGGAATACCACCTTTATGATAAACTGCGTGCAACAACTTATCCAGTCTGAGTATGTAGGCTGAAAGTCTCTCACCTTCCTGTTGGAATGTGTGATGGAATCTCACCATGAGATCAGCTGCACTCTCAGTGGTACCAAAAGCTGTTTCAAGGGCTTTTAAATAGTCACTGGCAGAGGAGTTGGGATCACTCACTCTTAGAGATCGAACAATGTCTGCTGCTGGCCCTTTAAGACTCTCAGCAATTCTTTGTTTCTTAACTGTGTCAAGACACTGCCATTCATCCAGCATATGCGCAGTTTGTTCAGCCCAGGCCTCATACTCCTCTTCTCCATATGGAGTTGGCTTGACACCTGAGAACAAACGGAGCTTGCGATACCCTTGTCCATCAGTAGGCATGTGGCACCTGTCAAGCAATGAGGATATAGCAGTCACTAGCTCTGTATTAAGGTCTCTTGGGGTGGGCAGAGCAGGAGTTAACAAATCTGTGACATCAGCTAAGGTCTTCCCTTCATGAGCGAGGAATGACATTAACTTGGCCTGAAAGTCTGTTGGTTCATGAATGACTGGACAAGTACAGGTCTGCATGACATTAATTACCCAAGTCTCCAAACCACCATCAAGTAAGAGCTGTTCAGGTAAGTCAGCTGAAGTCATGCCATTAGTGGTCTCAACCAATATTAGCTGTTTTTTTTTTCCAAGGGGTCCTAAACATCTCCCCTTTATTTTACATTTACCAAAGATCTTAGCCCCATCCAGTGTTTTGTAAATAGCATCATCAGTTACATCAACAGACACTTCACTAAGTACAATGGCTTTAGTTGCATCAATCTCCTTGTCCTCACACCATTTCACTATCTGAATCTGTTCAGACTCCATAGTGTGTTAACCTTTTGCCTTTTTCGTTGAGAGTACATACACTTTTAAGTTACACACAAAAGGAAAAAAAACAAAGCCAAAGTTAACATTTTAGCATTAGCAATTAGCATCTCACACACTCAGTACACAATGGATCCCGGACGAGCCCCCACATGTAGCCCCCTCACTCAATCCCTATTTTGTTAACACAACCCTGGTGAGTACACACTCTACCCTCTAAACATGTTTTAGCATGGGAGAGGAATAGGTGATGGCTACAAAAATAAAACTGGGAATTGTGTACAACATATGATTCAAACCGAGGTGCAAAAGGCCCAGTTAGCTTATAACTTAGCTATACTGTATGTGTGATCTTTAACTCCCATGCTTCATACTTACTCAGATATGGCCCTGTAATGTTCCACATAAATCAGATGACCTTACAATGAAATGACTTACCTCACTATTTAACATGAATCACTCTCATATACACACACTGATTGCAAAAATATATCACAGTATTTATTTCAGAAACCCCCAAACAAATAAAAGAAACAAATGAAACTAGTAACAATATTACCCAGGATTTTCTAACTCAGTCTATGGTACCATGTTCGTTGGCGCACTGTTGGAGCTCATAAGTAACCCTCAGTTGGAGAATAGTTAGTATTCACAGTCCCTTGGAGACTCAGAAAGATGGTAGTAACAGTCCATTCAAGACTGCCATACACAGCCAGCAGGAGGGAGAAGAAACCTCAGTCCACGTGTAGAAAAGCCCTGGCAACTGCAAGTCCTGAGCACCTCTACCGCAGCAGCATGAGTGGCAATGTCCGAAGCACACCAGGAACTTGTAAATAATTCCAGGCTTCCTAATGGCGCCTGATGCAGCTCTCCTCTGCTCTCAAACGTCTCCTAACATGGCCTCACTCCGCTGGTAAAAGTCACACTGAGTCACAATCCCACTAAGTTTTAATCTTCCAAAATAAAACAGTTTTTTAACAGTATTTTAACAATAAAATTGAACTTAAACAGGTATTTTTACTCTCTTCTTTTTCCCCCTCGTGTTTCTCCCCACCTTGTCTCGTCTTTGTCTCAACCAAAAACCCGCCCCTCACCAAATCTGATAGGTCAGAAGTCTATCCCAAACTTCTTCTTCTTCTGTCGATTTATTGGCGGTTAACAATCGATGTGTATTACCGCCATCTACTGGGCTGAGGTGTGATCTCAAGGGATATTAATCGTTGCAAATGCCTGCATGAGGATAAATCAAAACTGAGCCTGTAGTCAGACCCTGAGCAGGTCACGTCTTAATTATATCACTGTTCTAATGAATGTTCAGATGTATGTGTGTGAGTGAAACCTTGGCGATGGTATACAATAATAAGATGTTCTTATGATATGATAATGTGCAGACAGATATCAAAGGCCATTCCTTAGGTCAGAGATAGCAAAGGGCAAGATGTTCCTGATAGAATGTTCAAAAAGGTATCAATATTATGTCTCGAGCAATGTGTCATCACAACAGTACAGTACACAGTGAGACACAAGGTCACAGAAGAATTCTAGTCTTCTAGCTGAAATAGTAAAATAGAATGGAGTAGAATATTAACAATATTAAGAGATGAATGCTTGAGTTAATCCTTGCTCTTCTTGATGTGTATTGGTGCTCAGAGGGTGGGCATGCCCTATCAGCCCTCGTCCCACCTCACCGGAGCTTAGAGAAACTCTGGCCAAATTGTCTAGAATTTGTGTAGAATGCTAAACCACAGCAATTCATCCAATCCTGTGGGTTTTTCTCGGGGTCTGGGTACCTTAACACAATTTCCCCTCCCATTGGTGACACGAAAGGACAGTCTTGAGATTAATTATTCTGTGTTAACTCATACAGACAGGGGCGGCACAGTGGTGTAGTGGTTAGCGCTGTCGCCTCACAGCAAGAAGGTCCGGGTTCGAGCCCCGTGGCCGGCGAGGGCCTTTCTGTGCGGAGTTTGCATGTTCTCCCCGTGTCCGCGTGGGTTTCCTCCGGGTGCTCCGGTTTCCCCCACAGTCCAAAGACATGCAGGTTAGGTTAACTGGTGACTCTAAATTGACCGTAGGTGTGAATGTGAGTGTGAATGGTTGTCTGTGTCTATGTGTCAGCCCTGTGATGACCTGGCGACTTGTCCAGGGTGTACCCTGCCTTTCGCCTGTAGTCAGCTGGGATAGGCTCCAGCTTGCCTGTGACCCTGAGAAGGATAAAGTGGCTAGAGATAATGAATGAATGAATGAATGAATGAATGAACTCATACAGACATGCACACACTAATTCTTCCCGTGGTATTCTCCACAAGGATAAACCAATTCTTCCCGTGATGACCAGTCACGAGGATAAACAAATCGTCCCATGAAACCATTCATGAGGATAAACAAATCTTCCCGTGAAACCCTTCATGAGGATAAACAAATCTTCCCATGAGGATAAACAAATCTTCCCATGAAACCATTCATGACTATAAACAAATCTTCCCATGAGGATAAACAAATCTTCCCATGAAACCATTCATGAGGATAAACAAATCTTCCCATGAGGATAAACAAATCTTCCCATGAAACCATTCATGAGGATAAACAAATCTTCCCATGAAACCATTCATGAGGATAAACACATCTTCCCATGAAACCATTCATGAGGATAAACAAATCTTCCCATGAAACAATTCATGAGGATAAACAAATCTTCCCATGAGGATAAACAAATCTTCCCATGAAACCATTCATGAGGATAAACACATCTTCCCGTGAAACCCTTCACGAGGATAAACAAATAAACAAGTCATTGCAGACTGATAACAAAAAAAAACCCTAAATTCTATTTGCTAGTTGAGTGTCCTTTAAATACTGTGTTAGAGCTGTTACTGCTGATTGTGTGAATGGCTGACTTAATAAGTTATCTGTAGTTACAGATTTTCTTAATGTTCTCCCCATCTTCTCTCTTTCACTGGAATACTGTGTACAGTGTATAAGAACATGCTCAACCTTTTCTACTTCTCCACAGTATGCACAGGCCCCAGACTGATGTTTCCCTATTGTATACAACCCACTATTTAGACTTGTGTGTCCTATCCTCAGCCTCGTCAACCAAACCTCCTCCTGTCGTTTCAGTTCACCACCCCTTCTAAACACCACCTCCTTTTGTAAATTATATAGATGCCTTCCTTTCTCCTCTGTATTCCATCTCTCCTGCCACATTTTGTTGATGTTGTCTTTAATTATTACTTTAATTTCTGCCTTGTTTAATGGGACTTCTAACTCAACCTCATTTGCCTTGATGGCCTCTTTGGCCATTTTATCCACTTTCTCATTACCCTCAACCCCCTTATGAGCTGGAACCCATGTGAACTGAATAAAAGTTTTATGTTGATTTATCTTAAATACGAGATGGTTAATTTCATCTAAGAGATCTTGTCGGCATGTAGATTTTTCACTCTGGATACAATTTAAGGAAGACATAGAATCTGAGCAAATAACTGCTTTACTAGGCTTCACCTCCTCCACCCACTGCAGGGCCAGTATAATAGCCATCATTACTGCTGAAAAAATTGACAAGTGATCTGACGTCCTTTTCCCAATACTTATATTGTAGCTGGGGATGAATACTGCTGCTCCTATCTTACCAGTTTCATCTTTAGAAGCATCTGTATATATCTGTGTCGTGTCATCATACATTACTTCTAAATACTGCTGTACATTCTGGTAAAAACCTCTGGATTTTGCAATCTCCTTAGTTTTCAAATTTACAATAGGGAAATAAAATAACCAAGGGGAAATGACCTTGTAATTGTTTTGCAAAGAGGAATGTCACTGATCCCCAATTGATCTGCCTGCTGATTACCATCCCACCCAAAACTGCGTACGGGTCGAAAATACTCCCAGCATTCCCTTAGTACCTGTTTGGTTGGGTGATTATCTTCATGACCCTGTAGGTTTAGCCAATATGATACTGATAATTTCAGTCGCCTGAGGTCCAAGGGCATCTCCCCTACTTCCACCTGAAGTGCTGGGACTGGAGAGGTCCTGAAGGCACCACAGCATATACGGAGGGCTTTGGCTTGTATCTTGTTTAGCTCTAACAAGGAAGTCTTGGCTGCTGAATTATATGCTATACATCCATAATCCAATACTGGTCGGATTAGGGCACTATAAATTCTTTTCAAGGATGTGCTTGATGCCCCCCAGTCATTCCCTGCTAAGCATTTCAGAATATTAATTCCCTTTTTACATTTGTCTATAATCTTTTGAATATGATTTTTAAAAGAAAGTTTGATATCGAACCATACACCAAGGTATCTTAAATTATCCGTTTGCTTGAGTGGCTGCCCATACAATCTGAGGTCCACTGTAGGGTTAACCCTTTTTTTTGAGAAACATATAACTTGTGTCTTTTCAACAGATAAATGAAACCCCCACTCATGTGACCATCTTTCAACCTCGTTTATAGCTATTTGCATTCTGTTCCTTAGACTATCAGAATTTCGGCCTCTCACCCACAATGCTCTATCATCTGCATAAAGTGCTCTACTGATTCTGGAGTCAATATTGTTAAAAACATCATTAATCATTATATTAAATAGAATTGGGCTGCAGCCGCTACCCTGTGGGGTACCATTTTCTATAGCGTAAATATTTGAATGGCTTGCTCCAACTCTTACCTCTATGGTTCTATTCCTTAAAAAATCTCTAATCCAATTGAACATTTTGCCTTCTATTCCCATTTTATTCAATTTAAGTAAAAGACCCTCTTTCCAGAGCATATCATATGCTTTTTCAATATCAAAGAATGTTGCCAAGACTGACTCCTTATTTGCTTGAGCTTTCCTAATTTCATTTTCTAGGCAGATTATTGGATCCATAGTAGTACGGCCATTTCTAAACCCATTTTGATGTGGAGAGAAAAGACTTCTTTTTCCAATCTTGTATACTCACCTCTTAGTTATCATCTTTTCCATTAACTTACAAAGATTAGATGTTAGTGCTATAGGCCTATAGCTTTTGACCTCTGCTTTATCCTTACCTGGTTTAGCTCTAGGTACCACTACTGAATGTTTCCAGCTAGAGGGCAGCTTACCTTGCTCCCAAATTTTATTATATAACTTTAAAATCACATTTTTAGCCACATCAGATAATTGTGCAATCATTTTGTAACAAATTCTATCTTTACCTGGAGACGTATTTTTAACACCCACTCATGCTCTTTTCAGTTCAAATAATGTAAAATTCTTATCAAGTGCGCCCTCACTTATATCTTTCTTTCCTAATAAGTTTCCATTATCTTCAATCATTTTTGTTCTCCATAATAACTCTTCATTTGTTAAGTTTTTAGAGCTATGCACTTTAACAAAGGCCCGAGCAAGCATCTCTGCTTTTTCATCATTATTTACTGCTTCACCATCACTATCTTTAATTACTGGTAAAGAGAAATCCCTTCTTATTCCTCCCATCTTTCTGATCATTCCCCATATCTTGGAGACCTTAACTTCTGATCCAATATTATTACAGAAACTCCTCCAGTAATTCCTCTTAGTTTCCCTTATTACTCTTTTAGCTTGAGACTGTGCCTTTTTATATAGTATTAAATTATTGAAGGAATGATTTGATTTCACCATTCTAAATGTTTTATTTCTGGCTTTGACTGCTTTTTTTTACATTCATCTGACCACCATGGTACCATTTTCTTTTCCCTTATCCCAGAAGACTCACCCAGAACCTCCTCTGCTGACTCATATAATATATTTGTGATTATGGAATTTACTAATTCAACATCATCACTTAAGTTTGACATATTCTCCATAAGTTTGCCACTTGCCTTCATGCTATATAGCCCCCAATTAGCCTCTCTCATTTTCCATCTTGGGTACCAGTTTTCTTCCAAATTAACATTCTGCTCTTGTATCTTGGTCCAAATTTGATAATGATCACTTCCTAATGGGTTATTATTAAGAACTTCCCACTGACTGACTCCTGCTAATCGTTCTGAAAGTAAGGTAAGGTCAAGTGCTGATTCTGTTCCATGTACTAGATCAAACCTAGTGCCTGTTCCATCATTTAAACAGACTAGATTGTGGTCATCCATAAACTCCTCAACAGTACTCCCATTATCATCTGTTCTTTTGCTTCCCCATAATGTGTTATAAGCATTGAAGTCTCCACATAAAATATTTCTACAATTTCCCTCCACACAAAAACTATCTAAAAAATCTCTTCTAATCTTTTGACAAGGATTATAGAAGTGAATTACTTTAAACTTAGTTCTACCCACCCATACTTCCACTGATATTGCTTCAATTTCTTTATTTATACTTTGTGCTTTGTAATTAAGTCCCTGTTGAATAAATGTGGCTACTCCCCCACCTGTTCCTAGGCTTCTATCTTTGCGTACTGCTACATATCCATAGATTATAAAGTCAAGTGATGGCTTTAACCATGTTTCTTGAATACAAATGATATTAGGTTTAACCTGCTGTTCTTCAATAAAATGTTTAAATTCTTGCCCATTTGCAATTAAACTCCTGGCATTCCACTGTAATATGGACAGTACCATTATAAAACACCATCACATGACTGCTGACTTTCAGACACTCTGGTCGCTAATACTGCATTTACAGACTCAACGGATAATATCCAGGTACTTTTCTGCTGCTCTTGTGATAATCTTTATTCTCTCTGTTCTGCTATCTGTCTGAGCTGAGCAATTGATAACTTCCACTATGAAGGCAACAAACTTTTTCTTCTCCACAATCAAGGTGTCTTCAGAAATTTTATAATTCAATGATTGTGCAACTCTTTGAGTAGGAGGTTGAGACACAGACACTGCTTTAGCATCAGATCGTACTTTGCTATCTATCTTTTTGATTGCATCAGCATAGGTAAGTTTCTCCTTCACCCTTATGTTTTGAATCCGTACTGCTCTTTTATGGGCCTGACATCCTTTATAAGCAGCGCTGTGCTCCCCTCCACAGTTACAACACTTTATTTTAGTTCCTACAGCACACTTACCATATTCATGTTCCCCCCCACACACTTAGCACACCTGGCTTTAGCCCTACAGGCTGCAGCAATATGCCCAAACCTTTGGCATTTAAAACACCTTGTTGGTGGAGGAATCTATGCTCGTACTGCATAACTGACATACCCAATCTTAACTCTTTCCGGTAATCGCTCTTCGTCCAGAGCTATCATAACTGACAAACTAGGACTTGTAACTCCATCTCTTGTAATAGGCAAACGTTTCACCTTGGTTACTCTAACCCCTTTCATGTTAACTAGGATCTGTTCCTCTGTCAACTCAGTACATACTCCAGATATCACAGCCATACACTTCCCTTTTTCCTCCCACACTTGCGGCTTTATCGCTTTCCCCAATAGTGTTTCACACTTCATTAACCCCTGCTGCTGGTCTCTATCCCTACACACAATCATCAAATTGCCATCTCTTAAAGTTTTGACTGTTTGTACTTCACCTACTAACTTGTATACTGCCTCACTAACTTTTAAAGGATTTAAAGTACACGGGGATTGGAATCTAAGGATAACTTTTATTTAATTTCTTTTACCTTCCTCCCTCCTCTCTTCATCGGGTTCTAGTTCTTTCCTTTTCTTACTTCCTCGATTGACCCTCTGCCATTCTCCTGAGTATGTATTTCTCTCATTGTAGTCGCTTGATGCTAGATCACCACCTTCATCTGCCTCCTCAATCCCCTCCATCTCACTCACTTCCTGCAAATCCCGGATCACACCTCCAGCCCCCCAAAACTCCCGTCTATCCCAAACTTGTTTGATTGACACCTGTATATCCAATGCACCAAACAGAAACGGACATGATAGGTTCAAGGTCTGCTCTAAACATGAGATATTTGAATACTTTAACCAAAATACACAGTTTTCTCTTTTAATGCACAAAATAAGTCACATAAATAATAAATTACGTGACAAAAGGATACACTAGAATTAGTAGGGCGCTACATGACCTTTTGCTTGTTTCCCGTTCTTGAGATTGCCTGTCGATTTGGACTGTTTGCCTGTAGAGCACCTGTGCCTTCAGAGCTCACATGATTTTTTTGGTCATGCTCTGGTTCATTTATGAGTCCCTAGAGAAGGAGAACCCCAATAAAAAATTTTTTTGGAGGGGGCTAGTCCATCTGAGGCAGACACAGTGGCAACAAAGGAGGTCATTGTTCTCGAGCACCCCCTAAAGGCCATCAGTCCAGAACCAATCCCACAGCCCATTCCACAGTCAATTTGTATCTGATTATAGAATGTCTCATGGCAAAGTTGGGGATTTTTCAAAGTTGTAATATTTGTGCTGTAGTTCATAGCAACATAAAGTCATAATTAATTAAAATCACAGACATGCAAATAAAGACTTGTGTATTATAAGCTGAAGCAGAGTCGTGATGAATATAAATCAATATGAGTGGGTGGAGCTACATGTGGAGACATCAGAAACAATCTCAAATACACAACACTGGCATTTATTTCTAAAACTAGAGGTCTGAATTAAACACTTATAACAACGTTACTCTTCTTCTTGCTTTTCCTCACTCATGCTGACATTGGTAAGTCAGATACATTATACATGAAATGTTTAATTATTTAACAAACAAAAAGAACAATGTTTTTAATAACAGTTTATTAATAATAAATGGTCATGTTATTATGTTAATGTATTTATAGCAGAAGCTGCTGACAACAGCATTAAACCAGAACAAACCACTATATCTGGAACCGAAGGCAGCAACATCACACTCTCCTGTACATATACTGGATCAGATAACAGTCTTCACTGGTATCAACAAAAACCTGGATCAAGACCAGAGTTTCTGCTGCTGATTGTTGAAAGTGGTGGACATGTCACAAAGGCTCAACCACCTCATCCACAAGTGTCTATTAAACTTGATAAAACGAGTAAGAAAGTAGATCTGCTCATCTCCTCTGCTGCAGTGACAGACTCTGCACTGTACTACTGCGCTCTGAGGCCCACAGTGACAGGAAACCCAACTACACTGTACAAAAAGCACTACACATGACTGGAGCAGAGCCATGCTTTTCTCACACGATGGAGCTCTTTACATGTTTACCTCTGCAGGCTCAACCCTCAGTCTATGATGTCAGTTTGCTTTTGTAGATAAACCATAATTTGTGTATTAATCTGCTGAAGTTTATTTCTAAATTAGAACTAAACATTATTCTTAACAATGGTATATTAAAATATTGAGGGTTTCTTTTTTTTCAGTTGTTTACTAGAATAGATTTGTTTAAAAAAAAAAGACCATCACATTTCCTGTTAAACAACTATTAAGTTTGGAGCACAATAATGAAAGTTTGTTTAAGCACACTGGAATATCCTAGATCGAGGAAGTAAAAGAAGCTAAAACTTATTTATTTTTCTCTTCTGTGAAAATGTTACATGCCTTTTTCTAGGATGACAGTGAAATTACCGAGAGAGAGAGAGAGAGAGATCGGCATGCAACAGACAGCTGTAAAAGCAGAACGGGGTGTTTATAAAGAGCACACTGTTAATCAGATCCAAATCATGATGCAAAAGGCAGTATCAAAAAACAGGCAAAGGTCAGGCGAGGCACAAACAGAACATCAGAGGCAACATCAAAAGGCAAAGTCCAAACAAAGTCAAAATCAGCAGAACAATAACAAAAGGCTTAAAATCAGACACAAAGGACTGAGCATCACTTCACGGTGAACTGTGAGAGTTGAAGTCCATAAACAGTGAGCTGTGGTGATTGTGAACAAGTGCAAATGATTAGCACTCAGGAGACTGCGCAGTGATGTGCAGGGTGGGTGTTGTAGACTGTTGTGGCCATATATGAAAGCTGCTGTGAATTCTGGGAAGTGGGGTTTTGAGTGCAAGCAGGTGTACGAGAGAGAGAGAGCATGGAGAAATGTATTTGTGGGGCTTTTCTTACAAAGCCCCACAGTTATGGAACAGCCTTCCAAGTAGTGTTCAGGACTCAGACACAATCTCAGTGTTTAAGTCTAGGCTGAAAACATATCTGTTTAGTCAAGCCTTTTGTTAATGGTGTTTATGAGGTAAAGGAGTCGATCTGGAGGGTCCTCAGACATAGAGTGTTTTGGTAAACTGGGATGTATGGATGCTGTCAGTTCCCCACTCACTTGCTCGCTCAAGTTTGTTGATCCTGTAGTGGCTGCTGCTTTATGTCCCGGGGCCCCTCATGCCTGTGTTACCTTCTGGCTCTCCCTTTTTAGTTATGCTGTCATAGTTAGTTGCCGGAGTCCCTGCTTGCACTCAGTGCAATATGTATACTGTTCCTACTTATTCAGGTGACATTGGGCATACCTAACAACCTGTGGGTTTTTTTTTCTCTCCCCCCCAAATCTGTCCCTCTGAGTTACGTGTCACTCCTGGGATCAAGATGCTGACCTCTTCTGCTCCTCGGACCTGCCTGATCCATCCTGGTGCCCTGTGTCTGGTTGGAGTCTCATCGCATCGCTCCTGTGGAGGGCGGCCCCATGTTGGGGGTCACGCCTGGAGGATGTTCTGGACTCTTGCAGTGGTGTTTCTGTGGCTGGGGACTGCAGTTGACTTGCTGACTTTGGGACTGCGGTTGTCGTGAACGGTTTTGCGCTCGGGTTTCCATCGGTGGGGGGTTTATAGCATCAGTGAAGCTGACTTGATATTAGGACTGTTAATGTTATAGTCATGTTGTCTGTTGTTGCCCAAATGAGGATGGGTTCCTTTTTGAGTCTGGTTCCTCTCGAGGTTTCTTCCTCATGTCGTCTGAGGGAGTTTTTCCTTGCCACCATTGCCACAGGCGTGCTCATTGGGGATAGATTAGGGATAAAATTAGCTCATATTTTAAGTTGTTCAAATTCTGTAAAGCTGCTTTGCAACAATGTTCATTGTTAAAAGCACTATACAAATAAACTTGACTTGACTATTTCAGTGAAGCTGGCTTCTGAAACTTCTTTTCAGAATTCCCAACAAAAACCACAAAATTAAATTTTAATAAAATTTATTCAAAACATATTTCCTGTGGAAGAAATAAGTGTTGCCTTACAATCCTTCTTTTTTTTGTCTAGAAACTATCATATGAAGCCCTGTGATGACCTGGCGACTTGTCCAGGGTGTACCCCGCCTTTCACCCGTAGTCAGCTGGGATAGGCTCCAGCTTGCCTGTGACCCTGTAGAACAGGATAAAGCGGCTAGAGATAATGAGATGAGAATGAGATGAGACTATCATATGATGTAGGCATAATTGGCTCCAAATCCACTGTGACCCTGATCAGAATAAAGCACTTATTATGATGAAGGAATTCATCTATGTGTATGGTATATATTAAGAAGTTATGGAAGTGTGTGTGTGTGTTTATAGTTATTAGAATTATGTGAATACAGAAACCATTAATCATATGGTCATGTGATGTCACCTGCATGTTGTAGGTAGCTGTGTGTACTCATTTTTGTTGCTGTATATATTGTATACAAAGTAAGTCAGATTACATTGCCAAACTATTTAAATAAAACTTTATTTATGAAGATTATTGAGCCAAGTTTCCATTCTTGGGGTGTATGGGGTGTGATGCGCAACTCTCGGTTTATCCGCTAGGCTTAGAAGGCAGTGTTTGTAAGTCCTGCTAAGTCTAATTGCCTATCACACTCAAGCCAGACTCCACCTCTGTCATTACGACAGGTACACCCTGGATAGCTCGGTCTTGCAACTGGGCGAACCAACAGAGTCACTGGCGCTAGGAAGTGAAGTAGTCTCTTCCCTCTTAGTTATAAAGCACATTTGATAACGTTTGTTTAAAAGGTAGAAAAGTCTTTGTCCTCTACCGGACGTAAAACTATTGTCTCTCGAGAAACTATTGTTTCTCGTTGTTTGATAGACTAATATCTGTCGTAGTATTACTCTAAATACTCCAATAAACTGTCACACAGTCAGTCACTATGAAAACCAGAATTACACAGCACCATAAAACCAAACGAAACCCAAAGAACTACCACCAGGTCAAAATCGGAACAATAAATGTAAGAACTGCAAAATGCGAGATAAAGCTGGCAGAACACTTGATACAGATAAAGTCTCTACAACATGACATGTGCTGTATACAAGAAGCCCGAATTACTGGCCAGGATGAGATTGAATTCACCGATGAGATGCTACAAGGATGGCGTGTCCTATATAGTGGACTGCAGAGAAAACCCTATGCCGGTGTTGCAATAATAATAGCCCCCCATGTCAACTTGTTGGACATAGAGCACATTATGGAAGGGAGAATTATACTGGCTAGAATATCTGTCCACGGTGTTAAACTGACTGTAGTTTCCTGCTATTGTCCGACTGAAGAACATGCAAACTCCACTAAGGAAGCCTTCTATAACACCCTATCCAAGACTTTAAAAACAGCTAAGCAAATGCATCCAGGTTCTAAACTGGTTGCATGTGGTGACTTCAATGCAACGATAGGCAATGATTGCCAGAGTAACAACTGGAACTGTGTTGGTCGTTTTAATGACGATGAACCCACAAGCTTTAACGGCATGAAGCTGATCGAAGTTGCTGAGAACAACAATCTATATATTCTCAATACCTTATTTGCCACTAGAACACCTATGCATAGATGGTCATTTAAATCCAACCTTGGATATTACAGACGGCTTGATTACATCTTGGGCGAATGGTTTGTCAAGAGGGCCTCACAGAATTGCCGAGTATACCCCAATGCTAGTACACCATTTGATTCCGATCACAGAATAGTAGTTCTCCATGCCATGTTTCCAAGTAAGAACAAGCAGAAAAACATCTTCAGAACGAGGAAGAAGGAAGCTCATCCAACTCCAAACATGCAAGCACTTAGAGACTCTGAGGAAGTGAGAGCTAAGTACAGTAGACATCTTGATGATATCCTCAGAGAGGCCCAACCAACGATGCAAGCTGACATAATAGAACAACAAATTGTCAATGCTATCTGTACATCCACAAATGAAAATATCCCATCACTAAAGTCAGGGCACCAAAATAAACCCTGGATAAATGAGGAATTCCTGGCTCTTCTTGAAAAAAGACGAAAATCGACCAACAAAAAAACTTACCATACAAATACGCAAACTTCGTCTTAAGCTTAAATGTCAGTTCTACAAGGAGAAAGCCAAGAGAATCAATGCTGCCAGTGAACAAAGGAATACAGAAGAGGAATTCCGGTTAGCAAAAAGCCACTCTGCTGTCTCCAAATGTAAACAACAGACCATTCAACATGAGAAACTAGAAGAACACTTTGCACAACATCTAGGAGAAAGAGCCTTTACTATACAGCCGGAACTCTTAACACCTGAAAGATTCCCTCACATCATCCCCCCTGCAGACCAGCATACTATTGACGAAAGCCCCCCTGAGGCACCTGAGATAGAAGTGTGCATGTCTAAACTGAAAAACGGCAGATGCCAGGGAACTGATAAAGTATTTAGCGAACAACTCAAGTACTCCAGTTTGAAACAACTCCTCTTCTTCCTTGTACTGTTAATGGGGACAATCTGGGAATGCTTAAAGGTCCCTAGTGGATGGTTGCTCTCCTCAATTACATGCCTCTACAAGAAAGGACTGAGATCCTTGGCAGAAAATTATCGAGGCCTGTCCATCATAGCAACGGTATCTAAGGTACTATCCATGGTCATTATACAAAGAATAAGACCAGTCTATGAGCGCATCATCTTACCCACCCAGTTTGGATTTAGAAGTAATCGATCCACGTGCGATGCAATCTTTATTGTTCGAAACATCTTAGAGAAAGAACGGAATCCACTCTATGTCTGCTTCATCGATCTCCAAGCAGCCTATGATTGGGTCCCACGGGATGCACTATTTCGTGTCCTAGAGATTCGCCTCAAATGTCCTAAGCTGATATCCATACTTAAAGTGCTCTACTCTGGAACAATGGCTTGCATTAAAGGTGCCTGACACTATTTCAACACTTATGTAGGTTGCAGGCAAGGTGCACTGGAGAGCCCAACCATATTCAATGTATATATGGATTTTGTTATGAGATGTGCTACTCATGATATTAAAAGCCAATTTCCTGATGCTGGAGCTCGCATTGAGTATGTTATACCAAACGAAATGTCGCCTAGGGAACTGCGCACCCGAACATCCTATGGTGTGATCAGAATACTGGAGCTCCTGTATGCTGATGATGTGGTGGTGTTCTCTGAGAACCTGGACAAGCTCCAGAAGATCTTAGAAATATATGTGACCCCTCACCGAATTCAGGGACACATGTCGGCCGAAACGAATCCGAGATAATCGCAAAAGAAGCATTTTTTTTTCGAAATTTGTGATTTTTGTTTTTTTCCATCATGTGCAAGTTGAGATCTTGAAGAATGCAATCAGTATTTCAGATAATAGATTGTTTTGTTGGAAAAGCATACATTTTTTGTTGCAAATTGTCTCATTTTTGTCAGGACTGTAGCCTGCTGGGGGGTGTGGGTAAATTACCATATGGGCCATTCACATGATGATTCAAGTCTTTTGTTTTTTTTTCTGTGAATCAGCTGTATGATGCGAGTTGAGCGCATGGCTACTTAACTGCATACAGGCATGTAATTTCACTATGGAATGAGTTACTAAACAGAGCGCAGAGGAGCCGACACACCACGAAGCAAACAGACACACGGTATTTACATCGGAGATAACCATTTCTAGCAGAAAACCCCGCAACCTCGTTTTCCAGATTGAATGGAATACTTGAATGATCGGATGATACACGGACCGTTCTAGGATTACATTCCATCGGAGGCATTGGTGTGTGCAAGGCGCCGTTTCTCTTTCTGATGGGGTAAGTTTATTAATCTAAGGCTGTGTGGTTATTTTTGCATGTAACGGAGAGTGTTGTGGTTTGGTTAAGCCTACTGTAGGTCACAACCGGACGTACGATTTTTTGGCCGTATGATTTTTGGCATTTCCCAAATGGCTGTGTTTTTTTTTTTTTTGTTCACGGAGAAAGACGCTCGTTGGCCGTAAGTTTGTCTTGCAACCTGAAAAAAACTTAAGTGCCCGTAGAGTTTGTTTGACACGACAACGAACCTCTGCGGCCGGTCTGCGGCTCGAAAATCAGCACATCACACACGCGCTCTCGTGCGTTTCACACGCGCTCTCGTGCGTTTCATGCACGCTCTCCGTGTGTTTCTTGCGTTTTTTGCATGTAGACCGGCTGTAGGAGCACATACGGCCGGTTGTGACCGAGGCTTTACATGAAACTAGTGTTGTGTTAGTTGTGTCATCATCGTGTTATCTTTCTTTCTTACGGTGTGAGTAATTTTTCAACCACAAAACGTTAAAGTATACTTTAGGACTTATTTTTGTACTTCATAATTGTTTTGGGCATACTTTGCATGGAAGGAAAATTGACGTGGTGATCTTTGTTTACATGAAAGTAGTATCGCGCTAGCTAGTAGGGGGTAGGGCTTTCCTTAATGTCATGCAAATGAGCACCATTATGTGCCCGCCCTACACCCAGAGTAGCTGAGATGGAAAACTTTGAGGGCAATTTTCTCCCTTTTCTGTTTTAAGAGGTATACACTTTCAAAAGGCCACACATTCTTCAAATATTGTCAGATCTCCACATGGAAGGCATCATTGGAAAGCTTAGAAACTGTACTTTCTGAATCTGTCAATACCTCAAAATGCCCCCGGGCAGACATGTGTCCCTGGATTCTGTGATCTGCCACATATGATAGTACATTCTCAAGGTTTGGACTCCAGATGTCCTACAAAAAGACAGAAACAATGGCCTTTAATGTAGATGAAGACATAAAGGCAAAGACAAGCCTGCTTTCCATCAATAACACCAAGATAAAAAATGTACGACAGTTCCAGTACCTTGGTCATCTTCTGAGCAATATTGGAAAGTCCTCAAAGTTTCTTCACCACAGGATCTCATCAGCCTACGAGAAGTGGAACGAGCTGAAACATGTTCTTACAGACTGGGAAATATATCTAAACACATGCATGAAAATTTTAAAATCATGTGTACGCTCTCGACTCCTCTACAGTACACAGTCCTGGGAGCTAACTAGCAGTGAAATCCAGAAACTTAACACCATGTGGACTGGCTTCCTACGATAGATGATTTCTGGTGGCTATGAAAGAAAGACTGTCCCACCACCACACCTACAAAAGAAGGGGGTCGACCCTGCCACACTAGTAGAAGGCGATATAGATTGGGCATTTAAACTGTCAAACAAGAAATTATATGAAATAACCCAATCTGGGCCACTTGAAGATTTCTGTCATGCGCAGTGGCTTAAATACATAGCACACGTATGCAGGATGCCTAATGATGCCATACAAAAGATTGTATTGTGTGACGTACGGAGATCATGGAGTGGAGTAGAAAGACTACTTGGAGTTTTGAAAAAGCAGGCTATCAGGAGTATGATGGACAAGAGAGACTTCGGGCAGCTGCTGGATATTAGATTTCCACCTTCCTCCAGGCAGCTGCACCCCAAGGCCGATCGCGTGTCAAGTGGGAAGAAATGATGATGATGATGACTCCACCTTTCACCTGTAGTCAGCTGGGATAGGCTCCAGCTTGCCTGCGACTTTGTAGAACAGGATAAAGCAGCTAGAGATAATGAGATGAGAATATGTGAAAGATACAGTAACAGACATGGGGGGAAATGCATTTGTGAATGTGAACTGTTGGTCACTTTTCATTCTCTGTCATGCAACAATTTGTACAATTTTTCCTCCATAACTCAAACTAGAAAGGTGGTTGCAGGACCCAGCATGCATATCCAAATACAACCCTGATTCCAAAAAGGTTGGGACAAAGTACAAATTGTAAATGAAAATGGAATGCAATGATGTGGAAGTTTCAAAATAGAGCCCTGCACTCCTGCAGGAGTCCCGCGGGACCTGCAGGACCCGACGCAAAGCAGTGCGGCGTGGGACAAATTTTGAAAGCTCATTGCGGGCGTGGGTGGGAGGGGGAGTGCACAATGCGGGCGCGGGCAGGAGAGGTGATAAGCTGCAGTCCCGCTAACTAAAAACGGGTTTAAAATAAAATTTATAAATTATTAATTTATGTCTATCGTATATAATTTGTGCTGGATATTTTATTTGGCATTAATAAAAACATTTTAAGATGCCTAAATTTGCGGATGTGGTCTAATCTCGCGTACGTTTCCGATTCCTTTCCGCTCTTCCATGTTTGAGATCTCCGATCATGGCAGAAGAGCAGAGCTCCTCTAGTGAAGCTCACAGTGCTTCAGAAGTGCTGCTTTAAAAAGAGGTACATTTACCGTTAAAAAGTCAAGAGTATTAGTCCTAAGTATTTAAAAAAGTATTAAAAAGTATTAACTAGTATTAAAAAGGACTGTGTATCACACAGATTGTTCAATTTAAAGCGAGAAATAGACAGTGTATAATCTGAGGAGCTGGTTGTGGTTGCGCAGCACTTCATATGAGAGGAGAACGAAATCGCGGTTGGAATCATAACGCCACAGACTCGGAAGTGGGAGTGCGAGTGCGCAAAGCGAGAGCTGTCAATCAAAGCGAGAGCTGTCAATCATGAGCGCATGCAGCGCTCAACTTGGAATGTATCAGCAGAATGTCAGAGTCTAAACAATAAACTTACAATAAATGAAGGATCGGTCAGTGGAGAGCTCAGCTAAGCTCAGCATGTTTAATTCCCCAAGCCAATGACAAGAACTTTCATGAGAAATAATGCGAACGTCTGCATCATGTGGGAGTGGGACAAAATATGGCAGGCGCGGGCGGGAGCGGGACTGAAAATCATAATTCTTTGCGGGAGCAGGCGGGAGCGGGACTGCACAATGCGGGAGCGGGACTGAAAATTCTGTCCCGCACAGACCTCTATTTCAAAATTCCATATTTTATTCAGAATACGTAGAACATAGATGACATATCAAATGTTTAAACTGGGAAAATGTATCAATTAAAGAGAAAAATTAGGTGATTTTAAATTTCATGACAACAACACATCTCAAAAAAAGTTGGGACAAGGCCATGTTTACCACTGTGAGACATTCCCTTTTCTCTTTACAACAGTCTGTAAATGTCTGGGGACTGAGGAGACAAGTTGCTCAAGTTTAGGGATGGAATGTTAACCCATTCTTGTCTAATGTAGGATTCTAGTTGCTCAACTGTCTTAGGTCTTTTTTGTCATATCTTCCATTTTATGATGCGCCAGATGTTTTCTATGGGTGAAAGATCTGGACTGCAGGCTGGCCAGTTCAGTACCCGGACCCTTCTTCTATGCAGCCATGATGCTGTAATTGATGCAGTATGTGGTTTGGCATTGTCATGTTGGAAAATGCAAGGTCTTCCCTGAAAGAGACGTCGTCTGGATGGGAGCATATGTTGCTCTAGAACCTGGATATACCTTTCAGCGTTGATGGTGTCTTTCCAGATGTGTAAGCTGCCCATGCCACATGCACTAATGCAACCCCATAACATCAGAGATGCAGGCTTCTGAACTGAGCGCTGATAACAACTTGGGTCGTCCTTCTCCTCTTTAGTCTGAATGACACAGCGTCCCTGATTTCCATAAAGAACTTCAAATTTTGATTCGTCTGACCACAGAACAGTTTTCCACTTTGCCACAGTCCATTTTAAATGAGCCTTGGCCCAGAGAAGACATCTGCACTTCTGGATCATGTTTAGATATGGCTTCTTCTTTGAACTATAGAGTTTTAGCTAGCAATGGCGGATGGCACGGTGAATTGTGTTCACAGATAATGTTCTCTGGAAATATTCCTGAGCCCATTTTGTGATCTCCAATACAGAAGCATGCCTGTATGTGATGCAGTGCCATCTAAGGGCCCGAAGATCATGGGCACCCAGTGTGGTTTTCCGGCCTTGACCCTTACGCACAGAGATTCTAAAGATAGAACACAAAAGCTCGTTTTTAGGGGTAATACTTATCAGTGGCATTTTGTTAATAAGGGAATGACTCAAGGAAGTGTAAGTCACCTACATCTTTTTAATTTGTTTATTATTGTTCCAATTTCTGGTTGAGAGTACGCTGTGCATGTTTCGGCTGCCTCTTCTCACTGTAGCTTTTTATTTTTCTCCCCCCCCTTTGTTTTTCTTTTTATATTTGTATAGTTTGATGGTTGTTCTTTGTTTGAATGTTTTGTCCGGTGGTTGTGGCGGAGCTCCAGACCCAGTTTTGGGTGTCAGTTCTCTTCAGGCCTTGGTCTGCCATGGCTGATGCCTGTGTTCCTCGCAATGGACTGCAGTGAGGTCGTTACTCTTTTAACATCATGGTCATCCAGCGCTCTGTGCGGTGGTGCTTCTGTGCTCGGTGCGCTGTTCTGAATGATGTTGCCTGATGGTGTTGTGGTGGCTGTGCAGGCAGTGTGGGACATACCTTCGTGCGCCTTTTGGTGGGACTGTGGGTAGCGATGCCACTGGAATTACATCCTAAGCCTCTTTTGGTGCTTTTTTTTTGTAATTGTAAAGTGGCCTTGGGTGTGAGAAAGGCACTATACAAGTTGAAATTATTATTAACGATCTTGATATTGTTGAAAATGAACTGAGTCATATAGTTAAATATGCGGATAATATTACCATCCAAGTTAAGGTATGCAAGAGCAAGAATGCTAATACTAATGGGCAGATATGTAAAGAAGTTGGTGAACAATATTTTGATTGGTTTAGGGACAATTGCCTGCCTTACAATATTAATAAAAGTAATTAGTTATTTATCAGAAAACTAAGGGAGACATGAATTCAGATTATAGCATA
Organism: Neoarius graeffei; assembly: GCF_027579695.1. NCBI lineage: Eukaryota > Metazoa > Chordata > Actinopteri > Siluriformes > Ariidae > Neoarius > Neoarius graeffei. The sequence continues at coordinate 4,426,001 of NC_083585.1, forward strand.
AAGCAAGTAGAGAAGCTTAAAGGGCATATCATTGGTAAATTCAGGAGCAAGATCAATGTAATTCTCCTATTTTATATTAAACTTTGGTCAAATATCTGTAACATTCTGCATTCTCTGTGATTTTTTTTTACCTTGCGCAATACCAGAAAAATTTAGTTGAAATCAAGCCATTTGAGGCGAATTGGTCCGCCTCTGAAAAAACTTGCCATTTGGATTTCCTACCAAACATTGATTTTCGTGACGTTGCGTGCGGGACACCTCTCTCTGAATCCTACATCAGCGCTGGTTTGTTTATGAGAAAACAACCTGGTGGTTTTCTGCAAATTTCTTCAACATTATCATGTAATTATTAAAATGGTTAACAGATGTATTGTAGGACGGTGTAGCAACACCAATCTTGATGGGATTAGTACTCAGCGTTTCCGAAAAGACTGGACAATGAGAGAGAAATGGGAGCACTTGGTCTACACAGGCTGTGCACTGAAACTGTGCAAGTTCTCGCAGCCTGCTGGCGCTTCTGCAGGTGACGTCACGATTCTGGCTCCAGACTCCCTTGGGATTTTTCCAGACGTGTTTTTCCAGATGTTATTTTTTTTCTGCTGTAGACAGATGGCTTTGTGCAAAATTACCCTTCTGGATGAGTGTGTAAAGGGAAATACTTTCATATATATTAAAAAAAAAACAAAATTGGTCCAGAATATGCACTTTAAAATACTAAGAGTAACTTTTCAGAGTAATAATAAATTTAAAGAGCATGTAAAGGGAAAACTCATAGAAGCAAGCAAGTGTCTATATGTCCTTAGATCCTTACATAAGGAAGGTGACCAGCAACCAGATATGAATTTAGTTTTTTTAATTATCTATAGTTTTACCAAAAATTAAAATAATACAATTTATTTAGCGCCTATACAAATATGCTCTAAGCACTTTACAATCACAAACTAATAAATAATTCAATAACTAATTAAAAGGCTAATAACTAAATAAAAAATAAATTTATTAAAAAAAACCTATAGATTAAAAGCAAGCCTAAAAAAATGTGTCTACTGAAAGCAAAGGTTCACATACATTTTGCCACTCACAAATATGTAATATTGGATCATTTTCCTCAATAAATAAATGACCGAGTATAATCTTTTTGTCTCATTTGTTTAACTGGGTTCTCTTTATCTACTTTTAGGACTTGTGTGAAAATCTGATGATGTTTTGGGTCATATTTATGCAGAAATATAGAAAATTCTAAAGAGTTTGTCTGTAGTATTTCTAGTATTTATTTTTTATTATTTCTATTATTATTTCAGCGGACAGCAGACTTCCTGGTTGAGTTGCTACACACTTCCTGGTTCCCGAGTTGTTTGCGACGAGTCCTTTTTTTCACGCGAGCGTTGGCGTTAATTACTAATCTTTTTTTATTTTCTTTTTTTTCTACAAATAATTTTCCAGTATTATCTTCATTTTTATTGTACTGTCGCTTTCCTTTTTGTACTTTCCAGTTTTGCTTTCCTTTTTCCTTTTTTTTCGGAAGAACGCCGAGACCGGAAGCTTTCTTTTTCTTCTCCTGCGTAAAGACCACAAGCGGAGGCCATCCACATCGGATCTGCTTTAATGTCAACAGATCTTCGATTAAGGTACATGAAACTTTTCATCATGGCACACCTTCAGCCTGTTCAGTGTGCTGAGTGCAGGAAGTTTAGTCATTCTTCCTCCATCGCTAGCGATAGTTTTATTTGTGATAAGTGCAGATTAGTTAGCTCTCTGATGGAGAAGATTACAGTGCTAGAAGTGTGTGTCCAGGCTTTAGAGAAGACCAGTGAGCGTGAGAACAGTGTAGTTTCTGTAGAGGAAAGTCTGGATGCCCTAGGTGGAGTTAGTAATCCCCCAACTCTGGCATTAGAGCCCTTACAGCGGGGTGAATGGGTGATGACTCGGCAGCATAAGCGTAGAGCCAAAGCTACCGCTGAGGCTCACCCACAGGAGCACCACTCCTCTCCACGTCACGTGTTGAACAGGTTTGCTCTCCTTAGTGATGCATCCACTGAGAAACGTGAAAGAACTCTGGTTATAGGGGACTCTATCATATGGCACGTGAAATTAGCTCAGCCTTTAGGGGCACCAGCAGCTTTAGTCAGGTGTATACCGGGAGCCAGGGCGCCGGACATAGCAGGTAATCTTAGGGTCCTAGGCAATCACAGGTTCTCAAAGATAGTTATCCATGCAGGAGCTAATGATATGTGCCTTTGTCAGTCTGAGGTTACTAAGAGTAACTTTGTAGAGGTGTTTAAATTAGCGAAGGCGATGTCCGATTCTGTAGTATGTTCTGGCCCCATCCCAATGCGGCGTGGCAATATAGCTTACAGCAGGTTATGGTCGCTGAACTGCTGGCTGTCCAGGTGGTGCTCTGAAAACAGTGTGGGCTTTATAGATAATTGGGCTAATTTTGAGGGCACTGCTGGCCTGTTAGGGCGGGACGGTATCCATCCCACTCGGGAAGGTGCTGCTCTCATTTCCTGCAGCATAGATCATAGTCTCAGAACAGGCCAATAGTCCGGGAGCCAAAGGCCCAAATTTGGCTGAACCTGGCTTCGTCGGTTAAAGTTTTTTTTTTTTTGCTGTTTGTTGTTGTCCAAGGTCTACTCATTAAGATAAGAGAGGGTGCCCAGTGATATCCCTTGGGCAATTCCGGATATTGGCCCTTTATTGTTGGATGTGCTGCAGTCATAGCCTAAATTCTGACATTTTGACATTCTTCACTTTATGTTCACCAAAGTCTATATATCATACTTATTTTTGTGTTTGTTAACATAATAGGATGAGTTTAAGGCCTGGGGGTGGGGTTCTAGCCATGGTTGGGGGTGTGGTCATGCAATTGGGGGCGGGGCTTATACCAAAAAGCCCTTTATTACTCTATTACTTTGGTTGTTAATGCGAGCCTTAAATTATTAGGCATACACTCCATTGTCATCCTTGTGTTTACTTCTGCAGGGGCATATGAGGGACACAATTAGCTAATTCAAGCCAACTTGTGTAGCTATCTTGCTAACTCTGTCAATCACACTGCCCCCAAAAGATCACAGCACGCATAAGCTAAGCAGAGAAACTATTTGACTGTAATCATGAAAGAGCAGTGACATGTACTCACTGCTCACCAGTGAACTAGACCCATAGTTTCACAACACTGGCTAGCACACCCAACTCTCACCTAGTAAATGCTAGTCACTGATTTTTTTAAGCTAATAGATTGCTTATTTTAACGATATTGACTGTTGAAATAGTAATGTCCTTGGTTCCCTAGTAAAATTCAGGGCATTGTCCCCGATTATCATCTCAAAAGTCTGTTAACCTTACCCTCACCCCCACTCCAAACCACACTGCTTGTGGACTGAGAGTCATGTGCACTAGCCAGTCCACTGACTAGCACGACTTTTAAAACGTTGGGCAGTAAGGTTTCCTTAAGCTAATACATTAAGCTAATAGATTGCTTATTTTTACGATATTGACTGTTGAAATAGTAATGTTCCTGGTTCCCTAGTAAAATTCAGGGCATTGTCCCCGATTCACCCCCACTCCAAACCACACTGCTCTTCCACTGACTAGCACGACTTTTAAAACGTTGGGGAGTAAGGTTTACTTAACATTCTCCTCTGTACTAGCTGGCATCCAGTACATAAGCATATTTTTACAGACACTAAGCAATGGCAAAGGGTTTAGAGGTTTTTTTTTTTCATCTGAACTCTTAGTTCTTTCCTTAAATAGTTTTTGTGTTTTGTGTGTGTGTTTGCATACTGTATGTAATTATTTTACATAATTATTGCTCATTAGTGTGTGTGCATGTGTATGTGTGTGCGCGTGTGCATGCATGCATGCACGTACATGCCTTATGTACTGTAGTTCTTGTATCAAAATTGTTAATTTTGCAAATTTATGAAAGGGTCAATTACACGTTTGACTAATTTGAATGACAGTAAAGCGTGAATACTGTACAGCCAATTTGGTTAATTGAAAATCAGTATCTTTTGCTATTCTTGTGTGTGTGTGCGCATGCTGTATATGCCATTTTGCATGCTTGATATATTGCATACTGTAGTTTTACATAGTGGATCACTGGTGTGAGTGTATATGCATGCTGTATATAGTTATATTGCATGCTGTATATAGTTCTTTTACATAGTGGATCACTGGTGTGAATGTATATGCATGCTGTATATATTTCTATTTCATGCTGTATATACAGTAGTTCTTTTACATAGTGGATCACTGGTGTGAGTGTATGCATGCTGTATATAGTTCTATTGCATGCTGTAGTTCTTTTACATAGTGGATCACTGGTGTGAGTGTATACATGCTGTATATAGTTCTTTTACATAGTGGATCATTGGTGTGAGTGTATGCATGCTGTATATAGTTCTTTTACATAGTTATTGGTCATTAGTGTGTGTGTGTGTGTGTGTGTGTGTGTGTGTGTGTGTGCATGCTGTATATAGTTCTTTTGCATGCTGTATAGTTCTTACATAGATATTGATCATTATTTTGTATTAACTGTAGAGTTTATGTAATACTTGTATAAAAATCGCTAATTTGGAAAAGTTATGAAAGGGTTAATTAATCCACATTTGATGTATTTGAATGACAAATATAGAGAAAAATGTGAATACCTATCAGATACAGCCAACTTGGTGCATTTAATATCAGTATTTACACTGATATTTTTTTTTGTATTTTCTTCCATTATTTGGGCATATAGGGCATTAAAGGGTTAATATATTAAATTGCCCAAGGGATATCACCGGGCACCCTCTTAAATCTTGAAGAGCTACCTCAAATCTATAAGATAAAGCAAAAAAAAAAAACTTTAACCAAAAATTCCGGGTCCGACCCCATGGCTCCCGGACTACAAGTTAATTTCTGACAATCCAGAGCCAAGGAGCAGACAAACAGGCTAAACCGACTGTCTGCTAGCTGCACAGAGTCGTCACTCAGGGTCCACTACATCGAGATGGTGTCTGTTCCCCGAGCTCAACAAAAAGGTAGAAATTTTCAGAGAGTTTGTTCCAGTAACCTTATCAATATAAAATTAGATCATACTGACTGTACAGCTGCTGCCTGCACCTTTGATCTAAAGGTGGGGCTATTAAATATTAGATCTCTTACATCTAAAGCGCTAATGGTTAATGAACTCATTACTGATCAGAAGTTTAATGTACTTTGTTTAACTGAAAAGTGGATTAAGCCAAATGAATATATAGCATTAAATGAAGCGAGTCCTCCTGGATACAGTTATATACACCAGCCTCGTCTAACTGGCAGAGGAGGAGGCGTTATGGTTATTTATAATGATTATCTAGGTGCAGGGGCGTAGCCATCATTTTAGAAGTGAGGGGGACAAATTGTTCAGAGGTCTATTGAGTGATTTATCATCCTCTCACATTCAATTGCACCTCTCCTTAGCAGCTAAAGAACCACATAACCACAAACAGCACAGCACCAGGGAACCAACTTTAGTTCTTTAAAATGATATATCAAAATTTAAAGTCAAAATCTATAAATCTAGAAAGTAAGATTTATAAATAGAATTAAGAATAGTAGTAGTGACAGCTAGTTATATTCTCTTCTCACCTGTGACCCTGCATAATCATCCCTGTTGGCCTCTGGTCCACTGTCTCCTCTCTCACCCTGCTCTTTCTATTGTGGCAATAAAGATTAAAAAAATATGTGGAAAGCAACATTTTGAAATAGAATTAGGAATACAGTAATAATAATCAGCAAATTCATGTACTTTAAACTTTAACTACCACAAAAATAAATTAAACCTTTACAAAAATAACAGTCAAAGGAACACAAATACATTTATATTGTTTTCTACCCAGAAGTGAGTAATCTTAGAATAGCCAAAATAGTAACGTTACTCAATTAAGAGTATTGTTACTTTAGAATAATATTACTCAAGTAAAAGTAAAACATATTTTGCAACAAAACAACTCTTAAGAGTACAATTTATCTAAGAAGTTAAGTAAATGTAACGGAGTAAATGTAACTAGTTACTACCACCTCTAAGTTAGCTAGCTAGCTTAACTAACTAAATTGACATCTATTTGTCATCTTTTAGCTAAACATTATCTACATTCAACAGCATTACTCAACTTACACAGTTTGTTTGGAAAAAAATATCTAAAGTCTTTAGCCTCTTGGCTGGTTTGCTGAACATACAGAAGCACTGCCCAGATCTGAATCACACCAAAGATACTCATACAATATTTTCTAAAGTGTCTCTGATCACACATGACAGTGGTGTTTGTTTGCCGCCTTAGCTCTACCTGCTCATGATGCGTTTAGAGGCGGCTTGGAAAAATGTGTTACCACATGTTAAAAATGAATTGAGAGGTTGTAATGGCTGTAAAAAGTGCGGGGGACAGAGGGCACAAATACGGGAAGTGCGGGGGACATGCCCCCACATCCTCTATGCCCATGTCTAGGTATAACACAAAAACCTGGTTATAAATTCAATACATTTGAAGTTCTTCATACCCATATAATGTATGTAGCCTCGAAAAATAAGTCTACCCAGTTAATTCCATTACTTATTATTTACAGGCCCCCGGGGCAATATTCTGAGTTTCTTTCTGAATTTGCAGATTTTATCTCAGATCTGGTTATTTCCTTAGACAAAGCTTTAGTTGTCGGAAATTTTAATATTCACTTTGATAACCCAGAAGACCCTTTGAAAACAGTGTTTGTGTCCATTTTAGATTCAGTAGGGATTAATCAGAATGTCATAGGACCAACCCATAATGGTGATCACGCCCTCGATCTAATACGAACATTCAGGTTAAACGTAGAAAATATAGTCATATTTCCACAGTCTGAAGTTATCTCCGATCATTATCTCATCTCATTCAAACTATGAGTAATAATATATGGACCTCACCACGCTACTGTATTAAATGTACATTCATGTCAACTCATTTTATCCCTAATCTATCCCCAACAAGCACACCTGTAGTGACGGTGGCAAGGAAAAATTCCCTTAGACGACCACAGTACATTGTCCCTGCCACCCCAAGAAATTCCATATTTGAAAGGAATCCACTCCAGTAAAAGGCATTTATCAAAGCCTTTGAACAAGGAATGGAGCAAAAGGCAGGAAAGGCAGACTGCTTGTACCATTTGGAGCAGTTTACAAGAGGACGACCACAAGAATTAGTGCGCAGCTGTCAGCAGATAGCTCCTGAGCGAGGCTACAGTGCTCAGAGAAAATGAGTACACCCCCTTTGAAAAGTAACATTTTAAACAATATCTCAATGAACACAAACAATTTCCAAAATGTTGAAAAGACAAAGTCTAATATAACATCTGTTTAACTTATAACAGGAAAAAGTAAGGTTAATAATATAACTTATATTACACATTTTTCAGTTTTACTCAAATTAGGGTGGTGCAAAAATGAGTACACCCCACAACAAAAACTACTACATCTAGTACTTTGTATGGCCTCCATGATTTTTAATGACAGCACCAAGTCTTCTAGGCATGGAATGAACAACTTGGCGACATTTTGCAACATCAATCTTTTTCCATTCTTCAACAATGACCTCTTTTAGTGACTGGATGCTGGATGGAGAGTGATGCTCAACTTGTCTCTTCAGAATTCTCCATAGGTGTTCGATTGGGTTCAGATCAGGAGACATACTTGGCCACTGAATCACTTTCACCTTGTTCTTCTTCAGAAATCCAACAGTGGCCTTAGACATGTGTTTAGTCATGTTGGAAAAGTGCATGACAACCAAGGGCACGGAGTGATGGTAGCATCTTCTCTTTCAGGATAGAGCAATACATCTGTGAATTCATGATGTCGTCAGTGAAATGCAGCTCCCCGACACCAGCAGCACTCATGCAGCCCCACATAAGGACACTGCCACCACCATGTTTCACTGTAGGCACCATGCATTTTTCTTTGTATTCCTCACCTTTGTGATGCCATACAGTTTTGAAGCCATCAGTTCCAAAAACTATCTTGTTCTCATCACTCCAGAGTATAGAGTCCCAGTAGTCTTCATCTTTGTCAGCATGGGCCCTGGCAAACTCTAGGTGGGCTTTTTTGTGCCTGGGCTTTAGGAGAGGCTTCTTTCGTGGACGGCATCCATGCATCCCATTCTTCTGCAGTGTACACCATATTGTGTCATGGGGAAATATTCACCCCAGTTTGGCTTTCTACTTCTTTAGATAACTGCAGTGAACTTGCATGCCGATGTTCTTCAACCCTTCTCATCAGAAGATGCTCCTGTCGAGGTGTTAACTTCCATGGACAACCTGGACGTCTCTGTGAGATGGTTGCAGTTCCATCTTTCTTAAAATTTTGTACCACTTTTTCTACAGTATTCTGACTGATAAGTAAAGCTTTGCTGATCTTCTTGTATCCTTCACCTTTGTGGTGTAAAGAAATTATTTTCTTTGGGGAATTCTGAAGGGACAAGTTGAGCATCACTCTCCATCCAGCATCCAGTCACTAAAAGAGGTCATTGTTGAAGAATGGAAAAAGATTGATGTTGCAAAATGTCACCAACTTGTTCATTCCATGCCTAGAAGACTTGGCGCTATCATTAAAAATCATGGAGGCCATACAAAGTACTAGATATAGTAGTTTTTGTTGTGGGGTGTACTCATTTTTGCCCCCACCCTAATTTGAGTAAAACTGAAAAAAAAAAGTGTAATCTAAGTTATATTATTAACCTTACTTTCACGTTATAAGTTAAACAGATGTTATATAAAACTTTGTCTCGTTAACATTTTGGAAATTGTTTGTGTTCATTGAAATATTGTTACTTTTCAAAGGGGGTGTACTCATTTACGCTGAGCACTGTATATAGTGGCAAGGGGTCTTTTACAGGAACGCTTTGGGGATCCATAGAAAATTGCAACTGCCTATATGGAAAGAGCTCTGGCATGGCAAACAATAAAATGTGAGGATGTTAAATCACTTCAAGCCTACTCCTTATTCTTGCATGGTTGCTGTAATGTAATAGAGGAGCTGCCATATGTGCAAGAGCAGGACATGCCAGTGAATATGAGAACCATCATCTCAAAGTTACCTTTTAAGATGAGGGAGAAATGGAGGACTAAAGCACATGAAATAATGGAAACAACTAACCATAGAGCTCGTTTCAGTGATCTGGTTACATTCATTGAACGACGAGTCAAAATTCTCTCCGATCCTTTGTTTGGTGACATATAGGATCCATCATTTGGTGCCGTAGGGGAAAAGAATCCCAACAAGTTTAAATTGCAGCCCAGGGATCGAATAAAAGGAAATATTGTCACCACAATAGTAACATCTATGGATTTGTCTGAGGGAGTTCTTGAACCAACTTCAGATTTAGAGACATCTAAAGGAGTTGAATGTCTTTTTTGTGCTTGTGGTCACACTTTGGATGATTGTAAGAAATTTCAGAGAAAGGGGCACAAGGAAAAGATAATCTTCCTGAAGGAAAGGGGAGTTTGCTTTGCATGTTTACGTTCTGGGCTTATGAGTCATAATTGCCAGCAGTGCTTGATGTCTAAAGCATGCAGTCAAACTCATCCTACTGTGCTTCATATTAAGGGGCATCTTGCAACTCTGGAACAATCAAAGGAACCATCCAGTGATCAGTTGACCCCACTCAAAACATGTAGCCCAACAGGGGCCGGTAAGGACCGAGGTGCTCTATCCATTTTACCTGGAAAGGTGAAATTAACAAAGGGGAATCAAATTATACATACATATGCCTTCCTGGATGCTGGTAGCTTGGCTACATTTTACTCAGAACATCTAATACAGAAATTGAATGTTGCAGGCAGAAGAACTAGCCTCCTGTTGCAGACTATGGGTAAGAAAAGATTGTTCCAGCCTATTCTTTGACTGGTTAAGAGATAACTGGTCTGGACAGCAATGATTTTCACATCCTTCTCAAGGTTTTTACACAGAAGGAAATGCCTGTCACTGTAGATGATCTGGTAACTCCTGAATACCTGACTAATTGGCCATATTTGTCAAAGGTGCACATCCCAAGCATTAAGGCAAATGTTGTGCTGTTAATTGGTAGCAATGCTCCCAAGATAATGGAACCTTGGGAGGTCATCAGCAGCTGTGGGAATGGTCCATATGCCATTAGGACATTGCTGGGATGGGTCATCAGTGGTCCACTGGCTAGAAACGGTGACAACTTGGAGCAACGGTTTCTTTCTGCTACAGCAAACAGGATTTCTCTGTCCAAATTGGTGAAAATGCTGACCGATCAGTACAACTTTGTAATAAAAAGGGGGTACATTTCTGTTTTATGTATTTTGATCATTGTAACGGTTCAGTACGTGTGGGTGGAGCACAGAGGACGGCAGGACAGAGATCAGGTGTAAACAGAGGCTTTATTGCCACACTTTTCAGTCTAACAATATATACCGTATATTTCAAACACCCAGACACACACACACCAGCATCTCGTCCAGGGATGACCTCTCTGCTCTTGCTCTCCCTCCTTAAATAGGGCGCGGTCACTGGGAAGACACACACAAACACAGGTTAATTGCCGTCAGGTGTAGTGATTCTGCCACTTACCTTCTCTGACTCCGCCCTCCTGTCACAGACCAGCGCTTGACCACGCCCCCGCTGCCACATACCCCCACCGCCCGACTCAGGCCGGGTGGCCGTCCGGCCTGCAGCCGACTGCCCCCCCCTCCTTGATGGGAGAGGAAGTCCGCCACGACCATCTGCGCCCCCGGCCTGTGGACCACCTTGAAATTGAAGGGTTGGAGTGCAGATACCAACGGGTGATCTGCGCGTTGGCATCTTTCATGCGGTGGAGCCACTGGAGGGGCGCGTGGTCCGAACAGAGGGTGAAAGGGCACCCCAGCAGGTAGTAACGGAGGGCGAGGACCACCCACTTGATCGCCAGACACTCTTTCTCGATCGTGCTGTAGCGCCCCTCATGCACTGACAGCTTCCTGCTATTGTACAGGACGGGGCGATCCTCCCCCTCCACCTCCTGGGACAAAACCGCCCCCAGCCCTCTGTCTGACGCATCGGTCTGCAACACAAAGGGGAGAGAAAAGTCAGGGGAGTGTAAAAGTGGCCCCCCACACAGTGCAGCCTTCACTTCAGAAAAAGCCCGCTGGCATTGCTCCGTCCACTGGACTGGATCTGGTGCCCCCTTTTTAGTGAGGTCAGTCAGCGGGCTGGTGACGTCTGAATAATTAGGTATAAACCTACGGTGATAGCCAGCCAGCCCCAGGAACTGTCTCACCCCCTTTTTGGTCTTGGGCCTCGGGCAGGCCGCAATCGCTGCAGTCTTATTAATTTGGGGACGCACCTGCCCGTTGCCCAAGTGGAAGCCCAGATACCGTACTTCCACCTGCCCAATCGCACACTTCTTTGGGTTGGCTGTGAGCCCCGCTCGTATCAGCGACCTAAGGACGGCCCTCAGATGTTCGAGGTGCCTCTGCCAGTCATTACTATAGATGATATCATCCAGAAGGCAGCCACATAAGTGGCGTGAGGGCGGAGGACTCTGTCCATCAGCCGCTGAAACGTAGCGGGTGCCCCAAACAGCCCAAACGGAAGGGTGACGAATTGGTGTAAACCAAACGGTGTGGAAAAGGCCGTTTTCTCTCGGGATAGTGGAGTCAAGGGGATCTACCAATATCCCTTCGTCAAATCCAGCGTCGAATAAAAGCGAGCAGTGCCGAGTAGATCGAGCAACTCATCAATACGAGGCATCGGGTACGCATCGAATTTAGACACCGCGTTGACTTTTCTGTAGTCCACACAGAACCGGACTGACCCGTCGGCCTTGGGTACCAAGACCATCAGGCTGCTCTAGTCACTGTGGGACTCCTCGACGATGCCCATTTCGAGCATGGTTTCAAGTTCTTCCCAAACCACCTTTTTTTTTGTGTTCGGGTAACCTGTAAGGGCGGCTACACACTACTACCCCCGGGGGCGTCTCTATGTGGTGCTCTATGAGGTTGGTGCGACCGGGCAGGGGCGAGAACACATCCGAAAACTCAGTCTGCAACTGGGCGACCTCCGTGAGTTGGGTCGGGGAGAGGTGGTCTCCACAGGGGACCGGAGAGGTGCGTGATGCCAATACCCTCTTTTGAACCTCCGGTCCCAGCTCCGCTTTCTCCGGAACCACCGACACCAATGCCACGGGGACCTCCTCATTCCAGAGTTTAAGCAGGTTGAGGTGGTAAATTTGTAGTGCCCCACCCCTGTCTGTTCGCCTCACCTCATAGTCGACGTCCCCGACTCGCCGTGTGACCTCAAAGGGCCCTTGCCACTTGATCAATTTGGAGCTCGAAGTGGGCAACAGTACGAGTACTTTATCTCCCTGGGTGAACTCCCTAAGGCGCGTACCCTTGTTGTACAGGCAGGCTTGCCGTTCCTGGGCCTGCCGCAAATTCTCCTGAGTTAGGTGGGTGAGCGTGTGGAGTTTTGCGCACAGGTCCATAACGTATTGAATTTCGTTCTTGCTTTGTGAAGGTCCATTCTCCCAATTTTCCCGCAGCACGTCTAGGATGCTGCGCGGCTTACGCCCATATAATACTTCGAATGGGGAGAACCCTGTGGAGGCTTGGGGAACCTCTCACACTGAGAACAACAAGGGCTCGAGCCACTTATCCCAATCATGTGCATCCTCACTTACGAATTTTTTAATGATATTTTTGAGGGTGCAATTGAACCGTTCCACTAAACCGTCCATTTGTGGGTGATACACACTGGTGTGGCTCGGCTTAATCCCCAATAACCCATACAGTTCACGCAGTGTTCGTGACATGAATGTAGTGCCTTGATCAGTCAGAATCTCTTTCGGGATTTTGACTCGGGAGATAACCCGGAAGAGTGCCTCTGCAATACTGCGTGCTGAGATATTGCGCAGAGGCACTGCTTCTGGGTATCGCGTTGCATAGTCCACCAGAACTAATATAAAGCGGTACCCTCGTGCTGACCGATCTAATGGCCTGACGAGATCCATCCCAATTCTCTCAAACGGGGTCTCGATCAATGGAAGAGGGCGCAAAGGCGCTTTTGGAATGGCCGCTGGATTTACTAACTGGCATTTGCGGCATGCCGTACACCACCTACGCACATCGCCGCGAATCCCCGGCCAATAGAATCGGGCCATTATTCGGGCTAGTGTCTTATCCTGCCCTAAGTGTCCAGCCATGGGATTAAAGTGAGCCGCCTGGAATACCAATTCCCGGCAGCTCTTCGGAATCAAAAGCTGCGTGACTCGCTCTTTAGTTTGAGTGTCCTGCGTCACTCGGTATAACCTATCCTTCATAATTACAAAGTAGGGGAAGAACGGGGTGGCATTTGGCTGGAGCGTTTGACCATCGATTACTCTCACTTGGTCAAACGCATGTCGCAGAGTCTCATCTCGCGATTTTTCTAATGGGAAATCTGCAAGGGATTCCCCAATAGAGAGAGGAGGAGCCGGCGGCTCCTCACTCTGACGCGGAGATGACTTAGACGGCTCTGTGACAGCTGCTCCTGCCAAAGCGACACCGGGACCTCCCCCTGTCAAATGGCAGGACCCACTCTTTACTAAGCGTGTCATTAACCCCCGAAATCCTGGCCAATCAGTCCCCAAAATTAAAGAGTGGGTAAGGCGAGGATTAACCGCCGCCTTCACTATAAATTTTTCCCCTCTGAAAAAAATGTGGACCGACACCAAAGGGTAGCTGTGAACATCCCCGTGCACACACAACACCTTCACCCCCTGTGCTCCCCCCAATGCCTCGTTTTGCATCAGGCTTTGGTGAATTGAGGTCTGATTACAGGGGAGACGGGCCCGCGGCCAGAGCGCTGGTGGACCCCGCCGACGCGAGGAGGTGCCGGAACGCCTCGTGGTCTTCCTGCTGGGCCAGCACCAGGGCTTCGAAGCGCCGCTCTTGTTCCTTCCGGAGGGTGACAAGCGCCTGGTGCTGGCTTTGCTGGGCCATGGCGAGGGTGTGGACCAGGTCGGCAAACGGGGAGGACTCCATGGGGCTGATCGGTTGGTGCTCCACTCTGGATCCAGGGTTTCAGCACCACTGTAACGGTTCAATACGTGTGGGTGGAGCACACATGGGTCCAGTCACTTCGCAACAAGATTGACGAGCTCCAGGCAAACGTCAAGTTTTCACATGAGTATAAGAACGCTTGTCTCCTTGCCTTGACTGAGACATGGCTCAAAGATCATGATCCCCAGTCCGATTTGGGGATCGACAGCTTTGGGGAGCCTGTTCACTTGGACAGAGATGCCTCAGTGACAGGTAAATCACTGGGGGGAGGCTTATGTCTCTATGTTAATAAGAACTGGTGCAGCACGGTGATAATCAGAGAGTCACTATGTACCCCCGACATTGAACTGTTGTCCCTTCGTCCATTTTATTTACCAAGAGAATTTCCACAGTTATTTGTAACACTTGTCTACATTCACCTGAAAGCTAATGCCGAGTTAGCAACCCAGGTTATAGTCAAGGTGCTGCAGTGGCTACAAGGGATTTCCCCGGATGCGCCGGTCCTTATCATGGGCAATTTTAACCATTGTAAACCAGGGAAGTCCCTGTGTAATTTTTACCAGTATGTGACTTGTCCGACTCGCCATGGAAAATGTCTGGACCTCTGTTACGGTTCTGTGAAGGGTGCTTACAAGTCCGTGCGCAGAGCCCCACTTGGTTTGTCAGATCACAACGCCGTGTATTTACTTCCGTCCTATAAACCAGTCCTGAAGGAACACAAGCCAGTGAAATGTTTGGTTCCGGTTTGGTCGGAGGACTCAATACAAAGTCTACAGGACTGCTACAGCTGTACAGACTGGGCCTTGTTTAAGGAGGTCTGTACTGATCTAGATGATCTCACAGAGACTGTGTCAGCATATGCAATCTTCTGTGAGGACTTGGTTATTCCACTCAAACAGGTTTCTTTCTTTCCGAACAACAAACCATGGATTTCAAAATCAGTTAAAAACTTAATAAATCAGCATAGCATTTGTTTTTATCAGGGGGACACTACTAAGTATAGAGAGCTACAAAAACAAGTTAAGAAAGAACTTAAGCTTGCCAAGTGTAGCTATAAAGATAGAGTGGAGGACTTGCTTTGTGCCAGTCGCTCCCGCCCTGCATGGGAAGGGGTGAAATCCATGATGGAAATGAAAACCAAAAAATGTCCTATTTCCCATGGCAACATGTCTGACCATGAACTGAATGTTTTTTATAACTGTTTTAATACACACAACTTTGCAGTGGAACAATCCCATTTTAAGGCTGTGACAGTGGGCCAAAATCCCATCCACATTGAGGAGGGTATGGTCCGGAGACTTTTCCAGGGTGTGAAGGAGAGGAAAATTCCAGGTCCTGATGGTATCAGTGGCCACTTACTCAAGAATTGCGCAGATCAGTTATCTGATATTTTTTGCTATATTTTTAGATGCTCCCTCCATCTCAATAAGGTCCCTTGCTCATGGAAAGATTCCATTATTGTCCCCGTCCCTAAAAACAGAGCTCCAAAACAGCTGAATGACTACAGGCCTGTTGCCCTTACATCGCTTGTTATGAAGTCATTTGAAAAGATAGTTAAGAATGCACTATTATCCACTGTGAAAACCAGCTTGGACCCATTGCAATTCGCCTATAGGCCAGGTAGAGGGGTGGACGATGCCATATGCACTTTACTGAACTTGGTGCTCTCACACCTTGAGGCAGCTAACATCTTTGCATGTCTTGTTTTTATTGATTTTTCCTCTGCTTTTAACTGTATCCAGCCACATATTTTAGCTAATAGGTTAAAGAACACACATAACATTGACCCTGGTCTTATTTCTTGGTTGATGGATTTTTAAACCACCAGATCCCAACATGTCAGGGTCAACGATGTTTTATCTGATGCTCAGCTCTCCTCCACTGGTTCACCACAGGGTTGTGTTCTCTCCCCCCTTTTATTTGTTTTATACACAAATTTGTGTCAAAGCTAGCACACAGGATGGCATATTTTAAAGTTTGCTAACAACTCTGTTATTGTGTCTCTTTTAAAGTCAGATGATCCTGATTATGGCTCAGTGGTGTCTGATTTTATTAACTGGTGTAAGTCATCCTTTTTAGACATAAACGTCAGCAAAACTAAAGAAATGATCATTGATTTTAGAAAAAACAAAGATGTCATCTCCCCTGTATATATTAGTGATCAGGTAGTTGAAGTTGTGGAGGAGTATAAATACTTGGGTACCATAATCGACTATAGATTTACTTTTGACAAACATGTGGACAATGTATACAAGAAAGCTCACCAACGTATGCATTTTTATCATAAACTGAGGAATTTTAACATGGACGGCAGTTTTATGAGAATGTTTTACAGTTGTTTTACTGAATCTGTTCTTACTTTTTATCTGCTGGTTTGGGTTGCTGACACAGAAAAACAAGAACCGTATTTTTAACATTATCAGTCTCTGTAGAAAAATTGCCAATACTCCCCTGAACAATATCTCCACTCTCCATAAAATCAGATAACTTGAAAAAGCACAGGCAATTTTAGCTGACCCCAGTCACCCCGTTCTCAGAGTTCTCCCTTTTTTCCATCCAGGCGCAGATTTGTTTTAAAAGGTTGTAGAACCAACAGATTCAAAAACTCATTTTTACCTGCTGTAACCGTCCTTTTAAACACTTCTTCTTGAATGTTTTTATTGCTCTAATTATTTATAGTTGGTTTATGTCTCAATTGTGACTGTATTTATTGTTGGTGCGTGTTTTTTTTTGCTGGCTGCAAAGTTAATTGCCCTCAGGGGACATTACAAATACCTTGAACCTTTCACCACCACCTCCATGAATGGATATTTGTAGTCACAGGTAGCTTGAATATTTAATGTATACCTGCCTTTCCTGTTAATGTAATCTGTAGAATTGGCTGAAGGTTGTTTTATCTCTGTGTGTGTGCGCCGTCTACAGCACCTAGACACCGGGGAGGCCGTGCGCTTGCTGAAATCCGTGCACAAGCTGTTGGACAGCAGTTTCTGTTGCCGGCAGTCGTATGTACTTAGGACCAAGATGCACAGTAATCGCTTTACACACTTGTCTGATTATTATGGAAACCATCGACCAAGAGAGCCCGACTGTATTTGCCATTTTCTGTATTCTACCCTCATCAGCTAAATAATATAGGGTGAAGGCTACTTTTGTCAATACACTGACTGGGCTCCGCATGACAGTCGTCTGGCCTTCAATGTAGAGATGCAGTAACTCCGCAAGCGAGAGCAGCGATGACTGCGACATTCGGAAGTTCTCGTGCCATTCCTCCGGGAGAACAACTTCATTTGTGAAGTTTAGCCACCAGCAGTTTGCCCAGGTCGGATCCAAAAGCGGCGATGTTGGTAAGCAGCAAGCCTTTGTCTTGGTGGGAGGAAAAGTGCCTCAAAAACTGCGACCCTCCTCGGAGTTCTTCTCCTCTGCTCCTCATAAAGCAGTTGTAGTCCTATTTGCAAATGCAAACAAACCAAAAGTGTTTGCAAATATGTAAAAAGGACGACCACCTGTGTTGCATCCATGAGACCATCAAACCAAAATATTGAGCGCCTGACGCAAATATTGTTCTGTGACGCATATCGTGATGTCGGGAAAACCTAAAACTCTGTTTTCCACTATTTACACGCAGGCATGAAAACGGAGTTTTCAGAAATCTCCACTTTGCCCGGAGTTTTCAAAGATATCCGTTTTCAGTGACCGAAACCTCCTTTTACGTGTAAATGAGAGATGCAACTGCATAAATAAATATGTGTCTTCATAGATATCCGGCTACGTGTAAACGCACCATGACGCATGGGCGCCGCCGGGGGGGAAAGGTTAGAACAATTCTAGGGGCCCAGCACTGCCATGGGGCCCTTTAAGGGGCTGATAATATGCTTTTAATGATTTTAATAAGACTTTTGAAATAACAACAATGCAATATTCCATCTGGTAAAATTAGCTAATTGAACAAGGTTGTCTATTTCTTGAGTTCTTCAACATATTGTCATTTAACCCTCCCCTTTTTGCAAAATGGTACGGTCCAGTTCTGGTAGAAGCACGATGCGTTAAATCTGTGTGCTGATCAGTGCAATGCTACTTGCTGGCAAGTTGCTGCTGTGTCGTGGTGCAGCAGCCAGCCAGCCAGCAGTGGAGTGCGTACAGTCTATGATCGCTAAATATGAAGAGTGGCTGTCAAAAACGTAAAGAAAGGCAGCTGAAAGCTGAGAGGGACCGGAAAGGCAGGCAACTGGTCACTCAGTTTTTCCCAAAGAAAGGTAGCTATCGCTCACATGTGTGTTCAAAATATTAGCGAATGGTAAATGAACAATATGAACGTGGTTGGATTAGCCTATCAAGAGAACACTTTTACAGTTTGTACAGTGACATTTTTTCCATTGTAATAACTGAACTGACTTGTGTGATAAACAAGATGAAATATTACGTTATGCTGGTGCTAATAACCAGTTTCATAACTAATGGGGTGCCCTAAATATGCACACATTCAGCCTCAGGGGGACCTCTGCCCTACCAAACCACTGAACCACCCCCCTTTGGAGAAGGAGGTAAGCAGCAATACAACCCATAAATGCTTTAGGATTGAAGTTTTTAATGAGCGAGCACCATATACAGTTTGCTAGATTAAAGTGTTGCTAATAACGGACACACTCCTGTTAGGGTTTTGTTGGGATTCAAACCTGGTTCGCTGGTGTGATAATCCAGCAAACCCCCACTAGGCCACCAGGGGGATGACTCAAATGCAGAGGCGTGAGGCGGAAGTAGAAAAGTATCAAAAGGTTTATTTACAATATATACAGTCCAACGAAAATAAACCAAAATGCTCAGAAGATGAAGGGAAAAATAAGAAATATCCAAAGTACAAAACAAAGGCCAAAAAACCAGAAAAGGCAAAAATACCAATGCTCAGAAGATCCAAAAAACAGTAAATACTAGGTAAAAAAAAGTCCAAAAAGCAAAGCAAAGTGCAAAACCAAAAAGACAAGGAACACGGTACAGAGGAAACTGGAGCTAAACATAACAGCACAAAGACTCCGTGACAAGAGGACTGAACTCAGGGGTATAAATACACAAACTAATTAAGGAAAGGCGGGGCAGGAAACAGGCAATAAGACAAAAACAAAACACAGTGGTGACCTCTAGAGGCCAAAACAAACATGACCAGAAAAGGAAATAACAGTGGCCTCTAGAGGCCAAAACAGTCCCAGTCCTAACAGGACCCCCCCCAGGAGCGTCTCCTGACGTTCCCAGGACGATCAGGATGGGCTGAATGGAAGTCCCGACAAAGTTCTTTGTCAAGTATGTCCCGAGCTGGGACCCAGCAGCGCTCCTCAGGGCCATAGCCCTCCCAGTCCACAAGATATTGGAGACCCCCGCGAACCCGGCGGGAGTCCAGCAGGCGGCACACGGTGAAAACAGTCTGACCCTGGAAGATGCGGGGGGGGGGGGGGGGGGTTCCTAGGGGCAGGGGCATACGTGGACGTCAGTACGGGCCGCAACAGGGAAACATGGAATGTGGGGTTAATCCTTAGCGTACGTGGTAACTGGAGCTGGTAGGAGACAGGGTTAACTCTGCGTACAACCTTGAAGGGGCCAATGTAGCGAGGAGCAAGCTTGCAGTTCTCCACCCACAGCGGACGGTCCTTGGTGGACAGCCAAACCCGCTGCCCAGGGCAGAAAGTGTGGGCAGGTCTCCTATGGCGGTTGGCCTGAGTCTGGTTGGTACTGAAGGTCTGGATGAGTGTCCTCCTGACCTTGCTCCAGGTCTTGCGACACCGTCTCACGTATTGGTTGACCGAGGGCACCCCAGCGTCCTCCTCCTGGTCCGGGAACAGAGGTGGCTGGAACCCGAATTGGCACTGGAACGGCGACAGCTTGGTGGCCGATGACTGCAGGGTGTTGTGGGCGTACTCAGCCCATGGCAGCCAGGTGCTCCACGATGTCGGGTTATCCATAGCCAGGCCTCGCAGGGTGGTTTCCAGGTCTTGGTTGAGCCTCTCCGTCTGGCCATTGGACTGGGGGTGGAACCCAGAGGAGAGGCTGGCAGTGGCCCCGATGAGCTTGCAGAAGCCGTGCCACACTCGGGAGGAGAACTGGGGCCCCCGGTCAGAGACGATGTCCTGTGGAAGACCAAAGACTCGGAAGATGTGATTAAATAGCAATTTAGCAGTGTCAAGGGCAGAAGGGAGTTTGCACAGTGGTATAAAGCGGCAGGCCTTCGAGAATCTGTCCACAATGACCAAAATGACAGTGTTACCTTGAGACTCAGGGAGACCTGTGATGAAGTCGACCGCCACGTGGGACCAGGGACGCCGGGGAATGGGCAGAGGATGCAGGAGACCCTGGGGACGCTGTCGCGGGTTCTTGGTTCTGGTGCAGACCTCACAGGACAGGACAAATGATTTTACTTCCTTCTCCATGTTAGGCCACCAGAAGCGTCTTTTCAGGAAGTCCAGGGCCCTCCAAGCTCCCGGCTGGGCGGTGAGAGGGGAAGAGTGACCCCACTGGGGAACCTTGGTCCGGGCTTGACAAGGGACGTACAGGAGGCCCGGTGGCCCCATCCCAGGATCAGGGTCCCGGCGTTGAGCTTGTCGAACGGTCTCCTCAATACCCCAGCGGACAGGAGCCACAATCCGGGATACAGGGATAATAGGCCCAACTTCACTCTCCCTGTTGTTGGGTGAGAACAGCCTGGAGAGCACATCCGGTTTGGCGTTCTTAGAGCCCGGGCGGTATGATAAGGTGAAATTGAAACGGCTGAAAAACAAAGCCCACCTAGCCTGTCGTGGGTTCAGCCTCTTGGCTCGCTGGAGGTACTCCAGGTTCTTATGGTCCGTCCACACCAGGAATGGATGTTGCGCTCCCTCCAGCCAGTGCCTCCACTCCTCAAGGGCTCGTTTAACCGCTAGCAGTTCCCGATTCCCCACATCATAGCGGAACTCCGCAGGGCTCAGGTGGTGGGAGAAGTAAGCGCAAGGGTGCAGCTTCCCTTCCGAGCATTGAGAGAGCACCGCGCCAACACCACTGTCCGAGGCGTTCACCTCCACGATGAATGGTTGGGAGGTGTCCGGGAGAACCAGAATAGGTGCCGTGCAAAAGCGGTGTTTGAGGTCATTAAACGCCTTTTCCGCCTGAGGGGACCAGACATAGGAACCACCAGTCCTTTTAGTGAGGTCCGACATAGGTGCTGCTATGGAGCTGAAGTTCCTGATGAACTTGCGGTAGAAGTTAGCAAATCCTAAGAACCGCTGAACCTCCTTAACGGACTTGGGAGTAGGCCAGTCCTGGACGGCCAGGGTCTTGGCTGGGTCCATTTGGAGTTGCCCCATTCGTACAATAAATCCCAGGAAGGAGACCTCAGGGACATGAAACTCGCATTTCTGGACTTTAGCAAACAGATTAATCTGTAAAAGACTCTGGAGGACTTGGCGGACATGGTGGCGGTGCTCCTGTAAGGTCTTGGAGAATATCAGGATGTCGTCGAGGTAGACGAAAACGTATTGATTAATCATATCCCTCAAGACGTCGTTGATAAGGGCCTGAAAAACAGCTGGTGCATTGATGAGTCCGAAGGGCATGACCTGGTACTCGTAGTGCCCTGACGGGGTGTTAAAGGTGGTCTTCCACTCGTCTCCCTGTCGGATACGGACGAGATGGTATGCGTTCCGTAAGTCCAACTTGGTGAAGATGGTGGCGCCTTGGAGCAGGTCGAATGCTGTGGACATCAGCGGAAGGGGATAGCGGTTGCGCACAGTGATCTTGTTCAGGCCCCTATAATCAATACATGGCCGGAGACCCCCATCCTTCTTGCCGACAAAGAAGAAGCCGGCACCAGCGGGTGAGGTGGAGGGTCGAATGAACCCAGAGGCCAAGGCCTCCTTGATGTACTCCTCCATGGCCTTGCGTTCTGGCTGAGAGAGGGAAAACAGTCTGCCACGAGGAGGGGTAGTCCCAGGGAGCAAGTCGATGGCACAGTCGTAGGCATGGTGCGGAGGGAGAACGGTGGCCCTGCTCTTACTGAAAACTTCCTTGAGATCCCAGTACTCTGTGGGAACTTGAGATAACTCGGTGAGATCGGGAGGCTTGGCAGGAGACACAGGAGAGCTAGAGAGCAGACAAGAGGCATAGCAAGCAGGACCCCACTCCACAACCTGGCTAGTGACCCAGTCTATACGAGGGTTGTGGCGGGTAAGCCAAGGAAGACCTAGAATAACTGGGAACTCAGGTGAAGGAATCAGGTGCAGGGATATTTCTTCCTTGTGACCTTGAGACTGGAGGAAGACTGGAGAAGTAACTTGGGTGACTCTTCCATCACCTAACGCTTGGCCATCGAGGGCAGACACAGACAGTGGGACTTCAAGAGGCGCAGTCGGGACATTGATGCTTTGGGCGAAGTGGATATCCATAAAGTTTCCAGCCGCCCCTGAGTCTAACAAGGCTTGACAAGAGTGGACAGACTCACCCCAGGAGATGGAGACCGGGATGTAGATTCCTTGGCCAGGGAGTCCGGGAGAGAGGGTAGGCCCCGTCACAACCCTCCCTCGGCTGGACGGGGCGGTCCTTTTCCCAAGAGCTCGGGACATGATGCTTGGAAGTGACCAGGCTTGCCACAGTAGATGCAGCACTTGTCCCTCCTTCTGTGCTCACTCTCGGCTACGGAGAGACGAGTATGGCCAACTTGTATGGGCTCTGGACAGTCACTGGAGGAGGTAGACAGGCTCCAGGTAGAGGCAGGGAGGCCGGGGAGGCTCAGGACTTGGTGGCGTTCTCTCATCCTGTTGTCAAGGCGAGTAGAATGTGAGATCAGAGTTTCGAGGTCACTTGGGCATCCGATAGAAGCCAGACCGTCTTTGATGGGGTCAGACAGACCATGGTGGAAGGCTGACACCAGGGCAGTCTCATTCCATCCACTTACTGCTGCGAGGGTCCGGAAAGAGATGGCGTAGTCTGCAACACTTCCCTCTTGTCGGCCAGACATGAGCTTCCTGGCTGCATCTTTACTGATGTCTGCCTGATCGAAAACCCGAAGCATCTCCTCCGTAAATAGCTTGAAGTCAGAACACTCAGGTCCCTGTCTTTGCCAGATGGCCGTTGCCCAAGCTCGTGCCTTACCAGCTAACAAGGTTATCACAAAGGCAATCTTGCGGCGATCCGTAGTGTAGGTGGTAGGCTGGAGCTCAAAGGTAAGTTGGCACTGGGTAAGGAACTCCCGGCACTCACCGTGCTTGCCGTCATACCTCTGTGGTGCAGGAAGGCTGGGTTCGCGAGGTGAAGGAGACAGTGTGGCAGGAGGCACTGGAGCAGGAGCAGGATCAGGAGATGCAGGCAGTGGTGTCAGCTGTGCCAGGGTTTTCACAATTTGCTGAAGCAGTTCCTCGTGGCGAGCAAGGGCCTCATGTTGGCTGGTGAGCGTACATCCATGAGCGTCCATAGTCTTTCTGTTAGGGTTTTGCTGGGATTCGAACCTGGTTCGCTGGTGTGATAATCCAGCAAACCCCCACTAGGCCACCAGGGGGATGACTCAAATGCAGAGGCATGAGGCAGAAGTAGAAAAGTATCAAATGGTTTATTTACAATATATACAGTCCAACGAAAATAAACCAAAATGCTCAGAAGATGAAGGGAAAAATAAATATCCAAAGTACAAAACAAAAGCCAAAAAAACAGAAAAGAAAAGGCAAAAATACCAACGCTCAGAAGATCCAAAAAACAGTAAATACTAGGTAAAAAAAGTCCAAAAAGCAAAGCAAAACAAAGTGCAAAACCAAAAAGACAAGGAACACGGTACAGAGGACACTGGAGCTAAACATAACAGCACAAAGACTCCGTGACAAGAGGACTGAACTCAGGGGTATAAATACACAAACTAATTAAGGACAGGGCGGGGCAGGAAACAGGCAATAAGACAAAAACAAAACACAGTGGTGACCTCTAGAGGCCAAAACAAACATGACCAGAAAAGGAAATAACAGCGGCCTCTAGAGGCCAAAACAGTCCCAGTCCTAACAACTTTTGGTCCATGGAGGGACAACCAATAGTCTAACTCTGTTTATTCTCAAATTTCTGTCTAGACACACTTTGCTTTGAACATATTTCTTTTGCAGAACAGTACACACAGCTTTCTACCTAACACATAACAATCCATGGGATTTCCATAGGTATTTTGATGCTGGGTAGAAAACTTTTTCTATGATTTATTAGCAGTCACATCACACATTTCACTACCAATTGTCCTAGCACAAGAAGGCATGACCAGTTTTCATCTAGTCCCTGGTAGGTTAATACATAAAATGTAATAACAAAGTCACAAATTCAAGGTCCATGGGCTATCAAAAGTCAAATAATGACAATAGTGCAATTGTGACGAGGGTGGGCAAAGTTGGGGGGCCCAAAATTCTAATCTTTCATGGGGCCCAAAATTTCTGGCGGCGCCCCTGAGAACGCGTGTCGCTTTATAGCTCTGCGGAACACTGGGAGCTGTTTGAGATGTACTATCCTGGGGTTTAATATTGAAGGCACATTCACACTGTCCCTCTTCTTCCTTGTCACCCGCTTCCTCCTTTTCATCACTTTGTTCGCACTGAACCCATTTTATAACGCCATCCAAGAAGGCTTTGTAAAACTGAAATTTTGGTTCGTACCAGTCTGTATGATCGGCCTCTCTTTCATAGTCCTCTTTTATCAATCTCTGTACTGATGCTTGCAAGTTATTAAACTCAACGAAAAATCCCTCAAATAACTTAATTTGTTTCTCAACAGTTTCTTTATCTGGGCCGGATTCAATAAGGCTGTTGATTTCGTTACGTTTATGTGTTAGAACACCAAGCTTCCCTCTGCATGTTGCAATTAACTTAAACAGTTGTTGTTCATTTGAGAAATCCTGGTCTTCAGTCTCTTCCTCAGTCATACTGAAACTTAACTCAAAAGCTTTAAACACAAAAGTTCATTACTAACTTAAAAAGGTTGAACACAGCGCAGTAGGAAAGGCGAAAGGCAGTGCGTGCAAAGGCCGGTTCAGTTTGTAAAGTGCGCACGGCGGCCCGTTCAGCAGTTCAGCCTTATTCTCACCAACCAGAAAAGTCAGTCAATCCTACAAGCACATAAATCCACATCCACGAACTCCCGACAAGTAATCCACAAGCTTGCGACAACGCAGCTTCCAATCTTCCAAAACCGTGTGCCTGCTGGCATCTCCCAGCTTCTAAACTTTCCATACACCCTTGAGCACTCACGCGCGCTCCGCTAATTAGCGCAGGTGAACCAATTAACCCTTTCATGTACCGGGCTCCACTTAAGGCCAACAACTCATATCATCTCTAGCCGCTTTATCCTGTTCTACAGGGTCGCAGGCAAGCTGGAGCCTATGCTGCAACAGAAGGCTTGGTTCGTCTTAGAAATGGTCAATGCACAACATAGGGGATGGCGTATGAATCCCCAAGAACGTCACAAGAAACTAAATTGCTATAGAGCATAATTTTTTGATACTGAATTTTCCCGATTCAGGGATTATTCTTTTGAGTACAAATTCCAACTCTGGACCCACCAGAGAGAGGGAGAGAGAGAGGGAGGGGCGGGTGGGCAGGCATCCATCCATCCATCCATCCATCCATCTATCTATCTATCTATCTATCTTGTATCCGTCATTGGTCAAGGGGTTGGCTTGGGAAACAGAGAATTTTGAGGTAAAAAATCGCAATCATTGCTGATCAGTGGTGAAGGTTTTGGGTTAAGAAGCAGAACATTTAGAGTTTAAGAACGAAGTTATGGCTAGTTAAGTGGTTAAGGTCATAGGTCAAGAATTAGAAGGTTTTGAGGTTAAAACAGTAAAGGGGTCAAGGTATTGTATACAGAATTAGAAGGGTCCGAGTGTAAGCAGACAATTAAGCCTAGTGGGGGTATCCAGTCAATCAGACTTGTTTTAAGGGCTATTCCCCACAACCCCCGAACCTAACCACAACCTCTACACCTAAACTTAACCGTGATCCCAGTACCTAACCCCAACCCCTAACCTCCCAACCCTTAAACCTAATCTCAACCACTAAGATCAAATCTTGGATCTAGACCTTCCCCTCATCCCGTTCCCGAACCCTGGTTGAGGACCATCAGACTGATCACCAACCCCTTTGACCAACATCCAGATTAAGGTACAGAAAGATTGTTTGCTCGGGAGTGTGGTGTCTGGGCTGTGGGGGGTGAGAGAGTAGATGGACTTTGGACAGGCCCGTGCAGAACGCAGGCCCCAGCTTTTGCTGGGGCAACGGAAAACTTTCACCCTCACCCTACCCTAATCCTAACCAGAGGTAGCCTATTTTGGGGAGTGGGCCAAAGATAGCACCTTTTGGAACACCAAACTTTACTTTAGCATGCATACGAAAGTCACCATTTACGCATACAAACTGACAATGATCAGTTAAATAAGACCTGAGCCAGCAGAGGACCATTCCTTTACCTCCAATGACATTTTCTTGTCTATCCAGCAGAATGGAATGATCAGTGGTGTCAAAAGCTGCACTAAGGTTAAGCAGCACAAGCAAGGAGACACACCCCTGATCAGGAGCCATTAGTTGGTCATTTACTACTTTAACCAGTGCTGTGGCTCTGCTATGATGAGATCTAAATCCTGACTGATACCTTTTATGGATGTTATTCCCATGTAGATATGAGCATAACTGTTATGCCACAGTTTTTTCTAGGATTTTGGAGATAAAAGGGAGGTTTGATATTGGCCTATAATGGGACAGCTGACAAGGGTTGAGGTAGGTTCTTTAATCGAGTCTGACAACTGCTAGGTAAAAGGATTTAGGTACATAGCCATTGCTAAAAGAATAACTGATTGCTTTTCAAAGAGGTTTGTTTGCTTCTGGTGTTATTTGTTTAAAGAATCATATAGGTAAGGGGTAAAAAAAAAATCCCCACAAGTTGAAGATTTTGATTGAATAAGTGAAATTAGTTCGGTCACTTTAAGGAGTGTAAAAAAAATCATTGCTCATAGTCATAGTGTTGGATACTTATCAAATTGTCTAGTTTCAAATTAATAGTTTGATATTTTTGCCTGATATTTTCAATTTTGCCATTGAAAAAAAACTTCATTAAGCCATCGCTACTATATATTGAAGGTTTGGATGTTTCTGTGGTGGTCTTATTCCTAGTTAATTTCGCAAAAGTATTCCATAAAAATTTAAAATTATTTTTGTTATCTTCTATTATGGTGGAGAGAAACATTGAACAAGCAGCATTAGAAGCTTGTCTCTGGAGTTCCAGTGGCTCTCATTCCATGCTAATTGGAATACTATCAATTTTGTTTGACACCATTTTCTAATTTTACATGTGTTTTGTATGTTTTAAGGTGCACGTGTGATTGTTATACCAAGGTGCTAGGTTTTTTTTCTCCTGAATTATTTTCTTTTAAGTGGAGCTACATTATCTAAAGTAAAGCAGAATGTTGACTCGAAGCATTCAGTTGTCTGATCAAGTTCTGTGAGGTCTAATGGGGATCCAATCATAGTCGATAACTCTGGGAAACTACTGATAAAACTTTATGCAGTAGTTGCTGTGAATGTACTTTTGATGTGATGGTGTGTAAGGTGCAATATATTATTAAGACATTTCAAAAAAGATGAGATAATGGTCTGAGGGAGAATCAGACTGTGGAAGTATGACTACATTTTCTATATTTAATACAAATGCAAGTGCTAGATTGAGAGTGTGGCCACTAGGAATCATACAAAAACCTGAACAAAAATAGGGTTAGGTCCTATGACATTCTGATTCACCCCTACTGAATCTAGAATGGACATGGATGCTGTTCTCAGAGTCTTCCAGGTGATCAATGTCTCTAACAATTAATTTGTTGTCTAAAGACACAACCAGGTTTGAGAAATTCCGCAAATTCAGAAACAACTTCAGAATTTAACCCTTTGGTGACTGACCCCTTGAAAATGGTTCCTCCAGGAACCATGACATTTCAGTTGTCAAGACAATGGAAAAACTAAAATACAAATACAAATACAAGAGCATTTTGTTTTGTGCACAAGAGCATTGTGACGTATCTTTCTGTTTTTGTATTTTAGTTTTTCCGTTGTCTTGACAACTGAAACGTCATCGTTCCTGGAGGAACCATTTTCAAGGGGTCAGTCACCAAAGGGTTAAACCACGGGTCTGTAAATAATTAGTTGAATCAACTGCGTAGATTTTTTTTTTTTTAGCTACATACATTAGGATAAAGAACTTCAAGCATACTGAATTTTTGTTCAGGTTTTTGTACAATTCCTAGATTATTATAAACAACTTTGATGCCTTCTCCTCAACCAGTGAGACGAGGTGGATGCATATAGTTGGATGAGCTTCATTTAAGTGCTCCGTACTCATTTGGTTTGATCGACATTTCCATTAAACATTTAAATCCTGATCAGTAATAATTCCACGAACAATTAGTCTCATGCTGCAGTACTACACTGATAAGTGTTACAGTTAAATCATTATTTGTATGGCGGTAATTAATGACAACTTAAGAGCAAAAGAAAACATTAACAGTCTCATTTTAAACATCACTATAAGGTTACAGATTTTAAAACAGTCATAGAACACTGGTCTACAGCCAAAATGCTTCTGAAATAAATAAAGACAAACTTTACTAATTCTGGATCGCTGAGAACGAAAATGAAACATAAAATTGTTCATTGGCTCGTTTTCAAGATTGGCTCTATGAATAAATCTATGAGTGGGTTTGGATAGTACTTACTTTTTTGGCAAAACAATGAATGATGCAATCTGAAGCTGGTATTGCATCATACATGACATTAGGTTATTCCTAGAAGTCACTGATGATGCATTCATAAGTCAACTGACATCACTCTGCTGAACAAACTGGTCTTATATCAGCTCAAAAAAAAAAAAAAAAATCATACAGTGCTATGCACTCGAGATCAAGTCTTTGCTTGACAAGAGATGCTCCGTTTCATGAATACAAGCGACAAGCTGCCAATAAATAAATAAAAACCCACTGTGTACACACAGAATAAGGACGAAACCTATTCAGTACTTACACATAATTGGTTTTTGCAGTTTGGTTCATAATACATTTTATTTATATAAACTTTTTGCTGATTTTCTAGTGTTACATAAAGAGAATAGGTGAAATATCATGTAAACGGACCATAAACACACGAAGAGACCTAGTTATACAATTTATATTTAAAACATTACGATCTATACAATGTACATAAGTATAAAATTTAAAATCTTAAATATCTTGGAAGCCATAGCCAATCAGCTGATTAACTGTCACTTCTAATTTAACACACCAAATTTCATAACAGCCAACTTCATCTCTGAAGCAGACAACTTCTGAAAAATTGTTGACCAGTGTAACATGAACAATAAAGTTCAAAGTACAGGTCATTTTCAGTCAAAACTGTAACAACCATATTTAATTTGACAACTTTAAATCATGCAATGTCTCTGAGTTAGTGCACTTGAAGGTCTTAAATGTAACTAAATAAGCAAACATCTTCCCACACTGTGAGCAGTGATACGGCTTCTATCCTGTGTGAATGCGCTGGTGTCGTTGGAGATTACTCTGATGAGTAAAACTCTTTCCACACTGTGAGCAGTGATACGGCTTCTCTCCTGTGTGAATGCGCTGGTGTTTTTGGAGATCACTCTGCTGAGTAAAACTCTTTCCACACTGTGAGCAGTGATACGGCTTCTCTCCTGTGTGAATGCGCTGGTGTCGTTGGAGATTACTCTGATAAGTAAAACTCTTCCCACACTGTGAGCAGTGATACGGCTTCTCTCCTGTGTGAATGCGCTGGTGTCGTTGGAGATTACTCTGATGAGTAAAACTCTTTCCACACTGTGAGCAGTGATACGACTTCTCTCCTGTGTGAATGCGCTGGTGTTTTTGGAGATCACTCTGCTGAGTAAAACTCTTTCCACACTGTGAGCAGTGATACGGCTTCTCTCCTGTGTGAATGCGCTGGTGTTTTTGGAGATCACTCTGCTGAGTAAAACTCTTTCCACACTGTGAGCAGTGATACGGCTTCTCTCCTGTGTGAATGCGCTGGTGTCGTTGGAGATGACTCTGATGAGTAAATCTCTTCCCACACTGTGAGCAGTGATACGGCTTCTCTCCTGTGTGAATGCGCTGGTGTAGTTGGAGATGACTCTGACGAGTAAAACTCTTCCCACACTGTGAGCAGTGATACGGCTTCTCTCCTGTGTGAATGCGCTGGTGTGTTTGGAGAGCACTCTGATGAGTAAAACTCTTCCCACACTGTGAGCAGTGAAACGGCTTCTCTCCTGTGTGAATGCGCTGGTGTAGTTGGAGATCACTCTGACGAGTAAAACTCTTCCCACACTGTGAGCAGTGATACGGCTTCTCTCCTGTGTGAATGCGCTGGTGTAGTTGGAGATGACTCTGACGAGTAAAACTCTTCCCACACTGTGAGCAGTGATGTGGCTTCTCTCCTGTGTGAATGTGCTGGTGTGTTTGAAGAGCACTCTGCTGAGTAAAACTCTTCCCACACTGTGAGCAGTGAAATGGCTTCTCTCCTGTGTGAATGCGCTGGTGTTTTTGGAGATCACTCTGCTGAGTAAAACTCTTTCCACACTGTGAGCAGTGATACGGCTTCTCTCCTGTGTGAATGCGCTGGTGTCGTTGGAGATTACTCTGATAAGTAAAACTCTTCCCACACTGTGAGCAGTGATACGGCTTCTCTCCTGTGTGAATGCGCTGGTGTCGTTGGAGATTACTCTGATAAGTAAAACTCTTCCCACACTGTGAGCAGTGATACGGCTTCTCTCCTGTGTGAATGCGCTGGTGTTTTTGGAGATCACTCTGCTGAGTAAAACTCTTTCCACACTGTGAGCAGTGATACGACTTCTCTCCTGTGTGAATGCGCTGGTGTGTTTGGAGAGCACTCTGCTGAGTAAAACTCTTCCCACACTGTGAGCAGTGAAACGGCTTCTCTCCTGTGTGAATGCGCTGGTGTTTTTGGAGATCACTCTGACGAGTAAAACTCTTCCCACACTGTGAGCAGTGATATGGCTTCTCTCCTGTGTGAATGCGCTGGTGTAGTCGGAGATTACTCTGCTGAGTAAAACTCTTCCCACACTGTGAGCAGTGAAACGGCTTCTCTCCTGTGTGAATGCGCTGGTGTTTTTGGAGATCACTCTGACGAGTAAAACTCTTCCCACACTGTGAGCAGTGATATGGCTTCTCTCCTGTGTGAATGCGCTGGTGTAGTCGGAGATTACTCTGCTGAGTAAAACTCTTCCCACACTGTGAGCATTGATATGGCTTCTCTCCTGTGTGAATGCGCTGGTGTTTTTGGAGAGCACTCTGACGAGTAAAACTCTTCCCACAATGTGAGCAGTGATACAGCTTCTCTCCTGTGTGAATGCGCTGGTGTCGTTGGAGATTACGCTGATGAGTAAAACTCTTTCCACACTGTGAGCAGTGATACGGCTTTTCCCCTGTGTGAATGCGCTGGCGTGTCTTGAGTGCATTCTGATAACTAAAACTCTTTCCACTATCTGAGCAGTGGTGAATTTCCTTCTGTATATCATTATAGGAAGTATCAGAATGGATAATATCAGTTGATGTTGGTTGACGACTGGAGCATTTGGAGGGGATCTGAAGCTTGTATTTCATCTCTCCTGATTCTCGCAGTCTCACATACTCTTCATAGTGGCATCTCTGGATATGCTTGTCGAGGTAAATTTGAGATGCATCGGAACGAGGGCATGTGGAGCATGAAAAGACTTGCAGCAGAGCGTTCTTTACTTCTGGAGAAATGAAAGGACAAAAATAACAAATTGAACATAAAATGCAGCAAGATTATAAAATATAACACTAACCCAATGTAAGGAGTGCTTTTACTGAAAATCAAGATTCTACATGAATTAAGACTGAGACAAAAACAAAAGGTTGCGGACTAAGATATAGCAGCCTCTAGCTTGGAATACTGGGAGATTCAATAAGGTCCTGGAACAGCAGCTATGCACAGCATTGGCCATAGCCCCGTGGGTCTGAGAGACCAAAGGGGAGTTGTTGGTTCCTGTTGAACATCATGTCAAGTCTAGGTAATGGCAAGCCTAGCCTTATTTACATCTCATCCAGGATTGAGAAGGAAGCTCAGCCCTCACATTCAAGGTTCTAAAAGATCCAAAAATGGGCTTTATTTATCAAACTCGATATGGATAGATTTATTTGCAAATAGTTTCTAGTAGCATTTACACAAGCAAATATGTATTTTCTATCTGGATTTTTTATATGGATTAGGTTGTCAAGTTTAAAAACACTTATTTCGATTACACACTAATTTCATGAAATTAAGTTTTGTGGGATTTTGTGAAGCCCCATGATTCATATTAATGTAACTGATGAAAGCAAGCCAACATCCATAAATTAAGACATATAACAATAGCCATTTAATTTAAATGTAGGCGTATAAAAAAAAAAGGGACACACTGCATCGGTTCAGATGGCATTCAAGTAGGTCTGCAGCAGTAGGAATTTCCTTACTGCAGTATTTGAAGAACGCCACGGTGTGATTTGTAGTAATAAAGCAACCAAACCTCCATGTGTTTAATTGTTCGTTAATTCATCAGACACTATTTGTTCCTTAACATGTTGAAGTTCTTCAGCTGCAAGAGTTTAAAGTGCATATCCTGGAACAATTTATTTTTTTATATATGAAAAGTATGTCCCTTTACACACTCATCCAGAAGGGTAATTTTGCACAAGGCCATCTGTCGACAGCAGAAAAAAATAAAATAAAACGCATCTGGAAAAATCCCAAGGGAGTCTGGAGCCAGATTCGTGACGTCACCTGCGGAAGCACCAGCAGGCTGAGAGAGATTGCACGGTTTCAGTGCACAGCCTGCGAATACCAAGCGCTCCCATTTCTCTCTTTGTCCAGTCTTTTGGGAAACGATGAGTACTAATCCCATCATGATGGGTGTTGCTACACCCTCCTACGATACATCTGTTAACCATTTTAATAATTACGTGATGACGTTGAAGAAATTTGCAGAAAACCACCAGGTCGTTTTCTCATAAACAAACCAGCGCTGACGTAGGATTCAGAGGGAGGCGTCACGCACGCGACATCACGAAAATCAGTGTTTCCCGGGAAATTCAAATGCCAAGTTTTTCCAGAGGCGGACCGATTCGCCTCAAATGGCTTGATTTCAACTGAATTTTTCTGGTATTGCGCAAGGTAAAAAAATTTCAGAGAATGCAGAATGTTATAGATATTTGACCAAAGTTTAATATAAAATAGGAGAATTACATTGATCTTGCTCCTGAATTTACCCGTGATATGCACTTTAAGGAGCTAAAATTTAACATAATTAAAAAGATAAGTTCTCCATGGTATGACTCTTGTGGAATTATTGAATTCCATAAAAATACTAAAATTGTATTGCTTGTTAAATTGCTTGATAATATAACCATCACATATGCTCCTGAAATAAAGCAAATGTGTTGCAATTGATTTTTATAATGGTTGATGGGTTTGACTGACATCTGCATTATCCAATTAACAACTTCGCTTGGTTCAGACACACTGCATGTGTGTTTTCAACTAACTTCTTTCCAGCCAGCTGTTTATATTGCACTGAAGGTATTATAATGAGCCCCCCCCCCCAGTGTTTCTGTAATATGGGGAGGTATGACATTATCCTATATTATGTGTTTGCTGTGACAGGGAATTCCCCCCAATTTTCTCCCTAATTTAGCCATGGCCAATTCCCACCCATCAGACTCCTCTCCAGTATCACATAACAGCTACCAACCAGGGAGGGTTATCATGTGCTTCCTCCAAGGCAAGAAACACCAGTTGACCACGTTTTACTCATACAATGTCAGGGGGCGGCAAAGCACACTCGGACAAAAGCCCAATCCACTTACTTCCTATTAAATGTGCTCTCACACACCCATGACTGGCCAGTGTAACTGACAGGGCAGAGAAGAGAGAGCATGCCATCTCTCCCTCCCAGAGAGCCCAGACAATTTTGCTCTCTTGAGCTCCCAACCACAGATGATTGTGGCGTCATAAGGATTTGAAAGTGGCAATATCTGGATGATGGGGAGGATGACGGGGACAATACACTTCTGCTGTGCCACTCGGGATCCACAGGGCATGCATTTTACGCTACTTCTGGTTAAACTGGGCATGATGAATAAAACTACAACAATATCTTGTGGTTTACTATATACAGTGGTGCTTGAAAGTTTGTGATGGATGAGACCAAAATAGAACTTTTTGGTTTAAATGAGAAGCATTATGTTTGGAGAAAGGAAAACACTGCATTCCAGCATAAGAACCTTATCCCATCTGTGAAACATGGTGGTGGTACTATCATGGTTTGGGCCTGTTTTGATGCATCTGGGCCAGGACAGCTTGCCATCATTGATGGAACTATGAATTCTGAATTAGACCAGTGAATTCTAAAGGAAAATGTCAGGACATCTGTCCATGAACTGAATCTCAAGAGAAGGTGGGTCATGCAGCAAGACAACGACCCTAAGCACACAAGTTGTTCTACCAAAGAATGGTTAAAGAAGAATAAAGTTCATGTTTTGGAATGGCCAAGTCAAAGTCCTGACCTTAATCCAATCAAAATGTTGTGGAAGGACCTGAAGCAAGCAGTTCACGTGAGGAAACCCACCAACATCCCAGAGTTGAAGCTGTTCTGTACGGAGGAATGGGCTAAAATTCCTCCAAGCCGGCATGCAGGACTGATCAAGAGTTACCGGAAATGTTTAGTTGCAGTTGTTGCTGCACAAGGGGGTCACACCAGATACTGAAAGCAAAGGTTCACATATTTTTGCCACTTACAGATATGTAATATTGGATCATTTTCCTCAATAAATAAATGACCAAGTATAATATTTTTGTCTCATTTGTTTAACTGGGTTCTCTTTATCTACTTTTAGGACTTGGGTGAAAATCTGATGATGTTTTAGGTCATATTTATGCAGAAATATCGAAAATTCTAAAGGGTTCACAAACTTTCAAGCACCACTGTAGTCAGTTTTGCAATAGCAAGATATGCAGTGGGCGGACTTCACGTGTCTCAAAGGAAGCTGATAGACTTCACCCTCTCTGGTTGGTCATATGATCAAAAAGACCTACCTGGTTGGTGGAACAGGCCAAAATGAGTTCTCTGGGGAATGCTCTAGTTATTGCAGACTGCATTGTACAACAGCTTTCATCCCAGAAACACTGGTAGGCTCAGAAATGTCACGAAATGATGCAAAAAATAACCTCTATAACCTCTTAGACAAAAGTAACACCTTGCTGTCTGGTTGTTCCTGTAGGTGCAGGACTGAGTTCTTTGGTGTACTCCTCTTCATACCACACCAAGAGCTCCTGTCCTGGGTTAATGGATCGACAGCAACGATACAGAATTCCCCCTTGATACTCAAATGCCACAAGATTCTGTTCTTCTTCATTGCGGGCACAATTCACATACCTAAAAGAGTGAGACAACGTTTCAGAAAAAGGCAAAAAATCAGATCAGAGTTACAGACTTGGAGAAAGCATGGTGGAGATATCAATGACACAGAGATAAAGTTCTTCCAACAAATGAGGAGCTGTAAAATCAAATCACTAAAACGACCCAACAGCTAGTGTACTGCTCACCTCATCCAATTCACATGCGTCTCTCTTTTGGCATCAATGTATTCTTCACACTGTATGCTCCTGTATACCTGTAGAAAAATACCACATTTACTTTTTTTTTTTTCACAAAATCAATACAGTAGGGCAAAAAAGTATTTAGTCAGCCACCAATTGTGCAAGTTCTCCCACTTAAAAAGATGAGAGAGGCCTGTAATTTCCATCATAGGTACACTTCAGCTATGAGAGACAGAATGGGGGGAAAGAATCCAGGAAATCACATTGTAGGATTTTTAATGAATTAATTGGTAAATTCCTTGGTAAAATAAGTATTTGGTCACCTACAAACAAGCAAGATTTCTGGCTCTCACAGACCTGTAACAACTTCTTTAAGAGGCTCCTTTGTCCTCCACTCGTTACCTGTATTAATGGCACCTGTTTGAACTCGTTATCAGTATAAAAGACACCTGTCCACAACCTCAAACAGTCACACTCCAAACTCCACTATGGCCAAGACCAAAGAGCTGTCAAAGGACACCAGAAACAAAATTGTAGACCTGCACCAGGCTGGGAAGACTGAATCTGCAATAGGTAAGCAGCTTGGTGTGAACAGGGATGTGATTGGCCAAGGACAAAAAAGCAGGAAAATATATAGACCCATAATGCGACACGGCAGCAGTGTGGTGTGGTATAAACAGACAGTTTCAGAGAACTTTACCCATGAGATATTATAATGACTCAGCACCCCGTTAATGGCCAAATGGAATTCAAGGTGAGCAGTTTAACTCCACACAGAAAGGCCCTTGCCAGCCACGTGGCTCGAACCCAGGACCTTCTTGCTGTGAGGCGACAGTGCTAACCACTACACCACCGTGCAGTCTAATAATAATAATAATTATTATTATTATTATATCATAATTATCATCATGATTATGAACAGGCCAAATCCCAAACGGCTCCTGGTTGAAGACGGAGTGCACTACTGTAGAAGCCTTTTTATACTTTCTATAGGGCAGTTTTGGAGAGAGCTGGGGGGCATTTGGGATTCAGTTTATTATTATTATCATTATTATTAACAAAAGAGCAGCTAGCTGCGGCTGAATCCCAAATGCCTCCCAGCTCTCTCCAAAACCGCCCTATAGAAAGTATAAAAAGGCTTCTACAGTAGTGCACTCCGTCTCCAACCAGGAGCCGTTTGGGATTCGGCCTGTTCATACGCATGCGTAACAGCGCTCGTTTATAGATGTGTAAGTGTGTGTGTGTGTGTGTAAGTAAGTAAGTAAGTAACTACAATTTCCAGTGAATTCAAACTGGGACACACTTTAAATCTACTACCTGGAAAACAAAACTGTTGATGAATTAACAAACTGATTAATTCCTAACTTCACTCGTGTGTAAAGTATTAAATTAGTTTGCAAGCTAACAGTGTCATGTGTTTCTACATCCAGGCTGCTTTAGCACACACACACACACACACACACACACACACACACACACACACACACACACACAGCCAACTTGGACTGAGAGAGGACCCCCCCCCCCACACACACACACACAGCCAACTTGGACTGAGAGAGGACCCCCCCCCCCCCCACACACACACACACACACTCACCCAGAAGTTTCTTCACCTCATCTTCTCACAATTTCCCACAGGGGAATTGTCTCTAGTTATTATTGGTACCGCTTAACCTAGAGTAGGTTATTATGCGCACGTGTGGCTCATTGGAGTTGCCTATGGATAATGTGGTCCTACTCCCCCCTCCCAAAAAAACAAAAACAAAACGAATTTGCATGATTCATGAGGGTCGCATTTTTATGCCTGAAAATACGGAATTCCGGAAAAATCCGGAAGAATCACATCCTCGGTGAAGAAATCAACTGTGGGAGCAATTATTAGAAAATGGAGGACATACAAGACTTCATACTGATAATCTCCCTCGATCTGGGGCTCCATGCAAGATCTCACCCCGTGGGGTCAAAATGATCACAAGGACGGTGAGCAAAAATCCCAGAACCACACGGGGGGACCTAGTGAATGACCTGCAGAGAGCTGGGACCAAAGTAACAAAGGCTACCATCAGTAACACACTACGCCGCCAGGGACTCAAATCCTGCAGTGCCAGACGTGTCCCCCTGCTTAAGCCAGTACATGTCCAGGCCCGTCTGAAGTTTGCTAGAGAGCATTTGGATGATCCAGAAGAGGATTGGGAGAATGTCATATGGTCAGATGAAACCAAAATAGAACTTTTTGGTAAAAACTCAACTTGTCGTGTTTGGAGGAGAAAGAATGCTGAGTGGCATCCAAAGAACACCATACCTACTGTGAAGCATGGGGGTGGAAACCTCATGCTTTGGGGCTGTTTTTCTGCAAAGGGACCAGGACGACTGATCCGTGTAAAGGAAAGAATGAATGGGGCCATGTATCATGAGATTTTGAGTGAAAACCTCCCTCCATCAGCAAGGGCATTGAAGATGAAACGTGGCTGGGTCTTTCAGCATGACACTGATCCCAAACACACCGCCCGGGCAACGAAGGAGTGGCTTCGTAAGAAGCATTTCAAGGTCCTGGAGTGGCCTAGCCAGTCTCCAGATCTCAACCCCATAGAAAATCTTTGGAGGGAGTTGAAAGTCCGTGTTGCCCAGCGACAGCCCCAAAACATCACTGCTCTTGAGGAGATCTGCATGGAGGAATGGGCCAAAATACCAGCAACAGTGTGTGAAAACCTTGTGAAGACTTACAGAAAACGTTTGACCTCTGTCATTGCCAACAAAGGGTATATAACAAAGTATTGAGATGAACTTTTGTTATTGACCAAATACTTATTTTCCACCATAATTTGCAAATAAATTCTTTAAAAATCAGACAATGTGATTTTCTGGATTTTTTTTCTCATTTTGTCTCTCATAGTTGCGGTATACCTATGATGAAAATTACAGGCCTCTCTCATCTTTAAGTGGGAGAACTTGCACAATTGGTGACTGACTAAATACTTTTTTGCCCCACTGTATATGGCTTTAAATGAGGTTTACAGAAACAAGAACAATGTCTCATGCCAATATTATTAAGCCTCACGAAGGCTGAATTAAAGGTTTTTGACTGTATCGTAAGATTCACAAAACAGCTGACAAGCTCCGAGATGAATTTAGTAACTATAGGAAAATGCAGGCAAGGCTTTATCAGAATTTAGGCAAAGGAAAGGTTTCTCATAAAAGGCTTTACTTCTGACATGGCAAAGCTGTGCTGTGAATCAGACCTCTCTGATAAATATCCATCTGTCCCTTGTGTTTTGGTCTCTAAACGGACAGCTACAAAAACACACAACTTTAAAAGTCAGTTCTGTCTCTAAATGGGTTTTATATAAAATATTTTTGATCTGTACAAGTAATATTTATTTGGGCGCCAATGTTGTTTTAGTTCAGTGTAGCAGTGTTCATCTTTAATTTAAATGATTTTAAATTTACTTTTAGTCTTGTGTCCTGAAAATAGTAGTTACATTTTAGTCTTTTTTTTTTTTTGTCAAGATTTCATCAATGGAACTCAATTTTAATTTTAGTCTAATTCTATCAATGTTTTAATCATAATTTCCTCAGATAGTTGCATGGTACTTGTAATATATGCCCTGCAGTTTTAAGAGGGCCTGTTGCAGCAGGGGTTTAGCCGGATTCTCCCCCAGCATATGGCTGGTTTTGTCACTATGCAGAAGTTACAGTACTCAGCATAAATGAGTACACCCCCTTTGAAAAGTAACATTTTAAGCAAACACTCTCAATGAACACAAACAATTTCCAAAATGTTGACAAGACAAAGTGTAATATAACATATGTTTAACTTATAACATGAAAGTAAGGTTAATAATATAACTTAGATTACACGTTTTTTTCAGTTTTACTCAAATTAGGGTGGTGCAAAAATGAGTACACCCCACAACAAAAACTACTACATCTAGTACTTTGTATGGCCGCCATGATTTTTAATGACATCACCAAGTCTTCTAGGTATGGAATGAACAAGTTGGCGATATTTTGCAACAATTTTTTTCCATTCTTCAACAATGACCTCTTTTAGTGACTGGATGCTGGATGGAGAGTGATGCTCAACTTGTCCCTTCAGAATTCCCCAAAGAAAATAATTTATTTCCACCACAAAGGTGAAGGCTACAAGATGATCAGCAAAGCTTTACTTATCAGTCAGAATACTGTAGCAAAAGTGGTACAAAGCGTCTTCTGATGAGAAGGGTTGAAGAAAATTGGCATGCAAGTTCACTGCAGTTACCTAAAGAAGTAGAAAGCCAAACTGGGGTGACTATTTCTGGTGACACAATATGGCGTACGCTGCAGAGGAATGGCATGCATGGATGCCGTCCATGAAAGAAGCCTCTCCTAAAGCCCAGGCACAAAAAAGCCCGCCTCGAATTTGCCAGGGCCTATGCTGACAAAGATGAAGACTACTGGGACTCTGTACTCTGGAGTGAGGAGACCAAGATAAATGTTTTTGGAACTGATTGCTTCAAACCTGTATGGTGTTGCAAAGGTGAGG
The DNA here is from genome assembly GCF_027579695.1 of Neoarius graeffei. Taxonomy (NCBI): domain Eukaryota; kingdom Metazoa; phylum Chordata; class Actinopteri; order Siluriformes; family Ariidae; genus Neoarius; species Neoarius graeffei. The sequence continues at coordinate 4,466,195 of NC_083585.1, forward strand.
AATACAAAGAAAAATGCATGGTGCCTACAGTGAAACATGGTGGTGGCAGTGTCCTTATGTGGGGCTGCATGAGTGCTGCTGGTGTCAGGGAGTTGCATTTCATTGATGGCATCATGAATTCACAGATGTATTGCTCTATACTGAAAGAGAAGATGCTACCATCACTCCATGCCCTTGGTCGTTGTGCACTTTTCCAACATGACAATGATCCTAAACACACATCTAAGGCCACTGTTGGATTTCTGAAGAAGAACAGGGTGAAAGTGATTCAGTGGCCAAGTATGTCTCCTGATCTGAACCCAATCGAACACCTATGGGGAATTCTGAAGAGACAAGTTGAGCATCACTCTCCATCCAGCATCCGGTCACTAAAAGAGGTCATTGTTGAAGAATG